>NW_028277034.1:52420000-52745000 GCF_059951505.1 Python bivittatus | reverse complement strand
ACCAAAGCATTAGACCAAGGTAACCGTTGTCCCTTTTGTGAAACATGCGCCTCACCTCACAATATCCCTTGATAATTCATTAATGAAAAGGACATATAGATACTGTCAAGCATTGGATAAATGTAGAAAATTCAATTTTTTTCTGAGCACTGAGGAGCGCTTGGTCCAATCCACAATATCTGATGACAAAGCCGTAGACGTAGAGCTACTTTTTATTTGACTTAATTTTTAACTGCATCATAATTTCCCATTAGTTTCAGTAAACTAGTGGGTAACTAAGCTTCCTCTTTTTCTGTCTCATTACTTAGTCATATCTCTTGATGTGGGCTTAGAGGAAGTTTGCCCCTATGGCAGAGAGCCCTTCCTAAAACAAAGTTACTGATGGTTTGTTTATCTATCCCATTAGATTGAGAGATTAACGGAAGAAACAACCCCCACACCATAAAATAAAATAAAATAAAATAAAATAAAATAAAATAAAATAAAATAAAATAAAATAAAATAAAATAAAATAAAATAAAATAAAATAAAATAAAATACCATTTTATGCCACTTGGCTCACATTCCTTACATTCAACAGGATTTTGACATCCATCTGTTTTCTTCTGACACTGCTCGCCTGAGATGATTTTCTTTGGTGATGAAAAATAAAAAGAACTGCAGAGTATCTTGTGAGATAAATTTACTAGAGGTGTGAGGATATGGAGAGAATTAAGAATTTTCCAGGGTTTCCAATGACACATTTTATATATGAATGAATAGAATGCATGATTAACTATTTTGTTTATTTTCAAACTTCGGGTTTTGCTATCAAAAAATCCTCTCTGCTTCCTTCGTCTTGTAATAATCTATTCTCCTGTCATCACAATTGTTCTCAAGACTCAGGCAGTATCTTTCATTTTCTTTTCCTTCTCCAGAGACCTGATATGCAATGTTCCTTTTAATGAAATTACAGAACATTATACGGATGGCTTTTTGCCCATACATTCCATGCACAGGTCTATGATATAAAGATACCACTTATTCATTTATCATACAGGATTGTGGGTAGAGCTCATAGGCAGATTTTCAAAATGCCCTGAAAGAAAGGATACCTTTTTTTTTTGCAGGGGGGCGGGGAAGGGCTGGAGAATCAATCAGAGTTTCTTCACGGCATAGTAAAAAAAGTCAAGATGGCGGGAATGACTGTGTGTTCAAGACTGTGTGTTTGAGACACGCTTTCTTCATGGCTGTGCATATTTGATACCACAAGACTGAAATAATCCTGCATGTAACAACTTCCACTTGGTTCATGCACTGTTTAAGGAACTGTAGAAATCTGGAAGATGCCCTATGTTCATGGAATCATGCAGTTGGAAGAGATTAGTGCAGTTGTATTTATCTTCTTATATTTTTAACTCATCCACGGTTGGTTCACTAAGAACGAATTCCATTTTAGCTTTCCTAAAAGATAGGTATCTTTGCTTAAATATTGCCAGTAAAGAAAAACCTCTGTTGAAGCTGCTGGACAACTCTGACCTTTTTCTGATGCTGTGAAGATATTTTGGATCTTTGCTTTGTCCCTGGTGTAGCCAGTGCTTGGTCAACATTGCTTGGGCTTAGAAGATAAATGGGTGGGCCCGCTTAATGTTGAACCACCAAGAAATAACAAGGCTATAGATTAGATTGGGGAAGGCAAAGAAAGCTGAACTCAAGGTGATTTTCATCATCTGTAGTAGATGGCAGCAACTAATTGATCTTAGTTGATCTCAAAAAGCTAAGCAGGGTTAGATCTGGTCAATACTTGAGTAAGAGACCACCAGATAAGTCCTAGAACTATGTAAGTGAGGAGTCAACAAAACATATCACAATAAAACAATAGCAAACCATTTGTTTTGTTGTTAAAGAAAATTGTCCAGATGTTCACCAGAAGTCAAGCTTGACTTAAGTGGTCTTTCCCTTTAACACTTCCTTGCAGTTTCCTCTAATTGGTTCTCATTCTAGAGAAATGAGGTGACAGCACCTCCTCCATGTCTCATAAACAAAGCTGTTTCCTTTGAAAATTGAGAACAAGGATGGCTTTTGGAAAGTCCAAATAAATCTCCTTGCTCTTCTTCAGCCCAGCACCATTCTCCCAAATAGCACCTATGACTTTGTCATGCACTTCTCTTTTATCAAATTGTTGCATGTTTGAGGAGAGCACTACATTTTGCATTCCAAATGCAAAGGAATGGTGACATTTGCCAATACATGTATCCATATGCTCAAAGACCTTGCAAGCAATACTGATTTAGCATACCTGACTTTTGCAATGTATGAACAAGTTTCTAATCATTTTCAATTAAACCCTACACTATAATCTTCTATGGGCTGCAGAGCATAAGAAATGGAGCTAGAATACCAGTTTGGTTCTCTGCATTCATGGCAGATGTTTTGCAGACCCTACCAACACTAATAACCTCTGATATTTATTGCTGCTTAGTCTCCTAGTATCCAGGTGAGGGAGTCAGCCTTTCAGGTTAAACTTTAAATTAAACAGGAAGCCAGTGTCTGACCAATGCACAACATTTTAAAGTTTAAACAAGCATCTCTGGCTGGAAGATATCACTGCAAAGCCTACATCAAAAATGTATGCCTGGAGACACCTTAACTCTCACAGCAAGCTTTGGGCAGGATGAGCGGTAGCAAAGTGAGGTTTTTGGATTGTTAGCTGCATCATTGTTCCAGAGTATATGATCTCTAAACTTGCTGAAAGGTTCCATGAAGACAGAGCTTTGGGTAAAATATTAATATATGTCATCAACTCAGTTTTCAAGGAAACTGAATGAACAGGTTTGAGTACAGTGGTGTTTGCAATGACCTCCAGTTGATACAAATCAAATAAACTGAACTACACTGTGGACCTAAAATGAAGATCAAATCACCTTCTAGTTCTTTGAAAATTATGAAGAATGTCACGTATTTTGATAGAAGCTGGGCATTTTGTCAAGAATATAGTATTACCTGAAAAAAGAAACAAAGAAGGCAATTAGGAAATGTCTCCATTGGGAAACCAGGCAAGGAATTTCCCAAGCAGTTTGTTCTAGGTCTTGAGAAGAAGAGTTCATGTTCTTCCTCTCTCATATTTCACATCCTGTATTTTTCACAGGCCCAACATGACAGAACACAACCTTTAGTGAATTAAAATATATTTATTGACCTTTGCTTATCAGTGCCACAGATAGGGGGTTGCTTCTCCTGGCATTTTGTAAGACACCTTTTTTTCAGTTGAGCTCAAAGTTGGGCAGTGTTTCAGTACTCAAGGTACTTCTGGTTCTTCTGGTTCTTCTGGTTCTTCTGGTTCTTCTGGTTCTTCTTCTTCTGGTTCTTCTTCTTCTTCTTCTTCTTCTTCTTCTTCTTCTTCTTCTTCTTCTTCTTCTTCTTCTTCTTCTTCTTCTTCTTCTTCTTCCTCCTCCTCCTTCTCCTCCTCCTCCTCCCCTCCTCCTCTTCCTCTTCCTCTTCCTCTTCCTCTTCCTCTTCCTCTTCCTCTTCCTCTTCCTCTTCCTCTTCCTCTTCCTCTTCCTCCTCTTCCTCTTCCTCTTCTTCCTCTTCTGAAGCCACAGTGACTTGGTAATGATGTAAAGCAATTATATTAGAATGATATGGAGCATGTTTTTTGCTGAATTTGGGAAAAAATTGGAAGAGTATTTAAAAAATGTTCACCACTTTTTTTTCAGAGGGGGGGGGATTGCATTTTAATTTCTTAGAGTTTTCCACTACTGAAATTCAAAGGTATGATTTCTAGAGGGTGAGCAAATATGAGGAAACATGGAAGAATATGCAATTGCAGATGATTTTTCCTAAGCCTAGATAGATATATTTTACATAGAAAAGTTGTGACTTCTGATTCTCCCCTCCGTATGAAGATGGACATGAAGCCATGAAGAGCATTATCCTGATGGAACAACAGATATAAATAAACAACACAGACTGAACATTTTATGGTCCTATTGTATATCTTCCTAGTTGACTTTGTTCTTGATAGAAGCAACTCTTGACCCAAATAACTTTTTGCTTTGCAATAAATTTATATCATTTTTATTATCCAGACTCATGAAACCTTGGCAAAGTTCCATTAGGATTTTGCACCGTTAGACCATTCCAAGAAATAAGCTCCTTTTCTGATTTTATTGTGAAACTACAAAGTGGGCATGTGATAAAAGCATACAGAGACTCCCAGTCTAACTGGGGGCATGATCTGAAGCCCCAGTAATGGCCCACTGTAGGACAGTTTGGAAGCTAATCTGATTCGATGCACTGATCCAGTACGAAATTCAGAAAATAATTTCCCATAGTTTATTATGGGAAAAAAAAATCAGGTTGTTATCATATTGTGCTTTTCAGTGGAAAAGATTTGGTTTGCAAAAGTATTTTGAGAGGATGAGATGGCCCAAATGGCATAGAAATCTGATGGAGCAGCAGTGGGGGGGGGGGGGGAGGAGGGTGGAACTGAGCTACACTAATATTTGTTGCTTTTTACACAATCTAAAGAAATTTACAGTCCTGGTACCCCATGCACTGGGTAACACACATGGCAGATATCAGATATATCATGTCTGTGCTGAAGAACAGACACAAATCTCACACTAGTCATGTCCACAGGCCTCTGAGGGTAGAGGCAAGTGATATCAAATGTATCACACATTATGCAAGTTGTGTGACTTGAGTCAGTCATATCAACGTAATTTTGCCATTTGCACAATGACATCTTGATATGTGTGATCATGGCCTGTGCCTGACACTTAGGGGCATGGCAATATCTAAAAAAAATAGATCATTTCAATAACCCTGGACATTTCTTCCTGAATTCAAGATTATTGTTCTTGAGCAAAGGAAATACAAAGAAGGATTTCTTCATGAACTGTCCCAAGTTGGATTTGATAGGAGATTGTATACAAAGACTAACGTTTCTTCCTATACTCCATGTGCTAATCAACCCATTAATGCAAGAATGTTGGTGGAAAGGCTGTCCTATAGTGGTTATTTTATTTTGACTTTTGTTTCAAACTCAGGAGCAACCGTTAGTCCCTCCTTGCAGCCTGGTCCTCAGTTCTTACCTTAAAAAATCCTGTGCATGTAATATTCTCTTTTATGGATCCGTTTTCTTATTTCCCATCTTCTCTTTCTCTTCCTTTTCTCCTTACATGTATCTTTTATGTCTTCCTCCGTGATCCCCAAACTGGATGCCTCTATATGAATTGACTTCAATTCCCAGAATTCCCCAGCCCAGATGGCCACTGCTGAGCATTCTGGGGGAACTGAAGTCCACAAATCTAAAATATGCCTAAGTTTAGAAAGCCCATCTAATATCAAGAGGACACACACATGCAATATATTTAAAAAGAAGAAAGGTTGGGGTGGATGCTTCTGTTATGACTACATTCATGGCCATATTTTGGGCCCTAAAGGCCTTATAGCCTAGACTTGCTCTTATTTTGTGTAAATAAATGGTAAAAATGGACATGACATGGCAGTTTTGAAGAAAACTCTATTTAGTGCAGAATTTGATAATTGATTCAGGAAAGGTTTCTGCTCCACCAGAAATGCAATTTTGATAAGAAAATTGAAAACCATGGATCTATGCACATTTCATAACATTAATTAAATTTATCCTGCATCTTACCCTCTGGCAAGCTTGTTGGTCATGGAGACCACGAGTATTTGAACATTGTTGTGAAGACTTTTAGCTTTCTCTCTAGAAAAAGCACAGGAGAGAGAGAGAGAGAGAGAGAGAGAGAGAGAAAAGAAGAAGGCAGCTTTCAATAATTCAAATACTGCAAATATGCTTTTATGGCAAAGATCTGACTGCTGAGCACAAGGGCCTGAAATCTCTCAGACGGATTACAAGTAAAATTATCAGGCTGAGAAAATTGTAAAGGGAAAAGATAAAAGCTAAAGCAAGAAACATGATGCAGATCTCTCCAAACTGTAAAAGTAAAATAAAACCTTATAGCTTTCACACAGCTTGAATAGATAGACAGACAGACAGACAGACAGTGGTGGTGATAGATGAAGCGGTGCCAGATGACAGCAACATCAGGAAGGAGGAGTATGAGAAGCTGGAGAAGTACCAGGGCCTGAAGGAGGAACTAGAGAGGATGTGGAAAGTCAAGGTCAGTGGTCTCAGTGGTGGTAGGAGCACTCAGGGCTGTGACTCCTAAGCTGGGAGTGGGGCTCCCACAGATCCCAGGAACAACACCAGAGCTCTCTGTCCAGAAGAGTGCAGGGCTAGGAACAGCTAAGATACTGCACAGAACCCTCAAACTCCCAGACCTCTGGTAGAGGACCCGAGATTAAAGACCATCCATAGCGGTGAGAGGGGATCTAAATTATCTATCTATCTATCTATCTATCTATCTATCTATCTATCTATCTATCTATCTATCTATCATCTACAATATACTAAGGGCTATCATTAATGGGAAAATCCAACTTTTGTTTCAAGTCCTCTTCCCAGTCCTTCCAAAGCATTTCCTAAAATCCAACAGCAGCTCACCCCATGCAGGCAAAATTTCTGGCAGCTTCAAAAATATGTGCATTTATGTTCCTGAACCCAAGATTATTATTTTTTTCCCGTATTAGGAGGTTGACTGCTTGCCATACCCCCAACACCTGGCACGTAAAAGCAGAGCAGAAGATCAGCAGCCCAGGTTTGCCCTCCATTGTGGAAGTTTGCAAAAACAAGCTGAGATGGGTTGGGGCTTGTTAGTGCCTTTATAGACGTTTCCATCTTGGTCCCTCCCAGCAAGATTGGATGTCAGTTTCTATGGGGGAGCTGAAAACCAGCCGCTCTTCAGAGTGTCAGTTCAGGAGAAGACTGGATGACAAAGCAATAAGAAACAACAACCATGCTGGAATTTCTCAGGTACAATCAACAGCAAGCATCATTTCTAGAATATAGCAAGATTGCACAGCAGTTAGTTACTTTGAACATGGATGGTTTCAGTCCTGCTCATTAAAAGAATTGTGGGAGCAGGACTGAGATAACCTCCATTAGAAAGGGATAGACGGACAAGTCTTGGTTTACTATTAGGTAATTTAATTTGTTCAGTCTTGAGAGAAGAGCAGAAAGACATAGGAACTTGTAAGCCCAGGGTCATGCTGGCACAATAGGATTGTGCATTAGATGAAATAAAAAAATGAATGAGAAGAAAGGGTGCTAAATCTCACGTAAGCACGCTCTTCATTAAAGCAGGCCAACTGCGTGAGCCTGAAAAAAAAATGACTGTTTTAAGAAATTGTTTCAGAGATAAAGCAACTCTTAAACCAACCATAACTTTTTTTCAGCATTGTACAGAACCGGAAAAAAAAAAAAAACAAGTGTGGTGGGGAGGCTACTTTAATGGATAGCAAAGAGATGCTATACTCATGTGAGGCCTGAAAGATTTCTTCTGAATCATTTCTGAAGCATGAAGCTATCAAGTTTTCGGAACATCCCCACTGGACTTTAGTTCCATTTCCCCCTGCAATATTGCTGTTATCAAAGAAAAAGCCTCAGCCTTTGCTTGGTGAGAATAATGTAGTTCAGTATCCCTGTGGGGATTCCGAGTCTTTTAATCCTACATCAGGAAGAAACAAAGCAAAATTATTGTTACTTTTGACACCACCTTTCCCTAGGTTTTGAGTCCCTAGGGCAGCAGGAACCATAAGGCAGAGGAGGTGAAGCTGCCTAAACCCTCTTTTCAGGCATGCAAACTCTTGGAACATGAAGCATCTTCAGTATCGCTGAAGGAAAGTTCTCCCATCCCATCCATTTTCTGATAATAAAAAAGAAATCCTCCAAGAAGAAGCGCACGGCAGAGGTCTGACTGGGGTAAACTATTTTTTTTTAAATTGAAAAATACATTACAATTATTGATTGTATTTATAAATATATAACAAATGCAATTCATTAGATTTCAGTAAAATGACTTGGAAAGCTGTAATTGATGAGGGAAGAGCAGTGAAGGTTCTTATTCTCAAAGGCATCCCCTCCCCTTTTTTTTTTTTTCAAAAGATCTTTTTTCTTCATGGAATATATGTACCCTCATGTCCTAAAGCATTATTATGGTTGGTTGCACAGTCAGCCAGATGTTTAGACTGGATTTGGCATTTTTACCCACCTATCGAGTCCTTCCCAAGGACCTGGGATAGGCAGATGTTGTTTGATGGTGTTAAAGGTCTTGTCGCAGGATGGAAGCTGTTCCAAGTCAAGCTGCCTTTTGCAATGGACTGATGGTGGTGGTGATGATGATGATGATGATGATGATGATGATGATGATGATGATCCAATTGGTAGTCATGGCTACCTTGAGAAGGAGAAGGAACAAGAAACTGTTGTTTTTTTTTTCTACTTGGCAAGGATCATCGTGGGTGTGCATCTGGGCCTGAGGCTTAATTTAACCAGAAGGCTGGTCACTATCCTCTATTTAATTCAAAGTCTTTGTTGCTCTTGATGGCTGGTGATTTGTAGAAATGCTAGGGAGGAGGAAGATATGATCACAGGAAATGGTTACTTCCCTGCGGATAACATATGCATCTTTTATGGCACCTGCATGTTAAATCAGGTCTGGGAACTGGGTAGCTAATGAGGCCACATGATATTTCTGAGAGCTACAGCGGAAAGTAGAGAAGGAAAAAAAGGATAATTTTCCCCCACCTTTTATTTTGCATGTTAACTAGAAAAGTTCACCCATCCCAAAGATAGATATTCTGCTAAATGTCTTAACAAGTATATGATCCTGGTTTTCAGATTTTCCCTTTTGACACACAGTGCCCAACTGGTATTCACTCTCAGACTGTCAATCAACAGCCTGGGCAGTATGGATCGGATTGAAATCCAAAGAAATCCCTTCAAAATCTGGTTGACATTTTGTCCTCATCCCTAGAATCTTACTGGGCAGGCACCTGCTGGATAAATATTTTTAACATCACAGATTATTGTGTGTTAATTTTTGTATTCCAATGATGGGGAGGATAAACCACAATGGGGCCATGTTGGTCCTTTCCAGGTTCATTCCAGTCTGGTGATTTCTTTCTTTCTTTTTTCTTTTTCCAAAATAGAAGATTGCAAGGAAAGAAATCACTGGACTGGAAATCTCCCAACAAAAGTAGGCAGTTGAACAGTCTACTCTCATGTCTTTTTGGCTACTCCAAGCACATTTGCATTTCAGGCCAGGAGATGTGAATGACCTTCATACCAGAAACATAAGGCCTGGATCTTTTCTTTTTTTTTAAATGATCTCAGATGAGAGGTTTCAGGGTGGAAAAGCTTCACCCGAATGTGGCTACTCCTTTTTCCTCAGCTGACCTTGTCGTACTATTAGTCATCTGCGCTTTTATAGGTGTCCCTGGGCAAAACTGATTCTCACAGAGATATTATAGCCACAGGAGAGGATGCAGTCAAAAAAAGTGATCATATTTGCAAGGCCCTTTCAGTGAGAGGCCTCTATGTGGATTCCCAGCACCCGGAAGACATAAATTGCATGAACATGGACAGTGTCAAAGATGATAAAAGGAGATTAATAGATGAGGAAGAGATTATTCACAAAGTGATGGTCAAGGACATGACAATTTTTGCTCACTAGAATCAATCACAGAGGTTCTTCTACTGAAGTTTTCATCACTAAGGCCATGAGCACACCAGCTTGCAAAGATAAGACCGACATGACACTAATTTACAAAAAGAACTTAAAGTGAATTTAGGGAAAATGGACTTGAATTATTGCAAAGTAATACAGATGAGGAAAAGGTTTCTGATACTGAATTTTGGTTCTTTTGTTCTCCCCTTGTCCTCTCCTCTTCCTTATCGGTTATCTTTTTATTCTGCTACCGTTTATGAACTTCATTTATACTAATCACACAGTCTGATTTTAAATCTGGACTGATGCAGAAGGGATGGACATGGAGACAAGCAAATTTCAGGAAAATAAAAAGGGGGGTGCAGTTAAATAGGCTGCAGACAAAGAAGCGAAGGGATGACACCCCTTCTCCCCCGCTTAATCCACATGAACTTTTCCAAACTATTTCAAAGGCAACAACTTTCCCCTCAAATTTAGATAGTGTATGTGTGTGTATGTGTGTATGTGTGTATGTGTGTATGTGTGTATGTGTGTATCTATCTATCTATCTATCTATCTATCTATCTATCTATCTATCTATCTATCTATCTATCTATCTCCAGTATAGTATATATAGTGTATATATATATATGTATCTCCAGTACAGTATCTCCTGTGATAGATAGATAGATAGATAGATAGATAGATAGATAGATAGATAGATAGATAGATAGATAGATAGATAGATAGATGATTAGATAGATAGATAGATAGATAGATAGATAGATAGATAGATAGATAGATAGATAGATAGATAGATCTCCAGTATATGTGTATATACATGTGTGTGTGTGTGTATGTGTGTCAGCTCCTGGACACTGCCTGAACAAGTCCCCGCAGTTTTCTTGGCAAGATTTCAGAAGTGGTTTGCCATTGCCACCTTCCTAGGGCTGAGAGAGAAGGACTGGCCCAAGGTCACCCAGAGGGCTTTGTGCCTAGGTGGGGCTAGAACTCATGGTCTCCCACTTCCCAGCCTGGTGCCTTAACTGCTACACCAAACTGGCTGTCCCAGTATGTACGTACACACATACATACATACATACATACATACATACATACATTCATACATACATATCTCCAATGGAGAGAGAGAGGTGTAGGTATGTGTATAACCTCCAAGTCCTGCTGTGCTGCCTCGTTATGGCAGGTGGGGGGGGGGTCCTGGGAGGGATGAGCGAAGAATGTCAGGAGTTTATGCCAAGAGTATATACTCCCAGCAGGGTCACTAAGGCATGTAGGTCATCCCAGCTGCCCAGATAAAGCAAGCAGGCACCTATATTGGGCAGAAGTGATATAGGAAGATGGAGGCAGATGATCGCTTAGTGACAATGGCAAAGGCTGCATGGGAGAAGGCAATGGTGAACCACTCCTCTATTTTTACCAAGAAAACCACATGGATAAAAAATACATAAAGTGATTGACTGTATAATGCCAGATGATGGGCCCCTCGAGTCAGATGGCCCTCAACATACTACTGAAGAAGAGCTGAGGATCTTTTGGAGTACTAATGGTGTTTCTAATGTGGCTAGATTAAGGCCTTCTGGACATCTAGTTGCCGATGTTGCCATAAGGAAAAGAAAATCTGAAGCTGCAAAGATAGAATTACAGTAGGAATGTGCAATGTAAGGAACATGAACACAGGAAAGCTCTACACAGTGACAGTGAAATGAAATGACTACAAATTGACATTTTAGGCATTAGCGAATTGAGATGGACTGGGACTGGACACTTTCAGTCAGAAGATCACACCGTTTATTTCTCAGGACATGAAAAACAAAGAAGAAATTGTGTTATTTTTATAATTATCAAGGGTATAGCAAGAACAGTACTTGGCTACAGTGCAGTCAATGATTGAATAATATTGATTAGACTTTGTCGACAACCCTTTAATATGACAATCGTTCAAGTTTATGCTCCAACCACCGATGCAGAAGAAGAGGAAGTTGATGACTTCTGTGATCATGCTCAATTCAAAATTTACAGAACATGCAGGCAAGATATGCTACTTGTGACTTGTGACTGGAATACCAAAGTTGGAAATATTAAGGAGGAAAATCTAGTTGCACTGAATCACTTAGGAAACAAAATGGAGCAGGAGACCAACTTATCAGTTTCTGCCACTCCAATGATTTCTTCACAGCTAACACTATCTTCAAACAACCAAAATGATATCTTTATACATGGACTCACCAGATGGAGTGATGTCTTCTTGGCCTCTAGTGTTTCTCCTTAGCCTAGTAGCCAGTGCTGTGAGCCTTTGTTTAGCAGTCTCTAGGGCTTCAGATGGAGTCAAGCCCTTGTATTTTTTCAGTAGCTGAGTCTTATCCTTAATCTCCACACCCTTCTGTAGTTCCACCAGCTGGCTAACTTCTCTCCAAGTTGCCTTGATCTTAGTCTCCAACCTCATTTTCCAGGGGGGTATGTTCTGCTGCTCTTCTTGATCATGTAGCCAAGCATTTCCAGGATTACAGTGGCTGTAGCATATACCATTTCATTTATTTGAGTTATGGTGGTAGTAGGGATTGTCATGAGGGCTCTATTGGCATCTTCTAGCATACTATCTGATGGTGCTTCTCCACTGAGCCTTGGTAATCAGTCTCAAGCGTTGACTGTAACTAGTTTATCCATGATCTTATGCCTCATATCAGCTTCTGTGCTCTGTGATGGAGGGGGTGGCAGTGACGTTCCAGCTTCAGGTGTTGGCTGCACATCCAGTTGTTCTTCCAAGTCTGCTTGAGTCTGGGTTGTGATGTGGAGTTGGTCTATCTCAAGTTGTGAGAGCAGCTTCCTCTTCACTATGTTGAAGCGCTGGGTAACTAGTTGTTTCTCAGTTAGTGTGGATGTAGGTCTTCTGTCCATCCATAGTTCCCTCATAAGTTTCCTATACCCCCTCTCATTAGGTCTACTGTTGTAGTAGCATTCCATCGATTCCAGATTGGCTTGTCTCATCCATGTATGGTTTGTTCCAGTAGTCCACTTATTGTCAGATTGTCCTAGTTCCCCAAGATTTGACACGGACCTTGTTAATCCAGGTGACATCCGAGCTGACATGACTCTCTTAGTTTGTGTCACTCTCATATCCAAAGTAGGCAGGCGAAGCCTTAGAGGGTCTTTTCCCAAGGACCATTACTGGTAAGGTAGGTACCAGCTGGGATTCAAACCCTGGTCTCCCGCATTAAAGAGAAACACTCTAACCACTACACTATCCAGCTGCTTATTATCCTGCTTAAGGATAGATCATCTTGGAAAAAATACATCTATGTGGTTGCTAGAAGTCAAAAATGACTTGATGGCATATAATCAATTGATCGATCGATTGATTGTATGTGTGTATGTATTATTTGGTGGGGGGGCACAGCTTGAGTGAAATTGCTGTTTAATGGCAAGAGTAGTAGAAATCAAAGAAAGTGTTTGGCAAGTTTTAAGAGAAGAAGGGAATGAAAAGCCAGTGCTTGGGGTGGGGGTGAGGAAATCCTATCCATTATATGTATAAGCCTCACATCTGTTAGAGCTGATGGTTGGCAGTCAACATTGCCTGAAGACTTTTAGTAAAATATGTTAGTCTGAAAAGGTGCTGTCAGACTCCTCTTGATTTTTAGCTGCCATAGACCAACACAGCTCTCCTCCTACAATGTCTATCCTGAGACATGGCATTAATTTGCTTTTGTTGCTGTTGTTTTACCTCTCCCAATTATAGAAGAACAGACAACCATTATGTTTATGAGCCAATCTATGTGAACAGTGATAACAGGGTGGAGGAAGCCAATCTATATTTCATTTATAACAAAAAATTAACAAAACAAGTATCCATCTGGGAATTGGGGATTGGCTCATCTGAAGGTCATGTACAGAACATCCCATCTTCTGCCAGAGCTATTACTAGCAGCCTTACAGATATTGAGAAATAACTTTTCAAGATACACTACCTGACAACCTATAATTGAAATGAGGAAATGGAAATTTATTTTAGGATGATGAGAACGCTCAATTACAACACACATTCTATTCAACCAGCTCAACAAATTTATTTTCTCTCATCCATCTTTTTTCTATACAAAAAGAAAAGAAAAGAAAAATGAAACAGAGAATGGCAAGTTGCATATAGTGAACTCATCCCATTTGACAAACTGGATTAAACTGTCTGTATCCTCTCTTGCTTTCCAGATATTTTATTCTATGAGAATTGGCTTAGATTAGCCAATGTTGGAGTCCTTCAGATATGTTGCAGCTGCAACCTTTAAAATTTCAGTTGCCACGGGCTGGGATAGAAATACTAGAATTGCCAGATTGGGGTAAATGACTTACATGAAGACAAGATCAATTTTTTTAAGCATAAAGCATATACTCCCAACAGTAAAAACACTCACGCTTATAAAAGTTGCCTGTAAATTCATAAACCTTATTATCCAAACTTCTCTTTGAGCGGAGACATGTTTTGATGAAAGCATTTTCATTCAACCCTTCTGGGAACTCTCCAACTACACCAATCAGCAAAACCAGGCAGATCCTGCTTTGTTCTTCGAAACAATCCCTTAACTGCAGTTTTGAATAACTATATTCCAAAGGATGAGCTGAAATATGCCATGGGTCAAAAGAAAAATGTTGCATACTTGTGAGAATTGTGAAAAAAGGAAACTCCGCGTTAGGGAGCATTAGCGAAAGGTACAATAATCAAATGGCTAAGATGGTTTTCTTTTATGCATTCTTACAGTTTTCCTTGTATGGATATTAAATATATTTCTTGAGAGATTACTGTAGATTGAGAAATAACAGAAGGTATTATATACAATATTCATAAAAGGCTACCCCATAGAAACCCCTAGTCATTTGATTTCCAGTCCTTTGACTAATGATCCTTGAAGTATTATTTCTCTTTTTATTCTTGCCTCCTGGCTTCAGCCCCTCGGGCCTGATTTGGCCCACTTTCAAACTTCATCTTTCTTTTGCTAGCTTCTCCCCTCACAAGTCTTTCTACAATGAGTGGGACAGTTCATGAAGACATTGGCCAACAGTCTATCCCTCTCTGCTCATCCCCCTCTAAATAAAGTATCAGCAATACTATGTAGCACTCAAGAAATATACCAAAGGTGAGCCCTTGGCACAGTAGCCATGAAGGCCTTGGAAAAAATATTCAATTGCCAGGATGTGTCTGTACCTGCAAAGATCAGAATGGTGCAGGTAATGATATGGAAGCAAAAATTGGACTTTCAAAAAGCAGGATACAAAAAGTATTGAAGTTTTTGAACTTTGGTGTTGGAGAAGACCCATGAGAGTACCATGGACAGCCAAGAAAATGAACCAGTGGGTCATTGAATGAATCATTATATTGACCTGTCCCACCTGGTCAAGCAGAGAGGGTATGCTGTGGACCCCGTCGATGAAAGAATGTCGACTGGTGGGGCCCAGAAGAAGAGCCTTCTCTGCTGTGACCCCTGCCCTATGGAATACCCTACCCCCAGAGGTGAGGCAGGCCCCTAGTCTCTTGAACTTTCATAAAGCAGTCAAGACTTGGCTCTGCCAACTTGCGTGGGCGAGAAAAAGGGCAACTAACACTGGGGATGGCTAGCACATTGAAGATGTTCCAGTATGTTAATCTTTTTGATCACTAGCATCTTGGAAAGTATTATTATTTATGTATGTATTTGGTTTTAGTGTATTTTTATACTTTTAATTGTATTTTAACTAATATCTATTTGTTGTTTTTATTGTAAACCGCCCAGAGTCACTTCCTTGTGAGATGGGCGGTGTCTAGATTCAAAATATAAATCAATAACTCAATAAATCAATAAATAAACCCAGAGTTCTCACTCAAAGCAAAAATCACCAGGCTCATGTTATCTTACTTCAGATGCATTGTGAGAAGACCCAGCATTCTGGAAAAGTCTCTAAGTTTGGAAAAGCTGGAAGGAAAGAGAAGAAGAAGATGACCAGCAGCAAGGTGGTGGATGGACTCAGTGATGGGTATACTGTTGGAAATCCTGAAGGACCAGGCTGGGGACAGCTTGTTGTGGAAATGTTCTATCTATTTGGTTGTTAAGAGTTGACACTAACCTGATGGCACAGGAGGAGGAGCCAAGCCATCAGTCTAGCAACACAAGTTTTTCTGAGCTCCTGCCCTTTCAATTTCATGTTAAATAGTATATTTTAGATAAATATATGTGAAATAGTTTATTTTGGATAACTAGTATATTTTATCTATACTTTTGGGGGGTTTTTAAGCTAATTTTTAGTTATAATAAGGATACTAGGTTACAATAGACTTATTAGATTTTTATTCGATTTATTAACCTGATGGCATATAATCAATCAATGCTTCTAAAAAACTGCTAACTAGCAATCACCATCCTGACTGAGAGTAAGAATTTGACTGTGTGTGTGTGTGTGTGTGTGTGTGTGTGTATAATCATCATGGCCATGTAGTCATTCTAGGAAAAAAATCCTCATAGTGCCCATCTTCTCAGAAATGAGAAGGAGGCACAGCTTTTCAGCGGTAGAACTCACTTTTTGGAACAGCTTCCCAGTTGAAATTAAATTTCCCCCCTCCTTAATATTATTTAGAAAATTTATTAAATCTGAACTCTTTCAAAGAACATTTATAGACTAAGATAATACCATCTGGGCTGATCATGTTGACTGACTGATTAAGAATGATTAACTGGCATATTCTTATTCTTTTATTAATTTACCATGGATGGTAAATTATATATTTGTATTTACCATCGGAAGTTTTGACTGAATTATGGCAGGATATAAACAATATAAATAAGTAAAAATAATTGGACCCTGAGATTCAGAGACCTTGAGAGAGGAATCACAGTATTTGTCATCACACAACAAAACACATGTGGTTCTTTCTTTTCCTTTCAATGGCTTTAGGGAAGACAAAAAGGTTCAAGCAGAAGCCATTCACTGACCCTGGAGTATTGATTCCAGAACTAGATCAATGTCTTCAAATGTCTTACAAGCTTACCGAAGTTGACTTCTCCAACCAGACTTCATGGCTTAAGACCTTAGCTGATTCTAATGATTAAGAGCTTGGTTGCTTTCTTGGGGGAAGATCCCTTAACTCTGTCATATTTCTGATTCTAATTTCATGCCAAAACACGTTTTTAGCAGTGTTGTTTTCCTAGTTACTAGAGTTCTGGGTACTTCATGTTCATTACCTTGCTCCAATTTATGCATTTCAGAGCACTCTTATAGACCCTTGCTGAGCCTAAATAAGACAAATATATGCAGTCAAACAGACCACTGGGCTGATCATTATGAGGCACTGCTCCTTCATTTTTATTACCTATTTTTCATGAGATGATGCATGTAGAAGAGCAACTCCTGAATATCACTAGTGTGCCCTGTAAAAAATGTCAGCACCAACTGGCCATCAATGTTAGATTTCTCTTGTGCAGGGCTACCGTAGTCCAGATGATTGTAAGATGGCACCAAAGTATGAGAGTTCTCTATTTGCTGCTATTTAGTGGTCACTATCTGGATTTTTGCAGCCCCAATATGCTAGTCCTATTTTGCTGTCTTTCAGCTGAAAAAAAGTTTGTTGCTGTGAGGTGACCACAGAGAATAATGTGAGATACCTCTTCCTTGATTTGCTTTAATGACTCTTCAAAAGATGCAGATGGAAATGTGGGCTAACCAAAGAAAAACACATTTAAAAATAAATCTTGTCTCTTTTCTTTCTCTCTTGTTGTCTAAGCTAGGTTGATATAAACAACTGGATACCTCTGAAGAATAAAATGGCAACTGCTCCATCATAGAATCAGGTAGCTGGTTTTAGCACTTAGAAGAATCTTTTGTTCCCAGTTTGGAGAAAGAGATATAGTGTCCACGTGGTTTTGCCACTTCATTGCAATTGTTTCCAAAGATGTGGGTCAAATATAACCATGTGGGTCAAAACTTTTCATAACCATAAAAAGCAATAAAGAATCCACTAAAACCCATCTAACAAACTGCTGAAAGACTTATACACTAACCCTGCAGGAAAACAATGGAGCATTGCATATCCTTGGCATATATTAGAAGCAACAAAGTGTCAGCTTCCTCTGTGAACAAGTGTTAGGGCTCAGTGGCCAAGCACTTGCCTTTCATGCAGAAGATCCCAGGGTCAAACATCAGGATCTCCTGGTATCCCTGAAAATGAAAATGACCCTTGCTCAAAAGGATTCTTCTGCCTAAAAGTTTCGGTTACAATTCTCTAATGCTAGAAGTAACACCTCTTACCCACCCCTTCATAGCCATAGATTCTGAATCCTGGGACCTAAATTTCTTGTGTGAATCATCCATCTGACCTTGGACATTATTCTTATGGATCAACTGAATCATAGTTTATTGAACTCAACCCATTCCTGATCCTGCTAGAACAGGAAGTGATTCATGGTATTCTAAACATACTCCAACCTATCAACTAGAAAAAATAAACTGTCCAAAGAAAAACTGGATTGGTGCATTCTGAGGGAAAACATGGGCTGTTCCAGGAGCACCAGAACATTGTATTTCCAAGACATAGAGTTTTGCACACTGTTCTGAACCCCTGGATTAATCAGACAGATTTATTTTGTCTTCTGCTCTTGCTCTTGCTATACTGCTCTGACTTCCCATGCTCAAACTGGGGTTGTGTAATAACCCAGATATGAGCCTGCTTCCCCTTCACTGGCCTACCATGCTCTAGATAGGAGGATAAGGTCTTCGACTGAATGACTGGCTGAGTGATTGATTGATTGACTGCCATCAAGTCATAGTAGCAGCTACATGCTGTAGATAGATTTTCTCCATGATATTCTATCACTAACCTGGTCTTTCAGGTCTTCCAATGGTGCACTCATTGCCATTGTAACTGGGTCCACCCACCTTGCTGCTGGTCATCCTCTTCTTCTTCCTTCCATCTTTCCCAACATTAGAGCCTTTTCAGAGATAAGATCCTGACAGCACACATCATTCCATTAAATGGGTTGCAGAATAAAATGATGGGTTCTAACATTCTACATCTGAAAAGATATGAACATTCTTTGTAAAATCATTAACTATTTTCACCTACCTGTTTTATCAAATAACATCTATGCATAACAGGGGAGGGTGATAGCAAGCCTGAAGGGGGCCCAGAGTTTGTAATAATAATAATAATAATAATAATAATAATAATAATAATAATAACAACAACAACAACAACAACAACAACAACCCCAAAGAGGTCATCTTCTCACAGTGCATTTTCTTTCAAATAAGAATATATTAAGTTTGCTATGGTTCCTGTAAACAAATATTATAGGAAGACAATATTTTCAGCCTGAAACAATATTTCCTGTTGAGCAAAAACGAACTTCCCAAAACTGAGGAGCTTCAAAACACTAGCTACTAACTGGCAAGATGATCCTTAAAAGCTGAAAGAAAAGAATTAACCTCATTGTGGCTCCCGTAAACTATATAAAGAGATTTTATTCACTTCCACAATAGCTGAATCAGAAGATGCCTGAGCATTTTGGAGATTAGGAAAGACATTCAAAATATTTGAAAGTCTGGATGAACACATAGACAACATATTGAATAGCCAACACTGAAGAGATTGGTGAAAACAAAATTAGCAGAGGAATATTCCATGGTGACACATTGTCACCTTTAAACAAACCAACCCTTCAAGCAAGGTCCAAACCCTTCTGTTGATCTAAAATAATTCACGAAATCGAAAGCAAAACTTGAATCTCTACCGAGCACTGTCTATGTATTCAGCAAGAATACACATTAGAATTGTGAGTCCATACAATACAATTACTTCTAGATAAATATGCACCTTTGGTGATTAAAGGAAGCAAAGTTGTGGAAGGGGATAGACTACAACTAATGAATGGAAATACTATAAGACAATTGTCATCAGAAGAAGGAAGGGTTAACAGAAGCTTCTGACTTATTGTGTAAGCAAGTTTAAAAGAATACCAGCTCTAATAACAGAAAAACTGAACATTTTTGAAAGACAAAATTAAATGGAAGGAACATAATTTAAGCCATAAACACTTGGGCCATTCCAATTATTTGATATACTGCAGGTATAACTGATTGGACACCAGCTGAATTATACATACTTGATCAGAAAACAAGAAAATTAAGGAGCATGAATCCAGGCAAAGAGACCGAGGTAAAAGTGGGAGAGGATTATTCTAAATCAAGTAGCCAGTAGAAAAAAGGAAAACAATGTTTGAATTATTATTGCAAGCCCAATAAGGATTGCTGGTGGAAGTTGTTGAAAACATTTGGAAAAAGTAGCAAAATATTGAGATTTGCAAACTAAAGTTTAAAAACTTTGGAAGAAAAAAAATCAGCTATATTATCAAAAATAATCAGAACTCTTGGAGCCATGCCGAAGGAATTCACCAAATATTTGGAAGTTCATAATAGCCAAATGTAAACTATTATATCTTTAGTGGCTATAAAATCCTGAACAACATGATGGGTAAGTTGTACAGGCTGGCTTGAAATCTAAACACAGCATTCCATGCTGCAACATTTTGTACCCAAACAAGTTTATTCCGCCCCAAATTCTGTCCATTTTCTGGGTCACTGTTATCAGAGAGGTGTCCAAGACTGCAATTTTACTATTTACTCAGAAGTATGTTCATGAAACTGAGAATAAATCATTAGGACTACATTACTGAGAGGTCATCCAATAACACTTTTCCAATGGATCTCCTTATCCTCAGCAGAGTTTGAGCAAATCCATATTTCAATATCCTCATGACAGCATATCAGCTTGTGACGAATGTAATTAAGCTTTTGTGAGAAATGTCTCCTTTTGTCTGTTTAAAGAGCTGGTGTTTGGCCAGGAAAATGTAAGCTAATTTTGTGGAATCGCAGCAACGGGAATGGACGTGGCATGACTAAATGAGCCAGTGGTCTTTGCCTGAAGGCATTTTGTACTCAAAGGCTACAAGGCTGGACATGCAGAACAAATATAGATATTGGACTATTTTTCACTCCCCCACTCCACCCCCATCATCACCACCAACAGTAACAGCATGAAAAAGTGTAGCATCTGTAATGTGAAACTTCTGAGGATTCCATTAATACCTTTAGATCTGAACAAATATGTCCTGACGGAACCACTTCAACTGACCAAGGAGGCCGATAGTCCAACTGCATCTTTTCTTCAGTAAACAAGTTGCTTTTGATCTTTAGTCAAAATCTCTTCCACTGATGCTTCAACTTTCTTTCTTACCTTGAGTGATGAAAGTTCATGAGGCTGAAAACAGACTGCAGATCCAGAGTGAAAAATATTATTGGGTATATCCATACAGAATGATTTATTGTCTCACCTGAAAACTGGTAAGCCTATCCAGCTTTCCTCAATCACGGATCGTAGTCTTTACCAACCTGGGCAGTCTCCCAGGACTTCAGCTCCCAGAACTACTCAGCCAGCACGGCCGTTGCTTTGAATTCTGAGAATTGCTGTCCATACATCTGGAGGGAAGAGTTGTACATCAGATGCATTCCTGAAACAGATAATCACCAACCTGTAGCCAGAAATGCAATTAATACCTTTTCTACTCTCTCATTTTTTGTACAAGGCAGGCAGCAAAACCCAGGTGAAAAATCATGCTCACAGATGATGGGCTGCCTGGAGCTCAGCTGATCACAAATTAGAAGGGGCATCTAAGGGACCATCTGATTCAACTGCATAGTCAGTGTGGGATTTGTAATGCAAGATTTGTTACGGAACCTTGTATGAGGCTGTGAATACATGCTATGGGTGGGGTTACATCTAATAGGTTTGTATGGAAAATGGTTCCACTCAACCTTAAAGGATTGCCTTAGTCTGGATCTAGTGCAGCAATCCAATCTATAGATAATGTCTCAGCTTGAAGAATTGAGTTTCTCTGCCCCAGCACCTCAGACTAAAGCATTAAAATAGACTGATTCAGTGTGGCCGCCTGATCTAATAGCAACAGACCTCTGAAGACAAAGTGGAATTTAATTCTTGGACAATCATAATATGTTTACTCTAAGCAGTTGTATTCATTCATCAAAGCTTGAAAATGCACATGAAGTCATAGAAAAAATACTCCACCAACCAATCGTTTTTTGTCCCTTCCGAAGTCTAGAGATGGATGGACAGATGGATGGATGGATGGACAAACAGATAGAAGGATGGGTAGAAGAATGATGTTTTCCACTATCTACAAATAATTGTCCTACAGGCATGACCAATTTGGAGCAGGAAGAAACCCATTGGTTTAACTCTCCTTCTACCCATGCTTGAGAAATGTCATGTTCAATCACTCAGATTTGATATTCCTCCCTTGTATTAATGTACCCTATTCTA
This sequence comes from Python bivittatus, assembly GCF_059951505.1. Taxonomy (NCBI): domain Eukaryota; kingdom Metazoa; phylum Chordata; class Lepidosauria; order Squamata; family Pythonidae; genus Python; species Python bivittatus. The sequence continues at coordinate 52,723,070 of NW_028277034.1, read as the reverse complement.
ATACCTTCTAGAAACATTAAACTTCAACTTCCATCAACTCCGACTATCAAATATATATCAAAATATTGTGTGTGTGTGTGTGTGTGTTCCAGCATGGCATTATGCTAATTCAGTGAAGGGCTATATTCAAAAATCATGAAAGATGGAAATCTAATGATTTCCTTTGTTTGTCTCATAAAAAATCTTGTCTGTGATATCAGAAACAATGAAAGAGATGGCTGCCCTTATGAAAAGCCCAAACCCAGGTTTTTGATTGATCAGTGCAAGTCACTTTGCACTGAAGATCAGTTGTAGGTAACATTACTAAATCTACAAGAAATGTAGGACAAGGAGGACAGGAAACTGGAATGTGAGAAATTGCAGAACTAAGAAAATTATGTTTCTTCCTAAATTTAGTCCAGCTTCTCTTCAAATATTTATGCTAGCTATTATCTTCTCATTGGATACAATTTCTGACCTGTATAGTATAATCTACATCAAGGGTGAATTGGATAACTATTCTCTCTGCTTTGCTAACTTAGCAAATGAAATGAGCTAGTATTTATGTTTTGGAAAGCAAAAACCTATAACTATTGCTTGAAGTTATCGGTCCAAAAGTTTTGTGAGAAGAAAGCACCTTAACTCACCATAATAATGCAAAACAACTAATATTGTAATCTTATACTTCTCACTTGGAAGTAACATCACCTAAACAGATTTTGGTAAAAAGGTACTTTGGAAATCCAATCAAACCAAGATATGTTATGCACTTTTACTATAGAATAAGTCCTATTAAATTCAGTATTGCTGTAAAAGCTGGCTGTGTGCACCCAGTAGAAATTTCTGCTGGAGCCCCTATTCATAAATGAGTGGGAGTCAATTTAGAAGGATGTGGAAGCTGACCTTGAACTGGGGCCAAACTGGAGGTGATATTCAGACATCCCCAACTTCATGCTTTCCATTCACTCTATGGGAAATCCACAAATAATGATGTTCTTTCTCTAACATGGAAATGAGAATTGCCAAATATCAGAACTCCACACAAAAAAATGGATGCTGTTTCTTTCAGATGATCCATTTATACCATCCATGGCTTTGCAAGTTCTGGAGCAGCTAACAGGACATTGTGTAAGAACAGTGAAGTATTCCAGGGTGGAGTGTACATTTACTGCCCGGTCTTGAAATTCACTGGGAGGAAGATAGAGGTGGATGACAATGAGAAGGGACATTGAGGAAGACTCTTAGTGTCCCACCAGCTCTATAAATTGGAAAACCCTGACAAATTTTCCCTGTGATTACTAGGCCAGTTAATCACTTATTTCTTCTTTCTTTACTCTCCTCAATTTCTAACTATGGAAAAAAACTGCTCTTAACTGCTCTTAACTGCTCTGTTCAATCTTTTTGTGCAATTAAAAGGAACACAGATAACATCATTTAGGGGCTGGTAATTAAAGTGATACCTGTAGAAATTAACAGGGAAGTGGTCACACGACCACCCCAGGAAGTGCTATGTTTTAATCGTTTCAGAAAATTGAAGCAGTCACATGGTCAGTCCACGAACTGCTATAAAAGAAATAGCCTCCGACAAAGAGCCCCAGTCTGCTGTGAGCACATGGGCCATTTTTATACTTATAGAAAACAAATATTCAAGAATTTTTGGCACATCACACATCTTAAAAAGCACGGCTGTTTTTAAAAAAGAAAATAAATGTCAGTCCTGCCATGGGCCCATAGTGAGGTGAAACACCCACCCATTTTCTCCCAACAGGCTCTGGGGTAGAATTTTATTACAATCTTAATAAAGGCGAGTCATCCCTGATAACCTTGTTCTTTTGGTGGGTCCATAAAGCAATATTTTCTCTTGACTGAATTTTAACCTATACTCATCTGGAAAGTTTTGTTCCCCAGCATTCAAAAAATATACTCAGTGTGTAGACATGGCTTTCTGTCCTCCTGCCTTGAATCTCAATCAGCTGCCTTTTCTTCTTCCAAAGACATACTTCCTAAATAACATTATCCTGAATTTTATTGCTCCCAATTACAAGGTGGCTATCTATAGTTCACTTCCTGACGACTGTGACATTCACGCATCTCTGAAACAGAAAGAGCGATGGGGGGAAGCGATAGATAGAGAAGAGATGTATGCCTCTCAAGTCTTACCAAATTCTATCTTTCAGTGAATTTTTACAGCCACGTTATAAACCCCTTGGAAAATAGGGGAAGTGCTGACAAACTATTAAATGCAACTGCTACAAATATGCCGCTTGCAATTTATATTCCCCCAAATGCTTTATGGCCTCTCAGACAAAAAATGAAAGTAGGAAAAGTAGCAAAACTCAGCCCTTTGGGCACTGAAGTGTACTTTTTCTAGTCAGTTCCAAGGTGAGCTGTATCACATCATTTCTACCCCCTCTCAGAGTTTTTGTCCATTCTTCCCTTCTAATTTCAAGCGCCAAGTCTCTGTGTTTTTCCGGGGATGTGGAAGTTTCTGTCCATCCAACTGACTCAACAATAGCAATGAAAGGAAATGTCTTTCCTCTAAGATATATTTATTATGTAGCACAAAAATGAGTGGTTTTTTTAGTTTGCGTGATGGGATGTGTCTACGAAGGGGGAGGTGATGTGTTGGGCTACAGTAATGCAGCAGGTTCTCAGGAAGGAGGAAGCACATTCCAGGAAGGGGGGCGAGACAAGAGAAAACACAGCCTGGAGCTGGGTTGTGGGAAGATGAAGAGATTTAGGATAGCCACTCCCTAGAATCTTCCAGGGTATATTTTATTTATTTGTTTGTTTGTTTGTTTATTAAATTTGTATGCTGCCCATCTCCCCCAACAGGTGACTCTGGGTGGCTCACAATTAAAACCAAAAACCCATGAACAATTAAAAAATATCACATAGATAATTAAAATAAATTAATCCATTAAAAAGTCAAACTGTAAAACAAACCCTATACATAAATACTAAAAACATTCAAGATGACGGGGGGCAAAATCAATTATCCCACAAGCCACTTCCACTGATGCAAGTCCCCATCTGGCTCCCGGACCTTCTGGCATAGCCAGGATTTCATGCTTTTCCTGAAGGCCATGAGAGGGGGGGTGCACCACACCTCGGGAGGTAGGTTGTTCCACAGAGCAGGGGCCACCTCAGAAAAGGCCCTCTTCCGAGATCCCACCAGTCAAAATTCCTTGACTGGTGGGGCCTGCTGCTTACTGAATGCATGTTCTGTTTCAGCCTGGTTGAACAGAAGCCTTGAACATTGTCACACATCTTTCCCTAAGTCTTCCACCTCAGTATATGTTTTTGGTAGCATTCTTCTTTTCTATATCCCATTTTTCAATAAGAAAGACATCAGGAGGCAATTTCCACTGAGTTTTTGCTTATACTTAGAGGAAGCCTGAGTAATTTATAAAGCGGAAAAGATGGGGGAGATGGAAACCTGACCTCTGCATGGATTGCTTCTATGCCAAGTGATTGCTCATTATTACTCCTCCCTTACAAGGTAGTGTTTCCTTCAAGCTGAGCTCAACTCCTGGTGACTTCCACAACACATCCATATAATTTGCTTGGAAGCAATCCAGAAGTAGTCTGCCATTGCCTTCTTCTGAGATATCTCTATCTCTATCTCTATCTCTATCTCTATCTCTATCTCTATCTCTATCTCTATCTCTATCTCTCTATCATCCATCCATCCATCCATCCATCCATCCATCCATCCATCCATCTCCCATCCCCCAGTCCTGATATCACAGGCATTTGCAGGATCTGATGCTTTCATCAAAATTTTGAATGCAGAACCACAATATCAGGGTACAAGCTCCACCCCTTTTGTATGAGTATGTGATGTCATGATGTCCATAGAAAAAGGGCAGAACTGAGCTTGTAGTGCCATAATGTAAAGCTTTCATGTGTTGCCCCCTTGGACCACTGTTCTGGGGATACCTCTGCCTGGAGATTCCCAGTCCAGTACTAACTCTGCTTAGCATCTGAGCCCAGAGAAGTTTGGCTGAATCTTCTACCTGTTGAGATACAGTTCTTCAGAACTGGTATTGTAGCGAAATAAACAACAGAGAAGGTAGTGATGTCTCACTGTCCACCAGTGTACCATTTTGACACTTCAGATTGGAGATATGTAACTATTCTGTTGAGTACTGCACACTTTGAAGAGGAAACTTATTACCTTATTACCTGGAAGCATTGTTATCTTACTCTTTGGAGGTTTACATAGCAAGAACAAAGTTGAAGTCAAACCCTCTGTTGCCAAGAAACCATTTCACTTTGAAGTAAACCATTTTATTTTCTCAAGACATCTCCTTGTCCAGAGAGAAAGTATCAAAGAGCTGATCTACTCGCCAGTTCTTCATTCCACCATAGTCATCAGCTTCACTTTTTATGGAGCTGCCTTCAGACTTCTTCCCCAGAAGTCCAAAGACAGCAGTCTTTGCAGATTTAGAGCTCTGGGAGATGGGGGAATAACCATCTTGGCTCAAACTGCAGTTGGCACCTTTGAAAGGACATTGAGTTCGCATACTTCTTTTCTAATCACTTTTGGAAATTGCTTGTTTAACTGCTTTTCAGCCATTAGAAACTTTGGATTGAAGATTTTACAGCGCCAGGTGAGTATCCTTCAATCTTTAGTGAAAGAAGTTTTAACTAAAGGTTTAATAACATACATACATACATACATACATACATACATACATATATATATATATATATATATATATATATATTTGAATAAACAGGAAAAGGTTGATTAAAACTTTGATTTTAGAAACTTACAAATGGGCTAAGGGTCCAGATAAATTTGAAATAAGAGTTTGAAATTAATTATAAAGAATCCTTCCTGTGGGAAAATGCTTTTGTTTTTAATTATTAAAAACACACACACAGACACACACACAATAAAGATTTTAAACATTGGACACTAGAGGGAACTAGAGGAAACTAAAGATTACAATTAAAGGAGAAGAACACTCAATTGTAATTGACTTACAATCACAGAATGAAGCAAAATATTTTAATACTGGACATACTGAAAGACATTTTTGAACAATGGATCCAGTAGTTAATTTTAAGAGTGTCTGCCTCTATAGAGAGACTGTGTCTAAAAGAAGTTATGGAAGAGGAACAAGTTCTACCTGACAAGACTGAAACTGAGTTGAAAGTGGATTTAAAAATGACAAGCTACAGGAATGATATGGAAAAAATATTACACTGGACATACAAAAGAAACTGGCTGGTGTCTTAATAATTAAAAGGGATATACAAACAACAAACAAAGAGAGTGACGTGGATAACTTTCCTATACTGGATTTATAAAACAAGCTTATTAAAATTTTGAAGAATTTTGTGGAAAGAGATGAAGAAAAAAATGAAAAGAAATCAAGTTCTATGACATTATTTGAATGGACTAAAGATTAAGGTTGTTAGAAATAAAAGGAAGGAATATAAAGTTGGTTTATGATCAAGGTTAAAATAGATATGTTGTTATCTCTGGTAACCTTTAATGGACTTTTCCTGACACCAGGACTAAAATGATGATGCTTTATGGATTTGTTTATAGATAAGAGATGCGATGTGGGAAGAAGAGATCATTTGTTCTATTTTAAGAGGAGGTGATAAGTTACTGAAATTCTTTATACTTGCTGTGATGAAGGTGGGAAGTCACTTCTTTATATATTTCTTTTCTTTTTCTCTACTACATTCTTATTTTTTCTTGTCTTTTTCTCTTTCTCTTTTTTCCTTTTTTCTGCACTTTCTAGTCTTTCTGTTTATTCTTCTATTTTTTCCAGTTTGTATTAGTTTTTACTGTTGTAATTATAATCTTTAATAAAATTACTATATATAAAAAAGAAGTAAACCATTTTACTTTCTGTAAAATCAACACCAACAACATAATATGTTTGGGAAGAAGGTCAAAACAAATACTTCCAAAACTTGTGGAAATGTGTAGAAATATTCGAAGGGACAAACAATGTCGGATAATGAAGAACAAATGGTCTTCTACTATTTAAATGACCCTTAAAATATTTGCATCTGAAGGATTATTTTAACCTCAAAAACTCCTGCTTTTCACCCAAGCACAGGTGGTATTGCTGGTTTGTGTTGATGATCTATTTGGAAGCAACAGTCTTTTTCCATAGCTTCTACCAAGCTATGTGACACTTCTCTATCTCTCTCATTATAAACTGGGAGCTGGCAAAGTTCTGGGGGATTCAACAGCTGGGTTCTGTTTCAGATTCTGAGTCCAGGGTTGCTGGGTCAGGAACAGCAGAAGGCAACTCCAACAAGATCTCAGAATTACAGGATGCTTCCCCAGAATTGGTCTCTCTAGACTCCTTATTCTCACTGAACACCTGTTCTTTTTTCTGAAGAGAACATATTTGAACAGGGGGAGGTGAGGGGGGCTAAGAGTTGTTACAAAATAAACTGGACTCTTCTGACTCAGAAATCTTGAAAGAGCAGCTGGTTTGAAGAAACCGCAAACTGGACGCTCTAAGTCCAAGGCCATATCTGTGTGGAACCAAGAGCCCCAGGTGTAATTTAGAGGATGATACAAATCATTACCCAATTCTGGAAAGCATAGATGTTTTAAGGATCAGTGTGAGAGACCTCTGAAATAAAGCTTTGCTAGATAATTTCAAATGTCTCAGCTGGGATAGATTGGACTGTAAATCTTCAGTTTATAACTGAGCAGTGCTAGGACAACATCTGATACTGACATTGCTAATCTCTGGCTGCAGTCTTATTATTCGGCTATGGATTTCTTTGCTGCTTGAACCCTTAGATGCTTGACGGTCTGCGTCTTTTCCCATGGACAAGTCCCGCTAGCGTAGTCCTTGGTTGCCATCTCCTGGTATCACCTTTCTCTCTATGCTTGTGAGCATCATGACTGCATCTGGGAGGCCACAGTGTGACACAAAATGCTGGCCCTAAAGGACCATTAGCCTGCTCCAATCTCAGGTTGTTCTTATGCTTCTTTTATGCCTCTGCATTGTTTCCACTCTATCAAGTTTGGAACTTAGTTAATGATGCTGTTCTGAAACAATCCATAGACTTTTTTTGGCATGGTCTCATTGCTTGTTGGCTTGTGAGACTACAGAATGAAACAACAGGATCATCTTGTTTATTCCTTATTCTTTTCACCCTCTTTCTCCTCTTTCAGCATTCTGCCCTGATTTTTCTCTTTCTTTCACCTCTCTTTTCACCGTCCAGTAGATTGACAGAAAAGAGAGAAATTGCTTTGGTTAAAGGGCTGACAAATGTCTTAGAGCTGATTTTAGAAAATAGGGAGACGGCTACATATTCCAAAGGGTCACAAACTGTAACCAGAACTCCTTTAAATAATTGCCTTGACTGATTTTTTTTTAAGAAAGATGGGATGCCAATTTGTAAAACAGATGAGAATATACTGCAGCCTTCACCTTAATTACTCATGATTGAAGCAGATCCAGGTTTAAACATGCTACCTGTTGCTATACGTGCATTTTAAATTGCAAAGATTATTCTCTTGTGTGTTAAAGGTAATGCTTCTGATTTCCTTGATTGTAATTAAGAATGAATTATGGCAAAAAAAAAAAAATCCTCTAGAAAGAGGCTTATATAATTATAAGAATTCCTAGAGACAGTTATTATTGTTCCCTGCTTTTGTCTCTCAAGCAGAGAGGGGAGGGCTCCAGTAACTAAGACAGGCTTAAAGTGTGGTTTTGAAATCAATATAGAACAGGACAGGAAGCCGATAAAGATGATACATTCCCAAGGCCCAAATGTATTTAAAAAAAAATATTACTGGTTGAATTTGTTATCCATGAAGACACTTTAGGAAACAGAGGGGTTCCCAAGGGAGAAATATCAATAGCTTGTTCAAAGTATCACTGTTGCTATAAAACAAACAGAGAGAACTAAACAGAACTTGATACATCATTCTGAATGTTTCTTGTAGCTCAGAATTAGGCAATAGGGGAGTGGGGATTTTTACTGTAAGCAAAATTAAGCGGTAACGTTTCACTGGACTGTTCCATTTCAATGAGAGATGGAATTTTATATGCAGAAACTCTATGCCTGAGTTTGAACAAGAGAAAAATGTTTTTCATATTTCTTTTGCACTAATTGACTACTGAAACAAGTAGGCAAACCGTATCTAGGTTGCAAATGTCCTAATATCCACTAGATGTCAGCAAAAAGGTAGAGTTTTCTGTACTTCTGTACTGCTATCTGGTTTCCTGGATGTGAGCAGCCCAGATCTGGTACACCTAGATCATATCCCTCTCTTTTTTGCCCATATTTTTAAGGAAACATTTGCACTGATTATCCAATTTCGTAATTAAAACATTTGAGTACCTTTGAGATTTTGCTTGTTTACAGGGTGATGTTGCACAGCAACTGGAAAGCCCAGTTCTTGCTTCATGGATTGAAAATGTTTGTAAAGATGATCCAGAACTGGTTGTCATTAAACAACAAGAAGAAGAGCAAAAACACCTAATGGGAGCCAGTCACTCCCAGAGCTGTCGTATTCACAGAAGCTGTTAATGTACCTGTAATTTCCACAGATCAATCATTACAAAGAATTTGAAAGTGAGATGTCAGGTTTATGGATGACCATCTTGAATGATTTTTTTAAAAAATTATTTTTAAGGAGAGAAAGGGCGGCAGTTTCACATAGTAGAGAAAGGAGATCTCAGAACAAACTTTATAAAAATTGGGGCAGGTTATTCAAAACTTTTTATGTCTAATACATACTCAAGTTGTGTACTGCAATGACATTCCATATTTGCTATGATGCCATTTTGGGATCACACAGGTTATGCATTGATCACTGATCATAGAATTATAGATTTGAAATGGACCTTAAGGTTCATGTGGTCCAATACATTGCTCAGCAAATGATCCGCTAGAACATTATTGAGAGAAATTTATCCAGCCCTGTCTGAAGACTTCCAGTGCAAGAAAACTGATCATTACACATGGTAACCTATTTCACTGGCTGATAGCTTGTATAATTTCACCTGATACGTAGCCTAAGCCTATCTCCCAGTAGGTTTGACCCATGATTTTGGTTCTGCCTCCTCTAAATGGCAACTTTTTAGGTACTTCAGGATTGCTATAATATCTCCCCTCACTCATCTCTTCTGTGGGCTAAGTTTACCGTTTCGTTAACTATTGTTCATAGGCCTCGGTTTCCAGTTTCTTCACCATCTGTCTTGCTCCAATTTGTCCCTGCCTTTTTTGAACAGGACACAGTATTCTAAGTTGGTTCTGACCAGGGCTGAGTGAAATGAAACAATTATTTCCCATTATCTCAATTTCTCTGTGTTATAAATTTTTGACCACTCTCTAGAATGCCCAAAACATATTGACTGAAGGAGAATTCTGTTCTTAAGCACAAAATTGTGGGGTGGAGATGCAAAATCATTATGTTGTATTAGTCATGCCACTGGAATGATCGACCTATGGATATTTGAAAAACGTACATATTGTTTTGATAGTTTACAACAAAATAAGCACTAACGATAATTCAGTGTTGAGATTCCTTAAAACAACGATGTGGATTATGTTTTCCCAATCAGCTTCAGACTGGCTAACCAATAGTTATGGATGATGGGAAATAGAGTCCCGCAACATTTTCTTAAGTTTCTCTTGGTCTTATGAGCTCATAATACCTATAGAATGAATACAAGCAACATATGGAGCATCAGTAGGTTCTTCTTCCAGAAGCAAGACCATGATGGAGTTAGTTTCTCTCTCTCTCTTTCTCTCTCTCTCCCTCTCTCCCTCTCTCATTCTCTCTCTCTCTCTCTCCATATATTTATGTCATATAGTTAAGGATGTATGCATTAATTTAACAGTCCTTGTCACTGTTACTGGATTGTAGGTATTATTCTGTGTCATCAGTGTTTCACATGGTTTCTTTAAATGGTTTGCAATTCTTCATAATATATGGAATTTATATATCATTATCCATAATATGAGGTGTCCCATGGCTCCTTTAAAAATTATAATTACAAAGTAGTCTCCATTGGATTCACCCAATATTTGAGAAATGAGTTGGACTGATTTGGATTAAATCTGTAACTATACTACATCTACATATTAGCTGATCAAGTAAAATATGGCCACTAACCATCTAAGCCTAGTACTAGTACATCTTAATTTTAGTAGATTTTTTACTAGGGAGAATCAGAATGTCCAACTGACAATTCCAACTATTTTGAGTTTGCAAAATGATTGGTTTGAAAAAATGGTTACTTCTTTCCCCTAAATCTCCTCTACAGTTTTCAAATAACTCTCTAATACCACCTTCTTTGTGTGAAGATTGATATCCTTCACAATTTTATAAGCTCCCTTTTTCAGATCTCTCCATCTTTCCCTGAACATCACTGGTTCGTTAGAATAAAAGGAGGTTAAATTAGAGATATATATTAAAAGAATCCTATCCAGTTAACTACAGGCTGATCCTTGCAGACACTGCCAACTTTCGTGTTTCATCATTTCAAGGGAAGACAGTTTCCCACCGTCACCCTGGTCATTTTCAACCCTGCTAATAATTTGTAATCTGCAACCTGGATTCCTTCTGAGATCAAGAACTCAGTAAATAAGCAGTAGTCACACGCACACCGTCAGTTGTAAAATTGGTCAGACCTAAAGGGGAATCAGATCCTCAGTTTTATGTATTCTCTGACACTTCCTTCATCAGGTTATGTCTGAGGACAAGCTAGACAGCAATAAAAACTGAGGATGAATTTTTCAGACTAACCTGAGCTAAAAAATACCCAGGAATCCCTGATGGATATTTCTTTGATACTTAAATCATCATATTCATTCAGGTCAATTCGCTGCCCAAAATGGCAACACCAGCAGATGTCTGCATGGCATACAGTCCAATGCTATACTGTTCTGACTGGGACCAAGGTTTTTCCATGTTTCTTCTCTCCATCTCATAGATGGTCGCCCTTGTGAGCTTATAGACTTATAGAACCACCAGTATATTGTCTTTTGAGCCCACCTGTTGCCATGCATGAATACAACATGTCCTATCTATATGGATTTCCAATTTTGTGCTACTTTAAAGTGGATTCTGCAATGAATATCTTCATTTCAGCATCACTGCATGATCTTTAGTATTCACTTTTTGATCATCTGTTGTGTTACTCTGCTCTTCCACTTTGGATTTTCTAAGTTTCTACAGATGGGCTTAACATTCTGATACCTGTTATGATATTCTTTAGTAATTATTAAACTTCTGCTGTCCTCTAAAACAAACAAACAAAATGATTGTGAAAAAGCCTGTGGGAGAAGGCTTGTATGTGTGTGAGAGAGTGTGTTTCATGGTGATACAAATTGTCCAAGGCTGGGAATATGGGAAAAACTAGAACAGTTGGGGCCCTTGGATCCTGAATCTCTCCCAAATCACTAGTTGTGGGGGCTAGCAAGCTGATATGGAATATGCCTTTGGATCCGACTCCTTCAGAAGCCAATATTTTCTCTGATTTCAGAGGGGGGAATTGGAAGAATCTGGTTGATCTAAGGATGCATAAGAGTAAAAAGATATAGGTCTTGGCTCTGAAGCTGCAATCCTTTACTCCTTTCAGTTTGGTTTGTTTCTAAGCAAACATGCATGATTAGAATCTCATTCATTTAAAATGTGATTTATAGAGAGCTTCATTTTTCTTTTAAAATGAAGATTATTAATAGAGTTTTCTTTTCCTTTTTACCCAAATTTCAACTGCAATAGCAGTAGGTGACACCTTTCCATCCTGTGAGATGGGTCTACAAAGACTGAATTCCACACAAGTTTCTTTTAAGCATTTCATTTCCCCTAGGCTTTAATACAAATCATGATATGAAATACGAGGCAGAAGAATATGCTGTCATTAATTGTTTTGAGTATTTTAGTTTAACCTTTGAATCTAACATTTCTTCTCTAATCTGGAGAGTGAACTGGTACTCTTTTTTTCATATAAAACCAGCACCCCCCAAAAAAAAATTAAATTCTCTGTTGTGGCTGTAAAGTTATCAATAGACACACAATTTGGATTTGTGTGTGTGTGGTCTTGTACATTTGAGTTGTAAGGCAGAAAATATTTCTTTTCTCCTCTACCCTAAATAGAAATCTGGGTGTTCATATAAGAAAGAAAAACAAAAACAGAAAACAGTTCATGAAAATGTGACCAGAATATTGAATCTGAATGTTAAAATCTAAATTGCGAAAATTCACAGAGTGAGTTTCAGTAAGTCAAGATGTTCTCATTCCATGAGTGTTGAAAAATACTTTCACTTTTCAGTTAGCTGTCACTTTCCACACTGCAGCCTTCCTCTGCTTGTCTCCTAAGCAAAAATTGGCTGGAAATGAAGATAGCTTAAAGAAATCCTTCCTGGATTTCAAACTTTTCTTCCACTTTGGCCATAGTGATGGCTCAGTGTTCTGTCCTGACCAATAGACCCGATTGGTCTATTCTCCTACTTCTTTAACTTTGCTGGAGAAGGGAAGGGAAGGGAAGGGAAGGGAAGGGAAGGGAAGGGAAGGGAAGGGAAGGGAAGGGAAGGGAAGGGAAGGGAAGGGAAGGGAAGGGAAGGAAAGGAAAGGAAAGGAAAGGAAAGGAAAGGAAAGGAAAGGAAAGGAAAGGAAAGGAAAGGAAAGGAAAGGAAAGGAAAGGAAAGGAAAGGAAAGGAAAGGAAAGGAAAGGAAAGGAAAGGAAAGGAAAGACCAGTTTTACTCTTTTTCCTGTCATTTAGACTAGAAAAGGAAAATGACAAAATTTTTGTGAATTTCACTTGGTTCAAAAAAAAAGAGCAAAAGACACAGAGAACTTCATTATTTCACTGTTCCATCAGTGAACATGTAAAAAACAAAAACTCCAGCTTTTCACTATTCCTTTGGAGAACTTGTTTTTTTAAAAAAAATGGTCATAGAGGACACTGACCAGTGACTGGAGTAGGGAGCCTTTCTCCCACATTGTCCAGTAACCTATTGGTATGGAGATGTTTGCCTACATTGAAATGAAGCATGACAGTCAAACTACTTCAGCTGGCTCAAGTTGGAGAACATTACTTATAATATGGGTAGAAGATGTCTTCCTGGTGGATTGAAGACAAGTAGAAGATCATATTGTGCATTCCTACCATCAACAAATTATCAGTGGCCCATCCTGCCATTAGGACAAGCTGGTCACATGGATTAGCCCATAGTATCATTTGTTTTCTTCTATCTCACAGTGTCCTTGACTTTGTTGACATGTCTTTTAATAAGCTATTGCAGTTAGCTATTATACCTACATGTGGCAAGCTTAAATAATGTTGACAGTGATGATAAAAAGCTGCTCTGTGGTGACCTGCTGAAGGCAAGTAAAGAAAATCAGGTGGTTCATGGCATTATAGTGAATGAGTTAAAACAGCAACAGCAGCCAAAGGGAATGGGGATACTCGGCAAAACTGATCAGTTTGACCATTTCAGTTGATTCAGAGAGTTGATCTGCTTTGCGCTATTGAATCCAGTCCTCAAATTGGGCCAATTTAGTTCCTATTTCCAAACAACTAAAAAAAAAAAAAAAAAGCTGTTTTCACATGAGGGAAAAACATCTGAATTGTCCAAATGCTTTTCTGCTATGAAATTTTGTTGAAACAATGTAGTAGCTGCAGGGAATCAACACTGAAAATCTGTCCAAACAAGCTGGGCTTTGCCCGAAAACAAGTTTTTTTCCCTCTGGGGGGAAAAAAGACAGTTACTCTTAGGGAAATAATCATAATAAAGCATCCTGGCAGTTTCTCATTTATTCTACGTTTGTATGTATCCATGTATCTATTAAGAACTTTTAAAATTAACCTTGTTTAAATATTTGCAAAAAAATGGCCATTTAAATTCACATTTATAAATCATTTTTTCTCCATGCATGTCATTTATCTATTTATTTAAGCTCAGAAGGCATCAGGAACCCTCAAAAACGTTGTTTGTTAACAGAGGTGCATCCTGCAAATTAATTCACCAGTTGAAGCTCAAAGCATATCAGAATGAACAAAAATTCACTTGCTCAAACCTCTCCAATCTGAATCACATAGAGGCAAAATCTTCTTAGACGTCACTACCTGCTGTAATCAACCAGTGCCTGCCAGAAGATGAGCAAGAAGGATTGAAGAGATTTCTCCTGGATAGGTTTTCCACAAAGTTAGCAGCATTAAAACAACACCATCACCAACAACAGAAGCTGGGCTATATCACTTGAGTATCTGACAGAGGAGCAACACCAAGCTGATATTGAATAGCTAAGAAGGATTGGATTAGTACATACAACTCTTAGGGTGGTAGCTAGATTGGATAACTGACAAAGGAAGTCAGTGGCAAGTCACTTTCATATTATTCCTAAGAAGACGACATGGATGTGTCTTGTCATCACTAACTTCTGAACCTGACCTGAGGGAGATTTTGCCTTTCCTTTGGCTGTAGTCAAAGTGACAGAGACAATCAGATATGTACTGAGATGTCACTGTGTGGAAAGGTAGGTGTGAAATATATACCGACTACTGGGGTAAGGAAAGATGTGTTAGAAAAAATAGGAGTGCAGGCTAAAAACTACAGCAGTGTTTATATGTATTGGAACAGGGGGGGCATAGATGGGAGAACAAGAAACAGAAAATATGACATACTGCAAAACAATTAATCTAGGAATGGCCCTGTTGTGAGGGCTGACAGGAACCTCCCCCCCCCCCCAAAATGTCTAGATGGGACAACACAATGTGTTTGGGGTTGGCAGATCAAAGGGATTATCAATAAAGCAATCTCCTTCATCCAGCCTGAGTCTGGATGTTGTCCAATTTTCAAATCCCAGAAGAAAGCAGTTGGGAAGATCAGCCTATAAATCAATAGCACATCGGATTTAAGAAAAGAAAGCCGTTGTTAAATTTAATAAGGGGCTGGGATATTGCTTGGGGGAAAGCAAACAGATCCCCACCACCTATATCTATCCCAATGAGGGTTCCAGAGACAACTCAGAGAATACCAGAGTTTTGCAATAAAGAGTCTGAAAGTTTTCCAGTTCATTGTTTGAGTGACATTTAGCAGGGTTGTCTGGAAGATTTTCCTTTAACTTATATTTACATTTTCAAAATGTTTTGATGAGCTTATTAATAAAATATATGCTTTGGGTGGTTTGATAGTATTTATTTCAAAAGGAAGATTGGGTTCACATTAGGACGGAAGGTTAGGGGAACACTCAGAAATAGGGCTATCATCTTCTTTACTATTCAAATATAACTTTATCTTTTCCCCACTTTCCTCTTGATTTCAGAGCCATGGATTTCTTGTCCACTGCAAGAAATGGTTTGGAGTTGGAAGGAGAGATATCCAAGGATATTGTCCCAAACTCTGCTCTTTTTTCAACTCTCACCTCCCAAACTGGAATCTCTGACATAGAACGCACAATGACAAATAGAGCACAGAAAATTCACGCTGAAATCTCATCCCTTCACCTGCTCTCAAGAGGAGAGATCAAGGTTAATTGAAAAAGTGCAACTCACACAGCAAAAGATGTCAAACATCCTACTGATTGTTTTTTCCCCATTTACTCTTCTCAGTTTCTCTCTTCATGTCTCCTTTTCTTCCATGCAATTCAAGAGAAAGATGCCTTTCTCTGCCAAATAGATGTGACTGCTCATAGCTTAATTAGATGGCCAGAGATGCAGAATACATTAGATCAAGGCTTCATTGTGACGCTGGTGTTCTCTATCTCTTTGCAATTTCAAGTCTGCTAAAGATTTTCCTTCCTCAGCACTGGACATCTGCATCAGGTTTAGTGGCTTTATGGTGTCGGCAAGAAGATGAAGAGATAGTCATGTAGACTGGACTGAAATGCCTCCTTGATCTTTTCTGCTTTTTGGGGGGTCAGAAATATGCACGAAAATTTTTCCTTCACTCTTCCTATTGGTTCTCATTCAATGTGATGAGAAAAATTGCCTTTAAAGCTGAAGAGGAATATGGTAAAACCCTAGGTGGAGAACTGTATTGTAGTACTTACTTAATTACAGCATTATCAAAGTTATGTGTAAATCTCCTGTCCTTCGCTGTATATTCCATTTTCCATAAGTCTGTAGTCTCCCTGGTCTCCTTCAATTGAGATTCTTTAGTGTGGACCAGTTGTCCATGGGGAGGCACCAAACTGATGGAAAAGTGTGCAATAGAAAACATCATTACTGAAGTAGCCTCTTCTAAAGATGAAGTCAGCTGAAAACTGGCATCTAGAGAAATTTGAAAGAAATTCTCAAGCTCCCTGATAGCCTTTTTAACAGGGGAAGAAAATCTGAGAATTTTCAAGGCGGATTTCACCATTAAAAATGGGAATAGAGGGGTAGAAATTAATTTCACTGAATTTCTCAGAGAAAAGAAAAATTCTTCAACACGTTCTCAGGGAAATGGATCATCATTAACAATGACAGTTTCTTTTTCTTTCCTTTGCCCAATGATTTCTGATTGATTTATTGACAGTCGATGCAGGTGATCTTTGTTACAACAGTTGCATTAGCAACCTGGACTCGATTATGTGTCTTCCATTGTTTCAGTTTTGCAGCATTTTTCCCCCAATGTTCATCATGGCATTATTTTAGGAAATGAACAGAAGAACGAAATTTCCAAAAAAATTATTCCAGAAAAATCAAAGTACTGTGTTATCAATAATTCTGACTCAGTTCTAGATTGGATGGAGCTGAAAGGGAAATAGAAGGAAGAAATGGAGCATTAGCATTGGGGGGAAAAATCTGAAACTTCAGTTAAATTGTTCTTTATATTAATGAATATGGATTTTGGTTTCCAAGATAAAGAGCTCATAATATTCTTTATTATCTTTCAAAGTAGATCAGAGAAATTGATGTTTCTAGCAATGAGAAAGAGCTCTAAAGTCTTGATAGAGTACAGTGTTAATCTTCTCTGATCATTGTTCAAACTGGCTGGAGTTAGAGGGATTTGGGATCCTACATTCTGAGATCTGCAAATGTCTCATCCTTATCTTAGAATTTTTTAATCGCTGGAGAGCCATTAGAGACAACTCTAAATCAAGCAGATGAGTAGATACTGACTGGCCATTGATATTTGGGATGAGTAGAAATTATAATAATCTGTGCAATTTCCAACATACTGATCTCATGTTCTGGAAAGTATTTAATTATTGAGTTGTTAGTACTCTCTGAGTTTGGTTGTTTGCTTGCAGAGATTCATTACCCAACTGGGTAATATCATCAGTACTAGTAAGTGTGGGGTTTGGTCCATGTTTATATACAGTAGCTTACCCTGCCAGTGTTGGTGGGGTTGTGGTTTCTTGATTCCTTGACTAGGTTATTGTTTTCTGCTTGTCTGCCTGGTGTTAATCCCTGCTTATCTGGGTGTTGGCTGCTGGAGAAGATGTGTTCTGGTCTTTTTTGTTTCCCTCTTACCTTTTTGTTGTCTCTTTTGAATGATGTGTAAATGTGGTTTATCTCTTTGTGTCTATTGATGGCTGATTTGTCTGAATGCCAAGCTTCCAGGAATTCCCTAGCATTTTTGGATTTAGCTTAGTCTAGGATGCTCACAGTTTCCCAGTTGAAACTATGGTTGAGTCTATCCATGTGTTGTGAGTTTAAAGAGTTTTCATCATGTTTCCTGTCAAATCAGCCATCAACCATATTTACACACCATTCAAAAGAGACAATAAAAAAGTTGAGAAGGAAACAAAAAGATCAGAACACATCATCTCCAACAGCCAACAGCTAGATAAACAGGGATTAACACCAGTCAAATAATCAAGTAGGAAACAATACCCTAATCAAGGAACTACCAAGAAGAAAACTACACCCCCATCAACACTGGCAGGGCAAACTACCGTATATAAACAGGGAGAAAACCCCACACTCCCTTGCACTGATAAAGTTACCTACCCAGGTAATGAAATGTCTACAAGCAAACCACCAAGCTCAGAGAGCACCAAGGACTCCCCAGTTCAACCCTGAGCTACAGATATTCTCTTCTATTGGAACCACATACGGGCATGAAACATTTCAGAAAGCACATAAATGGGAGAAATTTGCATGCAGACAAACCTCCACCAAGGAACAAATGTTCTTTCTGCACAAATGCCTTCGACAGCATGCCCCGGCCACCAATCAGATACAAAACCTCCAGTAAACTGCAAATCTGGATGGAAAATTGCTCAACAAACCAGATGAAAAATGATATGGCTAATGATCATGGATCCTTACCTCAGACTAAACAAATACTAAGGCACCACAGATAACCTCAAGGAGCAACTGGAACAAACCATGACCCCAGAACACCCAAAAATGCTGACAACCACCTTCAAGACTACATCTCTAAGACTAGCTGAAAAAAGGGAAACACAACGCCAAACCAAACTATACAAGCTAAATCCCAGAAGCAAAGAGGTACCTGAGCCCAAATGGGTAGTCACCAAGTCCAGCCACCCACTACCGCAGAACACAAAACCCTCCACAAAGGCCTCAGCTATAACACAGATGATGCTAATCAGTTAGAATTCTTTGCAGCCTTAGAAGCAGCATTTAAAACCACAGGAGTTGCCACAGAGACACAAGAAAACATAATTGTATGAAAGATGCATGAATATTGTGATGTTCATCCTGCAGAATTTTGCATTATTGGGGTTTAAAATAATTTCACCATGGATATTGCTGAGAGCAAATTAGGATTTTTCACTCTGAGAAGATCCGTGGCAATCTGCGAATCTTAGCACGGACTAAGGGCAGCTATTGTTAATCCCTTCTCAGGGGAAAATAACCTCACTTTTGAAAAGGCAGAAGATGCCTGGGGCAATTGGTTCCTTTCTTCTTTCCTTTCTTCCTTCTTGCATGAAATAAAAAATACCCTGCATGCTTATAAACGTTTTCTTTTATATTGAGAAGAGGATTAAGGCAAGAGCCTCTCTTCACTTCATTTTTTGTTAACAGATTCAATCTGCTGCATAATCCTAGATACTATCCTGTAATACCACGATTCAGCATCCTGGTCCCTGGAGGTACTAAAGTTCCTACTGGTCCAAACAGGTAGTCCTAATTACCCTACTGTCATATAATGTTTGTGTATCTCTATGTTTGTGTATGCAGACAGATAGATCTCATGAAAGTTGGCTAAACTCCAACAAAAAACAATGAAGTCTGGTGATTTCTTAGCAAATTGCATGTGAGTGAGATCACAGGACATTTCAGTGATCTGGAAGGTGACATTTCAGCCATTGCACAAGAGCATATGTTGGCATCCAGGGACAGAAAAAAATGGTGCACTCTTCCTTATGCTAAAGAGAGACTTTAAGATGCTGAGACAAACAAGAGGCCCAGACTGCTGTTTCCATGGCCAGCTGCTAAATTTCCCAGAAGATTCTGGGTTGGCTCCATTAAAAAAAAAGTTGAATTTAATAGATCTTTCAGCTGATCTTCTTACAATTGCTACTTGCCACAATTAAAAGCTAAAGTATCCCTCAACTTAAGCTCTACTCCTAATGACTACATGGATTTTTCCTAGTCTATTCTACAGCTCTGAAAATTCCTGGTTGTCTTCCATCCAAATACTAAACACTTGCTTAGAGAGTACTAAAGCCACTTTTATCTCAGACATTTTCATTTATGTTTTGTCTTGCATATAAAGCAAGTTTTCATTTTTACTTCCAAAATAAGCAACAATTGCCTTGGAGTTTCTTCAGGATTCTTCTAGTTTCCTATAACAGAAATTTTAGTGCCAAACTCAGGTAGGATGAACTTTTATACATTTCCCAGTTGAATTATGAAAAAGAATTGCAATCCCATTCTACTATTTCATCCCATTCTACTATTATAACCTTCTGCAAGCTGCCAAGTTACTGGTGTGTATTAAGCAATAGTTCCATGGATTGTTTGATAAGATTCTGCAGAAGAAAAATAAAGAGGAAAACGGTTGCATTAAAAAGAACCCCCTTCACTGTATCTTTGTTTTTTTTCCAGTGAAATAGTAGCATCTAGTTTCTTTAAAAAGCATTTTTCTCTCAATTATATTTAGTTTTAATCCTGTAGTTTTTCATGTGGTCTATTCTGTACAGTCAACTGTTTGTATGGCTCTTTAACATGATGGTATAATGATCACTAGAATATCAGCTGGACAAAGAGATAGAATTAAATGTCCTTGCAGAAATACCAGTAAACTAGTTTTGAAATCCACAGCTGCAATTTCCCATGGTTTATATTTCATTTTATTATCGCATTTATATCTTGCCATTCCTCTGCTGGACAACTTTGCTCTCCATCTTGCATGCAGTTCTACAGCATCTCATTTTTTAATCCCTGAAGGACTCTGATGCTCACTTTCAAAATTGGACAGCAAAATGGTAATGTGGAGTTTGGGAGAGGCTGTTTTAAGGGTGGGAATGAGATGCAAATGGACCCTTAAATATTAAAACCTTTGAATCTCCAAATCATTAAAAACATTTTCATTTTTTTTGTACTGAAGATGTTACCAAATCACTGGAATGCTTTTGCTATCAGCTGATAAGTCAAAACACTAAATTGTAGTCTTTCCAACTCAGAAGTTGTTAATCCAAGTTCAAGATTGAAAAGATAGCAAATATATTGCCCAGCTGCAAGACAAGACCGAGAAATAGTAACTGGCCCCAAATTAGTGTTCCATGATCAAATATGGCCTTGAAACTGGATCTCCCCAGTCCCAGTATAGCAGCTTTAGCCATTGGACCACACTTTCATCAGCTCCATGCTGACTTCTAATCTGAGTTTAGATGCTTTGTTTGTCAATATTATGAGACCAATAGACTAGCATTTTCAAGATGTCCTTCCCAGAGAAGAACAGAGCAACACAGAAGAACTCAGAGAAGGGGTTTGCCTCGAGCACTTATCAAAAGACGCATTCATTGATTCTACTCCTACAGTACCCTTTTATATGTGAAAAACACAGCTGGGCACATTTTTGTTCCATATTTCAAGCTTTTCCTTTCCACACATTCCCTCGGGCGTGACTTACCCAAGCAGGAGGCATCCACAGGAGGTATCCTGATTGTCAAACGATCATTCAGTTTCCATCCTTTTGTATTGCTGAATATTAATAATGCATTCCTTTATTGCCTTGACTTTTTGAATTGTGTCTGTATATAACTCAAATGCAGCAAACAGTCAATGCAACTTTTTATTCTGTCCTCCCGCTTGGAGGTTGAAAACGGAAATTTTAAAAATAACTTCCACAGTGATTGCGGAACTGCAGTATTAGGTCCATAACCTAAACAATGCATAATCGTATGAGTTGGATCACTCATAAGGCCTCTGAACTGACCCACTGCCTTCTGGAGCACATTTTTTTGGCTCAGTGATCCCATTCTTTTGAGATTTCAAGCAGACGAGTAGAAGCTTTAAACCCTTCCTCCAAATTTATGATTTTTTAAAATTCTACAGCAGGAAAGGGTACTATATTTGGGCTGCATACATTCAGACAATCACTACATGTCAGTGAACAGCAATAGCTTTTGGCATCTCTTTATCTTCATCCAGTGGTCATCCAGATTTTTGTTGCCCCATTCTGATGGCCCTGTGGAAGAAAAAGAGGATGGACCTGTTGGGAATACTCTAAGTTGGATTCTTGAACTGAGCAGGGCGTTGGATTTGATGGTCTACCTTGTTCCTTCTAGCTGTAGGATCCCACGATCTTTGACTCACCAGATGTCATAAGGGTCCAACTTTCATTGACACTGGCAGCATGATTAGTAATGATGGATGCGGGCATGGAAGCTCAGGAATATCTATAAGATTATTTCCCACTTCTGTTCACCCTTCTTTGGTGATCAAGCTGATTCTGGCTGATCAAGCACAATGCACAAAGGTCTGAGGAGTTATTATTTTAAAATGATGAGGTTTTGGAAAGAGGGAGATCATGCACAGCACAGAAACTTTTGCTTCATTTTCTTTAATAAACGAGCATTGTTGAGACTAAAGCTGATGTGAAGAATTGCTGTGCTTCCTTTGAGGACTACTTAGAAGCTGCAGTTTGTCCAGAGCCCTCCTCCTGGCATGGGACAATCCCATGCACTGCAGGTGCTTCACTGGGTACCAATACATTTCAAAGTGCTGATTTTAACATACAACATTCTTTACATCTTGGTGCCAAGATATTTGCAAGACCATCTGCTTCTGGCTTGTATGTCCCAAATAGTGCCCCCCTGTGTGAGATCAGCAGGCAAGGGTATAGTGGCTGCCTGGGAATGCCATCCTGTTATGCCAGTTTATCTCCAAAGATCCAAAGGGTTGCCAAAAAAAAAAAAAAAAATCCTGGCAACCTTGGATGAACTGCTACCAAACATCAATGATATTAGACTCATAATAGTGTTTCTCATTTCCCTACCCCTATTTGAAACCAGCTTCTTCTTGTTTCAAAAATACCCCATATTAAGATTAATACAGTCTTTGGTCCAATTAAAAAACTGCATGCAGTTAATCATTAGGTTGTTTTTCCTACAACATAGCAGTCACAGATCGTGTATTACTAGGAAAACTATTGGATAGTAAGACCTCAAAGGTTAGTTTCACATCACTGATTGATTTTGGCATTTTTCACTGACTTGAACAAGTTGAGTGAAGTCACAGAATAGGTCAGGAAAAGGACTTAATCAGATAGATAGATAGATAGATAGATAGATAGATAGATAGATAGATAGATAGATAATCCCCTCTCACCCCTATGGGTGGTCTGTGTCTTCCTCAATCTCGGAAAATCTCTGCACTCTTCTGGACAGAGAGCTCGGATGTTGTTCCTGGGATCTGTTGGAGCCACTCTCCCAACTTAGGAGTCACAGCCCCAAGTGCTCCTAGCGCCACTGGGACCAATCTGGCCTTTACTTTCCACATCGTCTCTAGTTCTTCCTTCAGGCCCTGGTATTCTCCAGCTTCTCATACTCCTTCCTGATGTTGCTGTCATTTGGCACTGATACATCTATTGCCACCGCTGTCTTCTGGTCCTTGTCTGCTACCACGATGTCTGGTTGATTGGCCAATATCTGCCTGTCCATCTGGATCTGGAAATCCCACAGGATCTTAGCCCTGTTATTCTCTACAACCTTGTGAGTTTGTGGTACAATACTGTTTTTCTTATTTTGATGAAAACAACAAGATACCCATAAAAACTGCCAAAGTGGGAGAATATCCATAAATATTTATAGCTCAGTGTTGAGTTGTTATGCTCTTGGTGTTCTCTGAGACGGATTCTCCTCTTGCAGACCTTTCATTACCATGCCAGGTAATATCATCAGTGCATGGGAGAGTGGGGTTTTGTGGCTGTTTACATATGGCAGGTTGTCCTATTAGCCTTAATGGCAGCATTGTTTCTTCCTCGATTTGGTGAAATATTGTATCTTTGATTGTTCCTGTTATGTGTTGGTTAATAGGTGTGTGATGAGGAAGGATGACCTTGATATAAATATGCAAGAACTGTTACATCAGCAAAGAGGGTTCGAACATGATTTAAATCCTCAGAAGCAAAATATTATTCAGAAGTGGCTCAGGCAGGCTCCTCCCTGATTCACTGGGTTATAAGGAGGGGCGGCAAAGCCCAATCAGGTTCGTAAGACTCTATTATTATAACCTATCTTAATAAAATATACTTCTAGACTTCCTGTGGAATTGATTTTGGGGCTGACAGTTTACCCGCATCCTTGATATTGCTTCCTTTCTTGAATGATTTGTAGTTGGAGCTTTTCTTAAAGAATCTGTTAAAAGCAAACCAGAAAGCAATCAAGGAAGAAACAGTAGTGACCTGGAGTGCAGGATCATGACACCATAAGACCTATTCATTCATTCATTCATTCATTCATTCATTCATTCATTCATTCAATTTATATAGTTACCCACTCACCAAGCGATTCTGAGTAACTTTAGGTATCCCAGTGACATTACCAAAATACAATAGAGCAGAGCACAACAGAGAAGCCAACTGGAGATTTAGTAGGTCCCTCTGGACAATGGAAACGGATGAGATCAGCCTCAGTGAAAGCTCAACTGAATAGACCCCTCTCCCTCATCTATCAGATTTCGGTTGCAACAGACAAAATTTCCTTCCAGACATTTCCCCAAAAGAGCAGATATAACTTGTATCCAAAGTAGTCTGGACAAAGCACTTAAAAAATACAACAGGCTCCATTTAATTAACTTTTTTCATGGCGCTTCACATGATTTGCATAATGACAGCCTTACATGAATGACACAAACTACGTCATCTGCATCAGATTATATAAAATGATGTAAATCAATGCAAATGTTGCAATTTTGTTTTTAATGGACATTTGGGAAGAACAGATGCCTGAGCCCCCTATGGGCTTTATCCATAGCCATTATCTCTGCAGGATGATCCAGCCCACATTTTGAAAAGTATGATTAGCCCTGATCATTTTTGCATTTTCTATGGCAAATGAACAAGACTACATTTCTGCAATTTTGAGAGAATATATGTGGACAACTTTCTTTCTTTCTTTCTTTCTTTCTTTCTTTCTTTCTTTCTTTCTTTCTTTCTTTCTTTCTCTTCCTTTCTGTCTTTCTGTCTTTCTGCCTTTTTCTTTCATCAGCCCCATAACAGTCTGATGCTGTTGTATTCTCTTGTCTCTGGAAGTGACACGTACTTATCCACTTCCTTTTTTGCCCAATATTTTCACACTTAAATTCAAGTCAAAACAGTTTTTTTTTTAAAAAAAGTGTGTGTTTGCATGTCTATACATCTGACAGCCTAAGAAAAAGCATAATTTCACATTCATTTGGGAACCTCCATCAGTTTTTCAGAATTCAAACATAAATCTTTAAACTGTATTCACTTATTTTACTGCATTTTTAAAAAATCTTCTTTCCTGGAATTCTTCCCTTCCAAAGCAATTCACATCAATGGAAGAAGAAAGACAGGACCTGCCCTCTAGTTCACAGCTGAAGATCACTTCAAGGGGGAAAGATGCAGAGCAGGAAAAGCAGTTTTGCAAAGCCAGAAAAATTGATGAACTGCATGAAATTTTTATACACTTCTCATCCTGGGTTGATTATTTCCTCCTTAGAGCCCTTGTTAGAATATCAGTTTCTTGTTTTTGTTCCTTTGGTTAATCAAAGTGGCCCAAATGATCATGGCTGAAGAATGGAGTAAGAGGATGTTCCTTTCAGTCCTCCAATTCTAACGGAGCAGTCAGTTGGAGCTAAGCCTTTTATTTAACAGAGCTAAAGCCATCTTCTTGCAACCATTCTTTCTACAGCCAATGTACAGGGTGGGGTTGATCCTGGCCTGTCACATTCCTGAGATATTGGAATACAAATCACCAAGACCCTTGGTTCCTTGGCTGAGGAATGAAATCAAGATATGGTATACTTCAGCTCTTCAGTCTCAGGGCAATGAGGATGGTAGGTGTTAACTTTTGATCATACCACTCAAATGTTACAATCAAGTGTTGGGGGACACTGGGAGTTACTCAAGAACATTCCAGAGTGTCAAACAGTTCTTCATATTATATATAGAAGGACCTACTATTTAATGATTTTAAGATGTTGTGATTTTAAGATGGTGCAGGATTATCTTTTCTTCAGTCATTTTCTCTATGGCCATTGCATTTCTTCTAAATATACAAGTAAAACAATTTTTTCAGCTATAATTTTGTAGATGGACAGACACATTTCCTGCAAAAGTTCACCATGTGTACCATTGCTCATGGTGTATATGGCATGGTACCCCAGTCCTAAAATTTATACGGACAAACCTATTAGAGCCATTAAGATCAGAACTGGAGAACATTTAGGCAACATGAGAAAACATAGGATAAAATCTCTTTTAGTGAAACGAGTAGTATAGAATAGAATAGAATAGAATAGAATAGAATAGAATAGAATAGAATAGAATAGAATAGAATAGAATAGAATAGAATAGAATAGAATAATCTTGCATTTATGCTTTTGGCCATAGAAGACTATGGAACAAAAATTAGATTTTTATTTAAAGAAAAAAGAAAAAAAGAAAGCAGATGTACTTTACTACTGAATAGTTTTACTCCTAAGAAGCTCAGTTAAGACACTCAATATTCTACCTTTGTTTTAGAACAAGTCTTTCCCTTTAGGAATTTCACTCTCATGCTTCACAATACTTTTTTTACACTAGTAATTGCAACAGCTGTTCTCAATCTCATTTGCACAGGATACTGATTGACCAGTTTACAGATATTTTAGCAGGTAAAACAACTGATGCTCCTCATTTTGGCTTTGTGACAGTCTCTACATATCTGCTTTTTATCTATACCAGAGGTAAAGATGCACAATATATTTTAAGAATCTCTGTATTCCTTGTGGATGCTCAGATTCTTGTCTGGCTATTATGCTAAACCAACAGATGCAAGATTTTAAAAAAAATAAATGTAGTTGCTTGTTTGGATTAACAGCTTGAGGCTATCCTATTTGAGACACTCATTGATAAAGAGGAGAATAACCCATTATTGTAGTGTGTATGTTGTAAGCATTTTTATGTACTAACACTCTCTTATGTGGTTTTTGTTTTTGGAGTGCCCTTGAGAAAGGAATTCATTTCCAGAATGCATTGGGCTCCAATAAAATCATTTTTACTGGCACCTGGGATTCTTCTCCCTCTCTTTTTCCAACTTCAGTAGACTCCAAGTGCTTTTTTCCCCCTCCTGGCAAAGTGAGACAAAGCAAAGCTGCAGTTCTTCCAAAAGTATTAATATCAACTCATCTCCTGCATCTCAAGTTCCCTGGTGTCGCATCCAAAGAAACTGATTTTCAACTCTGTTTTCTTAGCAATGCAGTCCAAAGTCCTTATGCCACAAACAAGACCAGGTCCTGAAATTTATGTCCTGAGACCAACGCTGCAGAGAAGCAGAAAGGAAGAGATTTGAGGGAGAAAGGGAGAACAGCCCACCATATTAGTTTTCTGACTTTGCAACATAATTATTGTGGGGTTTACAAGATCTAAATGGCAGCCAGCGAAGAGTGCCAACAAAAATAAATATCCATATGGCAGTTTGCAGCAAAGCCTCATTCTCTGCAACCTACCTGCAGGGGGGACATTGGATAACCAGGAAATTGTTCAAGGTTATCTGTGTGGATGAACCACTTACAGCTGCTGCCTGTGAATGTCCACACGATGAAAAACCTTTAAAAGAGAGAGAGAGAGAAAGATGCAAAAGAGAAAAAGGCTGAATCATCTCATGCCCACTTCTTCCTTTACCCCTTCACAACTGTAAGAAATAGGACATAGGTAGGTGTGTTGTTTTTACAATAGCTTAAGAGATAAATGAATATGGAGAATTGTTTATGGCATAACAGTTATGGCTTTGGACAAGCAGAAACAAAGAAACCTAATTTTACATTAGAGCAGAATTGGGAAAAACAGAAAAAGGGAAGAAGGTAAATGGCTGCAACAGGATGCAGATAGCTTAACCACAAACTGCAGGTACTTACAGGAACACAGTAGCCTTTAAGATCACATGTAAGTAGAAGTACCAAATATGGACAGTTGTCAACAGGGGTAAGCGGGCTTTGGAGTAGAGTAATGGAAGATGTAAACTAAGGTGGGACTTTCGGAAATTGTATTAGGTGTATCGGATAGGTTGTAAGCTCCCTAGTACCTAACCAATGGGGAACTGGAGGAGGGCTTTTCCCGTCTGTGATAGGGAATATAAGGAAGACCAATTGCTAAGATCTGGGTCCACCTCATTGCTAATGTGCACACCCGTTTTTGCAAAAACGTTAATAAATACTTTGCTCCTTCTGAAGACCTGAGTTGGGTTTTATTGATAACAACAACTGAGATGGTTTTCCTGGTGAATACTGCAACAAACAAAACAGGCAAACAAAGAATTCTATCTATGCCAAAAGCCAAACTGAACGAGGCCCTTGAAAGTCTGTTCATGTAGAATCATAGAATTGAAAGAGACCTTGAAGGTGGTCTAGCCCAACTCCCTGCCCCGTGCAGGAATCCTCATGCCAGCCTGGACAAAGGGCTGTCCAGTCTTTCCTTGAAACCCTCCAGTGATGGAGCACCCACAACTTCAGAAGACAGGCTGATTCCTCCTTAGTTCAAGTTTGGATCTCTCACTGTAAAGCTTCCATCCACTGGTTCTTGTCCTATCCTCAGGTGCTAGGGAGAATAAATATACTCCTTCTTCCCTGGGACATCCTTTCCTGTATCAGAAGTCTGTTATATTGTCTCCCTTTAGTCTTCTGTTCTTTAAGCTAATCATAGCAAGTTCCTTTAACTGCTCTTCATAGGATTTCGCCTCCAAGCCCCTGACCATCTTTGTTACTCTTCCCTGCACTCTTTCCAGTCTCTCAGCATGCTTTTATTGTATTGTGGTGACCGGTACTGGACACAGGATTTCAAGTGTGATTTGACCAGTGCAGCATAGAGCATACTATCATTTCCTGTGATTTTGACATTATATCTCTGTAGAAGCAGCCCAAACTGCATTGGCTTTCTTGGCAGCTGTAGCATGTTTCTGGCTCATCCTTAATCTGTGGTCTGTCAGGACCCGCAGATCTTTCTCACAAGTACTATGGCTAAGCCAGGTACCACTTACCATGTACCTATGCATCTGGTTTTCCTGCCTACAGGCCGAACCTTATGCTTCTCAATTAAATAGTCCTCCATAAGTGAATGTAAAAAGGGGATAGAGAAAAGCATACAGATCACCTTGCCCTTGTAAATCATTTCTCTCCATTAATGACAGTGTCAGTATGAATATACATTATGCCTTTTCTTCTGCTAACTACTGCACTATGGTGATTTTAAAAATGTATGTATTCCCAAATGAAATCTAATGCAATTCAAGGAGCTGGTTGCCACCTGTAAAGTCCTTCATGGTATGAGACCAGATTATTTGCAGAACTGCCTTTTCCCAATTTTTTCTGTCCATCCCACTAGATCCAGCAGGTGAGCATCTTCTGGGTCCCATCTATTAAACAGTGCCATCTGGTGGGGCTCAGGAAGCAGGTCTTTTTTATCACACCACCTGCCCTCTGAGATTTGTTTGGACCCAACCCTGCTGGCATTTCAGAAGTCCTTAAAGACCAGGATGTTCTCTCAGGGCTGGGTCTGGAGGCTGGGTGAGCCCATCCCTATGACATGATATGACTATGGTTGTATGGATCGTATTCGATTGTCCTCCGATGCCACTGTGCTATGACTGTGCTGCTATTATTATTATTATTATTATTATTATTATTATTATTATTATTATTTTATGTCTTCTTGTTGTTGGTTTTAATCCTGGGTTTGCCACCACCGAGAGTCACAGTTGTGAGATCGGTGGTTATATAAGTCGATTCAATAAACAAATTCCAGCATGAAGTTTCATTGAGTCAAGTGGTCCTGTTTCCATAACACATTTAAGCTGGTTTATACAGAGGGGGGAATAATTATGTTATGTGGATTTTCTAACCTACATAAGTGCCCCTCTTAACTAATCCTAATACTCCTGGTTATATTGGTATTCAACTATTTCCCTCCAGGCAACTCCTCCAATGCCATGCAAACTAATTGCTGAGAAATCAACTGATTCTCCTCACTCTTAAAACAGAGGTGACATCTGAAACAGATCCCATGAAAACAGGACCTCTCCCTTCCTGTCTTTGTCTGCTTAGTAGTTTTCAAACATCCCTGAATCCAGATGGGAGGTGAAAAGGGGAAGAAAAGGATGGGGAGGGTCAAATCCTCCAAAGTTTATTTATGGTGACACTGACTTCAATTGTGCCATTCTAGCTTTTTCCCTGCATCTTCAGACAAGGGAAAAATAGAAGGGAGGAGGGGTGTGCTCTACCAGCAAGCAAGCAAAATCTATCTTTTGTCACTGGGAAAAGGTGATTGGACTGTTCTGCTTGATGAACACAGCCTCTGTAGGTGGGTTTCCATACCTCCACCTCCATTTCTATATTTTAATCCGCATTGTCCCCTTACATTAACAAAGGTTGGGTCAGACTTAAGAACTTGTGAAGAGTTTAGATGTAAATAAATGGGTGGTTGGGAAAGTGGAATTCTGCCCAGCTGAAAACCATCATCTTGGTTATATCATGTCTGAAAAAGACGTGCAAGTGTAAAGGGTGCTCTCTGTGTAACTGGGAAGCAGAAAAAGGAGACCTCGTCAGTCACATGGAAAACATTTGTTATGTGGGTGCGCTGTTGTAGAGAAGATCTGACATCTGATTTGGACAAGGATGTTCTGCTTATTGCTTCCCAGGTGCTGCTTCCTTTCTTCATGCATTCACCACCAAGTATTCCATCCTCAGCAGCAGTCGCATCACCACCACTTGTCCTCCGGCCAACCATTGTCCAACCATCCTATAGAGGTTGCCCTGAAGAAGTCCTTAAGCATTGTATTGTGAAGTGGCCAAGATTCCTTCCATGCCACCCCTCTGGAGAGCTGCACACCATAGTTAAAATAAAATGGCTATTATAGGTGGCAGGTTAGGAGATCTAAGGATGGGGGCTTTGCCAAATTTACCCCATACCACAATTTGAAACAGGTGCTGCATTTTGTCTGTCTTGTGTAGAGTCTGATTTCAAGCCACTACATTTTCCTTCCTTTCCTATACACTCATCTGATAATTGAACAAAATGTTCTATTTCAAGGCAATATCTTTATTCACAATTCCAGTAGTTTGCAGAAATGGTCTTCAAAAGACCCTTCAAATGTTTGGGATCCCTGCATCTTATTTTCAATCACAGTGAAGAGTTTGGAGTAAACTAAGATAGCCCCCAGTTTTCTTCTACTTCTAAAGTTATTGAGCTGACATCCCAACATTCTCTTTTCTGCACCCAAGTTAGATCAGCTTGAAGCTTCCAAAATTCTTGGCTGTCAGCTACTTTTCATCTGCAAAATACCTTTTCAAAAACACCTATGCAGGATTTCATTTCCAGAGCATACAACTGATTTGCAATTGGATTGGAAGAAAGGCACTTAACTGCACTTTGCAGAATTGAAAGTATCAAACAACTCTGTTTCGCTGAAAGTTTATGAGATGGGAAGAAACATAAAAAAAGATAGTACAGAATTCAGAACAATAATCATTCAAATAATATAAGCTACATAGACAAATGCAGAGAAGTGATTCTGCAGTGCTAGCAAGACTATATTTTATCTGGATATGAGCTCCCATGCCGGAGGTCTCAAGTAAACCTTGACTGAAAATTTCACATCCTCATCTGCATATTGTTAACCAAATTCCATGGGAAAAGATGGTGAGGTTTTCCTGCAAAGCCTACAGGCACTACTACATTTCTGTTTTTTTCTCTTCCTTTAAGAAGTTTGCTGTTGTGCATATTTAACATTTTCAGCAATTTCCAATCTCTCTCCCTAAATTTTTAAAGGGACATTTCCAGAAAATCCCCCTTCTTTATATGGGTTGGAATTCTTGGATTAACTCACCAGGTATCAAATCTACATCTCATAAATTTCTCATAAATATTAGGAATAATATTTCCACTTTCTTGATGCAGGTTTTCAAATATCTGAAGATGTTCCTACAACAGAACCCAGCAGTAGGCTTCTTGGATGAGAATCCAGCGTGGCAGTAAAGATTTTGCAATGCAAGGGAAGATATGGACAGATATGTACCAACATTTTTCTGCCATACTTAAAAACAAAGATGTTAAGATACCAACTTGATTGATTTATTGATTTTTGTTGTATTTTTTAAATTAATTCGATCCTGTTTTCTGGTTTTAATTTCTTGTTTGTTGCCCAGAATCACGATAGTAAGGTGGACAGCCATGTAACTACATTTATTCAGATGGGTTATAATTACAGAATCTTGCACGTCTGATGGTGCTGGACCTCCTCCTCCTTCTTATAGTTCAGTGAATTAGGGAGGTGTCTGTTGGAGCTACTTCCAAATATTATCTAGACATTCTGGGCTTAAAATATGCTTTAGATGTTTTGCCTAAGTAACGGAGCCTGCATATCTTCATCAAGGTTATCTTCCTTACTTTCTGCACCATGGCAAGCTTGGTCCCACAGGGATGTCACCACTCAAGTCCCTTCTTTCCATGCCTATGTCATGATGCATCTGTAGGGGAGGACCAGCATAGTGACATCACTGTCCGTCCTAACCCATGGAGAAAGCACATCTTGTTTCTTCTTTGCTATTAAAAAAACAGGCCAACCAGCACAACTGGCTTGTTTTCTGCCAGTTACCAGCCAAGAACAGACTGTCTACATCTAATGCTGCTGGCTGTTTTTTGACAGTAAGGAATAATAATTATTTTTCTGCACCCTCGGCTTGCTTTTTAAAAAATATTATTTATTTTCTGGGAATGAAGTCACAGGACTCACTCGGGTCAACAGGTCCAAGATCACGAAAGAGGAAAACAATGACATTGAGAAGAAATGGATATTGGGAGAACATCAGCCGCAAAGCCAAGTGAAAGTCTGGCAAAGTAATTCCTAGGCTCCTCCAGTATTTAACCTTTGGAATGATTATTCAGATTGGAGTATCTGAATTGGAGAAGATTTAGCACTGAAGGTAGGGGAAGAACTACATTTTATTTGCATTTAAATGATAAATTACCCAATGCATAGTTCTTTCACCTATCCCTGAACTGAAACACATCTATAATCCTTGCTATTTCAATTCTGTGACACAGTTTGCTTTAAAAAAAAAATGCTAGAAATGTACATACTAGGAATAAGTGCATACAAAGGGCATATAATAGGAAATTTGGATTGCAAAGAAAAACATTGCCTACTAGGGGAAAAAACACCCAAAGATATTATAGAAATGTCATGTCAGTCCACACACAATGCATTCTATTGGGCAGTAATAATTGCAAGTATATTTCCCACTATATTGGAAAAGACCGTTTGCAGAAAAATGAATAATCAAATAAAAAAACCCATACAAATTCAGACTCATGCAGAAATAACATGACTGGGAAAATGGGAAATAGAACAAAATGGAGACAGAGAAAGTCGCTCATCCTTCGCACAGCCCACTTTAAATATTATGCTATATGTACACACACACACACACAAAGAGAGACCTACACACTCTGCAAGCAAAAATGCCTGCTGCGGAGATTAGTTTAAATCATGTTCATGACTAGCTCTGAGTACCTCATTCCTCTTTCTGCTGGGACTATTCAGCACACGCCAAGAACAAATTTACTTCTTTTCTCTTCAAATATTTGCAGGTCACTTTTCTCACCTTGCCATCGATCACACTGTGTCTTCGGCAGTTCTCATGGAGGCAAGAACCAGAGTGAAAGAAACCACACAACTGAACAAAGAGGAATCGTCAGTAAATGGTTTTGAAAGCAGAAATAAAATACATGAGCAAGGTAAGGGACTCCAATCCTGAACTCAATCAATAGCAACTCAAATGGCGAGTGTCACAAAGCTAGGGATGAAAAGGAGTGGAAGAAGTCTGAGGACATGCCATCGGAAAAGATCATCAAGAGACTTTCCGGAGATAGATAAGCTCTCTCCATCAATGGAGCAACAATCCTTCAAGCATGTGTATGTTTAATTTGAAAGATTCTTTGGATTTTTCCATTCTAGATTTTTTTAAAGGGGGAGGTTCCCCATTTTTAAAAAAAATCAGATGGAAAATCCATATATGCTGTTGCACACAACTTTTCCTGATGGATGCAGTTTAGTATACAACTTCCTCTAATATGCTAAACCCACTTCTTCTATTACAATTATTTATGAATCGTAAGAAGCACACTTCCCAAGCATGTACTCTGGCCCCTAAAAATACAGTTTTCATGCATTATGGGAATGAATGAAAGCTACAGTTTCCACTAACACCTAGTGTTTGTCTGGCTTATGTCATTCCAGTCTTAAAGAAATTCTTGGTTGATTTCCGTTTCAGCTCCAGCCAATACTGTATTATTGTATGCAGTAATATACAATATTATCTCTGTTTTAAAAGATGGGGGAATTCACCCTGAATATTGCAAAGGGCAGAATAAAGTATCACAGAGAAGTTGCAACCACACCAATTATCTAGTCCTTACACCTTTATCTCCTCTGGCTCGAACACATCCATTCTGTGATCATCACAAAGAAGTCCAGAGGTTGATAACCACAAGGAGTTTGTTTGTTTATCTCATTAGATTTAGATACAGCCTGACTCCAAAATGACTCTGGGTGACTCGCAATTTAAAACAAGCAACAATATCAGATGAGGAATTGATGGAAATAATAATGTACCCCTATTGAAAATAGCTGCTCTTATAGCCTGAAAAATTCACTGAAAAGGCATTGTGTCCAAAGGGCATGAACTGATCCAGTTACAGTGGGGGGGAAAGTATTATGACCTTTGAATGTCCTCAATATGAGCAGCAGAAAGAGCGACCCAACCCAACTCTACTCAGTTTACTGGACCAGCTGATGATTTTACTTTGGCCAGTGTTCAGATGGTGAACTCCAGTCCACTTTTGATTTGGATTTTGGATATGATTTTAGACTATGTTAATCCAAATAATTAATAAAGCACATGAGGGAAATTGAAGATGACACAAGAAGTTATGGTTCCCATGTAAACCATATGGAAACAGAATATATAAATTGGATGAAGCAATGGTACTCTGGTGGAAATGCACCAAGGGGTGTGAGAAAAGTGCCAAAGTGGGACTGGTAAAACTTGGATAAACTTATCAAGTGTTGCCAGAAGGTACAAAGATTAAAGGAACTATAGGCCTTGGGAGCCCTCACACAGAATGAAAGACCGACATGGCATCCTGCCTTAAATCTTCTGGAGTTCCATCTTAGCCTGGCAAACTAGACTCTGGGTTAGGAAGATATGGATGGATGTGGGAATCAGTAGAACCCTTTGTTCAGAAAATAAACAATAAAAATTTTATGCCAGCATTTGCTTCTACATGGCTGAGTCTTTGAATTTAAAAAAGAGCGAGCAGTATCAGTGTGACATGTATAGTTTCCTGCCAACTCACAGATGGATGGAGAGCACTTCAGCTCAGTAATGAGGAAAGGTCACCCTTACACCATAATGGGGTATAGGAATTTCCACCTAGATACTTCTGAGAAAGAGACACCAACCCCATTGTCCTGGCTTCAACTAAGTGTCATTTAATTTTCATCTCCTAAAATGGTCTCCTCAGTAGCCATTACAGCTGGCCATTATAAATTTGTTATAAAGCAATGCATATCTGAATTTGTTTCTATATTTCTTCCCCCACCCCCTCTATTTTCCTTTTTGCACTGTGCTTATCGTTTTGTATATCTGTAGGAAAGAAGGGCCTCATTTTCTAATCCTTGTTCAGTCCTTAGAAAATGTTAGACAACTTCAAACTTAATAACCACAGCAACAGAGATAATGGCTATTAAATGACCTTAACTTTAGAAATATGTTAATTCACTGACCAGGCAGTCAGGGCTGTTCAAAAGAAGGTAAACTAAACCCATAATGGATTTCTTTTCAAGCAAAATGAAGTGACTTGCCAAAAAGAAATTTATCACAGCATGAGCAGACATGTAATTTTGAGTCTGTGAGCATCTTCTCAAAATATTTCTTGGCTCACAAATTGTTTTCAAAAAAGTGGGTCATTTGGGGGAACTGCAAACAAAAAAGCATACATCTGGGAAAGAAGAACCTCCCCCCCCCCACACACACACACAAAGGCTGTATATTACAAAAGGTTGCATTACAATCACAGGCTTAAATATGAATCTGTAGAACTGATAGAACTTAATAGAACTGATCGATACTACATTAAATTCTGTTTCATTCTTCAATGCATGCCATGAAAATAGTCTGGATTTAGGAAGATATACACAGCATATTTTTAATGGTATATATTTCTTGATGTATATCTACTTTTCCTCTAGGAGCTCAAGGCAGTATATATGACATACCCTCCACCAACAACAACATAGCAATAACATAGCACACCCTCCTGATGATAACAATAGCAACCCTTGGTTGGACTGAAAGAATGATTGGCCCAAAGTTACCTCTTAAACTTCTATGGCTAGGATGGGCTTGAACTCCTCACTTCTAGTCCAATACTTTCACCATGACACTGCATTGTAAGAATGATATGTTGTCCATGCATATTTTCCCTTTCTAATGTTCTTATTCATTTATCAGATATTATAAAAGACCCTTTTCACCTTCTGGCCTGGTAACTGCTACTCTGATTTAGGAGGCCTCTTAAAAACTCTGATCTCTATTATATTTCACTGCATCAGTAAATGGGTTTTGTTTAATCACATATTGAATGTAAAATGCTTTGGTGCTGATAAAATCCAATCAGACAGGTGGCAGTAAATGTTGTGGTTTTAATAGGATTATTCTAGGAAGGGAAAATCCCAGGGGAGAAGAATTTCTCATTATCCAACATGCTGAAACTGACATAAATTCTTCAGAACAGGGTGGGTGTTGCAAACTCTGCTTCAGGTAATTCCAAGATTCCTTAGATCTTCAGGGATTCATGAAGAGTAAATGGATTAGCTGGACAAACAGATTTTCTCCCATAACATCAAGGGCACTCGCAGGTGGGGGGTCCAAGATAGCAGATTCAAACGTGTGGTTGCAGCCATTAACTTGATTTTTTTGACCTAGCTACCACACAAATGCCTTGGCATAACATTTCCCTGGCATTTTCTAACATCTTTCAGCACCTGGAGATAAATGAAAGCAGGGTGGGATGAGAAGTCAAGCTATTCTCCATTAGCTTATAGTTGATCACAAATGTCCCCAACTATTTTTGGGTTAGTGGGAACATTAGGAATTTTGAAAGCAGGTTGTGGGTAATATAAAATGGTCACCATGTAGGAGAAAGTTGCCCTTATATAAAATGGCTGCCTTGGTAGCCATGAGTATTGATGCCTTTGAACTTTGACGCTGGGGACAGTGCAAGGAAAGAGAAGAAGCTGACTAGCAGCAAAGTGGATGGACTCAGTTACAGCAGTGATGGGGGCACCGTTGGAACAGGTTAGGGATAGATCGTCATGGAGAAAATCTATCTATGTGGTCACTAGGAGTCAAAAATAACTTGATGGCATGTAATCAATCGATCAATGATAGCCATGGCTGAAGATGAAATCCTTATTTCTCTGAAGGCAAACTGTTATGGTTGCTTCCTGGTTTGTAACTCATTCAAGATGTTCTCTAGCACCCCAAGATTATCTTTGTTTTCTTCCTGGGCAGTGGGTATACTTCCAAATAAGCACTGGGTTGCAACCACACATCCTTTTTATTTACTGAGAAGGCCTTAGGAATCAGAGATTCTGATGCGTTCCTTTGCAGCCCATCAGCTTCCCATTTTATTTCATTTTGGAAAAATGGTTGAGATCATTGATAGTCCAGACAGGGAATCTCATGGACACCCAAGAAGGTGTCTCTAGAATTCCTAAAGTGCCACCAGGCCCCACATGGTCTTCTCAGTGTACATCCAATGTCTCTACCACTTCACTATACTCCTCCTATCACTCTGGAGAGAATTGGGGGATCAAGATTGTTGGCTGTGTGGAAGGGATTCTAGAACTGCTGGACAATTACATGTCCCAGAGATCTTGCTACTGAGAATATGACTGCCACAATATTAGTAGGAATGATGCCACAAGATAAGCTTGAGGAAACCTTGAAGAGGTGACAAAGGCGCTTCCACACTCCTGTCACCATTAGTTCCCAATCCTTCACTGAAATTTGATGCTACTCCAAAATAATGTTTGTTTTGCCAACCTCAACCGGCAAAGAGTATCATGAAGGACTTGGCTTCAGTCATTGGTTCACATTCTGAACTGCTTCAGCCCCTGAAATAACAAGAAAGCCCTTATCCCCCTTCTACCCTAAAAGGAAAGAACACATTTGCCAGATACCCCTCCGCATTTTTGGACAATGGTAGGCACATTTGGGAGGCTGATTACAAAACATAACCTGAGCAGTTGTACAAGGGGAACCAGCCTTCATGCAAAGATGCCATTCCTTCTGTTTAAAAGCTTTTACAAGCTGTGAAGCTGAAAAGAATAGGCAAGGACATTTTTGCAAGCCAGTATTCTCATGATAGTTTTAACTGCTGGGTGAGCAGGAGCAGGAAAAATAGCTGGGATTGATCCAGGCTTTTGCAGATTCTTCACCTCTTCCCAGGAACACAGTCCATGTGGAAGCAGTGCAGAAAATGGACAGATGTTCTGTCTGTTTTTCACCACTCTCTGCTGCTTGAGGTATGTTTAAGCAAGCATCTTGAAAGGGAAGTTTCCCAGACATGCATTCAAAAATAAAACTCTATAAAGTGACTGCATTTAGTTTATGAAGCAGGCAAGAATTCATACCAAGGTGGAAATCAAGCTAGACAGTGGTGTCGAAAGGTAGCAGGGGTGAAAAATACTGCTCTCAGTTCAGGTCCTGGCTCAATTATGAACATTTGTTCTATAATATTTGGGGAATTCCAGATGGGGGTAATTTATTTTCCCAGTCTTAAAACTCAGTGTCTTTGCTAACAAAAGGGGTGTAACCTTAGGTTTTTTGCTGTGTGTCTTGGCATTTTAAACTTTTTTAAAGAAAAGAAAAATCTCAGGAAGCTAGCCAGAAGCTAGAAGTTTTTCAAAAGCGAGGGTTTTCTCCTTCCTTTCCATGTCACAATTTCCCTTCACGGTGGCAGCAGCTAACATTTAGAGAAGCAAGGCAATGACCTTTTTTGTGTTTCACGCATGACCTATCTGTGCTTTTCAATTGCTGCAACCCCTTTATCGCTGCAGTAAATGGAGTCCTCTTTGCATCCCTTCCCTTTGAAACCATCACAGCAATGACTACATTGTTGCCTACAAAGGAGCAAGCAATCTGTCTGGTAGCTCTGAAAGGCACAAGCAGAAACACCTTGAACTGTAATGGAAAAAGAGCAGAAGCTTTTTGTAACAGATAAATAAACAAATCAAAATATCCCCATCCATCTGATTCTTTGCTATCATTCCAGATCAGGAATTACAGGGGATTTTAATGAAGACCCTCAGCGCTGCAAATACTTTAGTCTGGGCAGGGAATGTAATGCACAAATGCTTCTTATTCTAAAGATGCTTGGATATTGGATTTTTCTCTCAGGGGGACAGGTGGCAAACCTCTCATGTCTGAAAATGCTGGGCTTTCTCATGCATCATACCGATGGCAGATCTATGAAGATTTCAACCCATTGCCTTCAAAAATGGATGGATCCTAACAAGTTAGAGATAATGGGGTTGGGTGGTTCCTAGTTATGGAAATTAGTAACCAGAAGAAAGTAAGACACATTACTTCCTGGAATCATCACTGCTACTCAGTGATCTCAGTGGATAGAAAATTCAGTTAATCAACTTTGGCTGTTATGGTTACATAACAAGGATAGTATAACTATCATTGTCTGTACACTATATGTTGAGATTACTGTAATGATATAATGGGCTTCTCAGACCCTGGGAGACAGGATGGCAATCTGCAAAATATTACAAGCACAAAACTTCTACATATTCTTCCTTATCAGGAAAGTGGTTAGCTACTTCCCCCATTAATCAGTGGGTAGTTAGCAAGAGAATCAAGAAAGCTCCACCATAACAAACTTAAAGGTAAATTAGATGCTCAAGTAAATCAGCCACTTGCCAAAGTTTTGGCAATTTAAACTTTCTCCCTTTCAATAAATCTGGTTAAAGAAGATTCTGCAAGATTCTTGTGTTCTTGGTTGTAAGCAGCTGCTAAGGGATTAATCCCCCTTCATGGATCACTGCCTTGTCGTGGCGAAGGGGCTTGCGTAACTCAGTGAAGCCATGAGCTATACCGTGCAGGGCCACCCAAGACGGACAGGTCATGACAGAGAGTTCTGACAAAATGTGGTCCACTGGAGAAGGAAATGGCAACCCACTCCAGGATCCTTGCCAAGAAAACCCCATGGACAATGTTAAAAGGCTAAAAGATATGATGCCGGAAGATGAGCCCCTCAGGTCGGAAGGTGTCCAATATGCTACTGGGGAAGAGCAGAGGGCAATTCCAAGTAGCTCCACAAAGAGTGAAGCGGCTGGGCCAAAGCCGAAAGGACGTTCAGCCGTGGATGTATCTGGAAGCGAAAAGAAGGTCCGATGCTGTAAAGAACAATACTGTATAGGTACCTGGAATGTAAGATCTATGAACCAAGGCAAGCTGGATGTGGTCAAACATGAGATGACAAGATTGAACGTCGACATCTTGGGAATCAGCGAATTGAAATGGACGGGAATGGGTGAATTTAATTCAGGTGACCATTATATCTACTACTGTGGGCAAGAAACCCTTAGAAGAAATGGAGTTGCACTCATAGTCAATAATAGAGTGGGAAAGGCAGTAATGGGGTACAACCTCAAAAACGACAGAATGATCTCAGTGCGTATCCAAGGCAAACCATTCAACATCACAGTCATCCAAGTCTATGCCCCAACCACTGATGCTGAAGAAGCTGAAGTTGACCGGTTCTATGAAGACCTACAACACCTTCTAGAACTAGCACCAAAAAAAGATGTCCTTTTCATCATAGGGGATTGGAATGCTAAAGTAGGAAGTCAAGGAGTAATCGGAATAACAGGCAAGTTTGGCCTTGGAGCACAAAATGAAGCAGGGCAAAGGCTAATAGAGTTCTGTCAAGAGAACAAGCTAGTCATAGCAAACACTCTTTTCCAACAACACAAGAGACAACTCTACACATGGACATCACCAGATGGTCAATACCGAAACCAGACTGATTATATACTTTGCAGCCAAAGATGGAGAAGCTCTATACAGACAGCAAAAACAAGACCAGGAGCTGACTGTGGCTCAGATCATGAGCTTCTTACTGCAAAATTTAGGCTTAAATTGAAGAATGTAGGGAAAACCACTAGACCACTCAGGTATGACTCAGATCATATTCCTTGTGAGTACACAGTGAAGGTGATGAATAGATTTAGAGGATTAGATTTGGTAGACAGAGTGCCTGAAGAACTATGGACGGAGGTCCGTAACATTGAACAGGAGGCAGCAACTAAAACCATCCCAAAGAAAAAGAAATGCAAGAAAGCAAAATGGCTGTCTGATGAGGCATTACAAATAGCTGTGGAAAGAAGGAATGTGAAAAGCAAGGGTGAAAGGGAAAGATATAAGCAATTGAATGCAGATTTCCAGAGAATAGCAAGGAGAGATAAGAAGGCCTTCTTA
Organism: Python bivittatus; assembly: GCF_059951505.1. Taxonomy (NCBI): domain Eukaryota; kingdom Metazoa; phylum Chordata; class Lepidosauria; order Squamata; family Pythonidae; genus Python; species Python bivittatus. The sequence goes on along the minus strand of NW_028277034.1, from coordinate 52,681,955 downwards.
AATGAACAATGCAAAGAAATCGAGGAAAACAATAGAATGGGGAAGACTAGAGATCTCTTCAAGAAAATTGGAGATATCAAAGGAACGTTTAGTGCAAAGATGGGCATGATAAAGGACAAAAAAGGCAGGGACCTAACAGAAGCAGAAGAGATTAAGAAGAGGTGGCAAGAATACACAGAAGAACTATACAAGAAAGATCTTAATGTCTCTGATGTCCATGCTGGTGTGGTCACTGACCTTCAGCCAGACATCCTAAAGAGTGAAGTCAAGTAGGCCTTAGGAAGCATTGCTAACAACAAAGCTAGTGGAGATGACAGTATTCCAGCTGAGTTATTTAAAATACTAAAAGACGATGCTGTTAAAGTGCTGCACTCAATATGCCAGCAAGTTTGGAAAACGCAACAGTGGCCACGGGATTGGAAAAGGTCAGTTTACGTTCCAATTCCAAAGAAGGGCAATGCCAAAGAATGCTCAAGCTATCGCACAATTGCACTCATTTCACATGCTAGCAAGGTTATGCTCAAAATCCTACAAGCTAGGCTTCAGCAGTACGTGAACCGAGAACTACCGGATGTACAAGCTGGGTTTCGAAGAGGCAGAGGAACTAGAGATCAAATTGCCAACATTCACTGGATCATGGAGAAAGCACGAGAGTTCCAGAAAAACATCTACTTCTGCTTCATTGACTATGCAAAAGCCTTTGATTGTGTGGATCACAACAAACTGTGGCAAATTCTTAAAGAGATGGGAGTACCAGACCATCTTACCTGTCTCCTGAGAAATCTCTATGCGGGCCAAGAAGCAACAGCTAGAACCGGTCATGGAACAACCAATTGGTTCAAAATAGGGAAAGGTGTACGACAAGGCTGTATACTGTCACCCTGCTTATTTAACCTATATGCAGAGTACATCATGAGAAATGCCAGGCTGGAAGAAACAAGCCGGAATTAAGATTGCAGGGAGAATCATCAATAACCTCAGATATGCAGACGATACCACCCTAATGGCAGAAAGTGAAGAAGAACTAAAGAGCCTCTTGATGAGGGTGAAAGAGGAGAGTGCGAAAGCTGGCTTGAAACTCAACATTAAAAAAACTAAGATCATGGCATCTGGACCCATCAGTTCCTGGCAAATAGAAGGGGTAGAAATGGAAGCAGTAACAGACTTCATTTATTTGGGCTCCAAGATCACCGCAGACGGAGACTGCAGCCATGAAATTAAAAGACGCTTGCTCCTTGGTAGGAAAGCTATGGCAAACCTAGAATAGCATATTAAAAAGCAGAGACGTCACCTTGCCGACAAAGATCCGCATAGTCAAAGCTATGGTTTTTCCAGTAGTAATGTATGGCTGTGAGAGCTGGACCATAAAGAAGGCTGAGTGCCGAAGAATTGATGCCTTTGAACTGTGGTGCTGGAGAAGACTCTTAAGAGTCAATCCCCTGGAATGCTAGGAGGTTAAACCAGTCAATCTTAAAGGAAATCAACCCTGACTGCTCATTGGAAGGATTGATAATTAATCTCAAGCTCAGATTCTTTGGTCACCTAATGCGAAGAGAGGACTCTTTGGAAAAGACCCTGATGCTGGGAAAGATTGAAGGCAAAAGTAGAAGAGGACGGCAGAGGATGAGATGGTTAGAGAGCATCACTGAAGCAATGAGCATGAAACTGAGCAAACTCAGGGAGGCAGTGAAGGACAGGAAGGCCTGGCGCAATATGGTTCATGGGGTCACGAAGAGTCGGACACGACTTAACGACTGAACAACAACAAAAGGGATTAATCAATGCACTCAGTGCAAGAAAACTCTTGTTATTGGTCTGGAAATGGCCACTTGTGTAAAACAAGTTCAGTTGAATTCAAAAGTGAAGACAGAAATGAAATATGTCAGTAAAAGCTACTACCTCCACCCATCCCTTGTTAGACTAATTGTCTTGGCTCATAATTGTCTCTCTTCCTTTTGCACAAAGGCAAAGGTCTATTCTGAAAGCAAAACTCAGGGTAACTTAATGCTCCAATAGAAGAGAATATCTATAGCTCAGAGTTGACCTGTGGAGGCCTTGGTGCTCTCTGAGCCTTGTGGTTTGCTTCAGACATTTCATTACCCAACTAGGTAACATCATCTGTGCGAGAGAGTGTGGAGTTTGCAGCAAAGACAACATATTATGACATTTCTTTATGGTAAAGCAGTACCTAGGTGAAACAAAATGTTAAATGGCAAAGAGGAGGGATGTGAATTTGAAGGAACAGTTGGGTAAGCATGTGCTTACAGCTTTTTAGCAGGAAGCAATTTGTGAAGGCAGCATCATTTACCAGATCCTAAGCATCCCAGGTGGCTTTCTACCACCATCAAAGAAAAAAAAAAAGTCAAGTGGTTGATAGTAGAATAAATAAAAATAATTGTCTTGCATCAAGATTAATAGATTTCAGTATGCCTTAGTGAAAGCTCTTTTCCCTGGTAGCTAGTAGAACTTCCATGTCCAGAAACTGTATTTCTTTTGATCCCAAAGGTATCTTTATACCTGTCATTTTTTCAGAGACTTCAGGGTGGCTTATTTACAGTTAATTGTATCTCCATATGAATAACCCTGAGAGTAAATTAGGCTGAGAGAGCACCACCCCTTCCCCCATAGTAACCTGTGGTAAAGTGTGTTTCATGGCATTATAAATGCAAATACCACAACTTACATGCCTGTATCAGATTCCAGGACATCGGGACACAAGGGCATGATGTGCATAAAGACATCGCTGTGAAATTCTTGATACTCTCTGAACTTGGTGGTTTGCCTGCAGCCCATAATAGCCATGGCTGTCCACTGGGAGGATAGTGAAGGTTTGCGCCTTCTTTAGAGTTTTGAGGGCTGCTCTGTCTTCTGTTTCAAGTTGGTTCCGTTTCTATATTCTTCTGGTCTGTGGTATAATTGTCTGCCTTATGTTTTCTTGGGTCTCTGCAGTAAGTCCTGTAGTTTTGAATGCTGCTTGAAAAGCTGCAAAAAATTCTAATTGGTTAGCATCCTCTATGTTGTAGTTGAATAGTTTCCACTGGGAAACCGTTAGCATCTTAGACCAAGCCAAATCCAAATTGCTAGGGAATTCCTGGAAACTTGGTATTCAGACAAATCAGCCTTCAAAAGACACATAGAAATAAACCATGTTTACGCACCATTCAAAAGAAACAATAAAAAAATCGAGGAAGGAAACAAAAAATCTAGAATACATCCCCTCCAGCAGCCAACATTCAGACATGCAGGGATCAACACCAGACAATCAGGCAGAAAGCAATAACCTAATCAAGAAAGCACCAAGGAGGAAACCACACCCCCACTAAAACTGGCAGGCCAAGCTATAAACAGGGAGAAAACCCCACACTCACTCACACTGATGATGTTACATAGCTGGGTAATGAAATGTCTGCAAGTAAGCAACCAAGCTCAGAGAGCACCAAGGACTCCACAGTTCAACTCTGAGCTACAGATATTCTATATCTGTATCACTGCATACATGTTGTCATTTTTACATCAATGTGCTTTGCTACATATGCTGCTATGAGCTCCATATTGGGCAGAACTGAGCAGGAACTTAAACTGGATCTCTTTGTTTAAGCCTGATTCCTTATCTTTAGTATTGCATTGGCTGTCTTACAATTAAGAATAGGCTTATTAAGAAAATTGGGAAATATGTTGAAAACATAATACTGGAGGGGATAGATTTGAGGGGTCTGCTGTAGCAGACTGCTTCTGCATAGATTCTGCCATATGTCTGCTGGAGAAAATAATTTTGATCAAAAAAGTTTTGGAAGCAAGATTCGTTGCCCCTTCTTAATTGAGAAAGAAACATATATGGTACTTGGACTTTGATGACCATCTCTCTAACTTACATGACCCCAAGTTACAGGAGAGCATCTGCCTCAATTACACCTTTTTGAACTCCAGAAATACGTTATTTGAACCAGGCTGGAAATTCACCGTTGGTTCATGGAAATAGAAATCTTCAGAGAGATTAAACATCCAGTTGTTCAACAGAAGGAGAAAAATGGAAAACTCATCATGGCTAAAATTCTGCTCATTCTTTAACTCTTCCTTGCACACGGGACACTTAGTGTCTGGGCTAGCGTATGGCAAAACTTTTGCACCAAGTCTCTTTTTGCACAATTTTTACTATAGAAAACTAATATTCATCAATGTACATATCATCATCACCATCATCATATTCAATGCCACTTGGTGGAAACACTCCGTTTAAATGATGTGCAATCACCTATAAAACGATTAAAAGATGAATTATTTGCCAGAAGGATACAGTCTAGCATCTACATGACCAAATGCTGAACACGAGCTATTCCTGAAAAATGTGATTGAAAATATTCCTCATGAGCCATGATTTGAGTGAAAAAGATCCTGTGCATAACTTTGGAATTTTGAAGTCAGCACACACGCACGCACATGTACATACAATTTAACAATTGTATTTTACATTTGTATTATTTATGTTTTTACTGATTTTAAATTGTTTTGTTGTGAACCGCCCAGAATCCCTCCTTGTGGGGGAGTTGGGCGGTGATATAAATTTGATATATCAATAAAATGAATATAAAATACTGCAATCCCTACTGGCACTAATGTGAACTTTTCACTAGTTCAGCCAGAGTCACACTGTCTAAGTTGGGTGGCCTTTTAAATCTTGGAAACAAACAAATAAATAAATGTAAACCCTACAATCATGCATATGGTGAGAGTTGCAATCTGAACCATGGTTGGAAAAGGGATATATCTCTCCACCTTGCATGCTATGGTCGTGATATCACCCCATCTCTGCTTAATTAAAGACAAAGAGGTACAGTTGTACAGACTGCACTCTGTAATGTGTAGTTTGGCCCTAAGATTACCACTTTTTCATATGAGTGAGAAGCTTCACAGCACCCTCCTTTTTTTAAGGATTTGCAGTATAATTGGATTCGCACAGAATTCCACTTTGGAATCCCATATTAATGCCCATTTGTTTCTTTACAACGTCTTTATTCTGAGGATGCCACAGGAATTCCCAGCAGTTTCCACTGATGGTTGAAAAGACTGTTGCAATCTTGATATTATTCATTTGTAGAGCTGTGCAAAGCTTTGACGGGCATTTGACAGCATTATCCATTGCAGCAGATACACAAAGCGAATCAGCATTTTATATCGTGAATCAGAGCAGCTGTGCCTCTTCAGTCGCTTCTCTGGTTCTTCAATGTTCTTTGGTTTATTCACAGCCCAACACTTGCCTGATCAGTGAAGTGGCTGACCTAGGGTGATCCGGAACACCTTGTTGGGGCCAAAACCTGACTCACCTAAAGCAACGAAATCACTTTGAAGTTGCAACATAATTTTATTAGCATGCAAACAAGAAACAGTACATACTGGGTTCCCAGCAAAGCTTTGGGACTTTGCTGAGCAGCCCTGAGCAAAAGCAGAACCGGAGCTTATATGCCTTTGGTCTACTGCACTGGAAAGGCAAGACACAGGAAAAAGGCAGACACAGTGGAAATCACAGCAGGATATTGGAATGTTTTAGATAAACCCATCTGTGAGACCTTATTATTATTTATTCCTTCCTACTAGGTCAGCATGCAAGCCAATCAAGTAGTCCTCACTTAATGACAGTAATTGGGACTGGCAACTCTGTTGCTAAGTGAAGTGGTTGTAAAGCATGATGTCACATGACTATGCCGACTTACAATGGTAGTTCCGGTTGCCGTCATTAAGCAAATCAACAGTCATTAGGTGCAACATCACGCAATTCCATTTGCGACCTCCTGCCGGCTTCCTTGTTGACTTTGCCTTTGTCAGAAGCTTGTGGTGAAGCACACAAATGATGATCACGTGACCACAGGATGTTGTGACCATTGTAATTGCAAGCCAGTTGCCAAGCACCCAAATCATGATCACATGACCAAGGAGATGCTGTGATGGTCGTAACTACAAGAACCAGTCGTAAGTCTCCTCGTTCAGCACTGTCATAACTTTGAATGGTTTCTGAATAAGTGGTCATTAAATGAGGACTACCTACTATCTCTGAGATATGGTCAGTGAATATAAACAATCTGGTTTACTGGGCCACAGGTTCCTGACCAAGTGTTCTCCCTGTCACCATTCAGGGTCAATTCAGCCTGCTGTGAATTTTCAGCAGTTTCAGCAGGAGCTTCTCATAAGTTTGGTAGTGAATGCAGTTTACATGTGTATGGAGGGAAAGCACCTTTTACCACCACAATCTCATTGCTTTGTTAAGGAGACTTCTAATTCTCAAAGCAAAACCTGGAGATAGACCATATCCACTTTGCACAGGCTTATTAATTAATAACCCCCTAACCATTAATTCAAGAAGCATACAAGAGAGACTAACTTTTGTAAAGGAATGCCAACGCTGAGCCCCTGACTGCCTCAGGGAGGCAGAGACAGAGACCCACCTGAGTTGCAGTAACACAAAAGAACAGATTTTATTTTTGCAATTTTATAGCTCCTTGACCTCCTGAAAATGCCAGCTCATTATGTCTGGCAAACCAAGATCACTATGGAAAGGACATTAATTCTAAAAAAAAAAAAAAAATCTCCCCAGACCATTTAAAGAAAACATTAATCCTGGTATATGTCCCTCCACCATGGTACACCTGGTTACCTGCTGGGGAAAAGATAATGAATGCAACTTCTAATATTAGTCCATCATTATTGCAGATTAACCAGGAGGTTGTAGATACATTTCAGTCCTGCTGCTTTAGTGCCCGACAACAGATGTCAGTTATGTCCCAGCTACATCCCAGATAATATCAACTCCTAGTGGAAGACAAAATGGCTTCTAAGGGAGCGCACATTAAAGATAATGCCACATTTTCAAAGCAATTTTGTATTCTTTGGCTCTGCTTGCTTTTTCTTTGTTCAGATAGTGAGGATCTGAGCATAGAATTCTCATTACAGTAGAATCTGGAATCACCTGGTAGATCCTGACAACACATTTAAAATTGACAAAAGGAGGTTGTATTTCATAATGGTGTGTAAATAATAGTAGGTTTGGACAGTTCTCAAATGCAGGAATGAATTAGCCTGGTTTGAGGGATGTCCTAATCCAAATGCCATTGACCAACCCCCCTCCAGAGCTTCATTAGTGGTTCAGAAATTTAGAAGGACATAGAAGCACCACATATTTGCAAAACGTGATGTTTTTCTCCCAACACTTCATATAGATAAAACACCAGGATGGAGGAAAAGAGATGGGAGGCAAAAAGTACAATTTTGTGATTAACAGCTCTAGGCTCCTTCTAGAGGAATAGTTTAACAGCTCTGTCTTTCTCACTTTTACTCATCTGATGAGATATGGTGCTGGCTACCAGCATTGCTGGCTTTAAAAAGGGATGGACCAATTTATGGCAGTCATGGGGATCAATCGCTATTAGTCTTGATGGCAGTGTCTCTGAAAGCCATCTGCTAGGAAACTAGCGGGCTTCCTTTGCAGTTGGTTGGCCACTGGGAAAACAGACTGCTGGACTAGGTGGGCCAGAAGTCCAATCCAGCAGGACATGCTTAGGTTCTTCTTATGGGTCCCACTTCTCAAGTCACCACTGTAAGCCCATCCTAATTCATACTGATCTGTCCACTTTTCTGCCTTCATTCTAGCATTAGAAATTTAGTTTGAATTTCAGAAATGCTGTAGAACTGAAAAACTACCTGCTCACAAATCATGTTATGATGGGTCTACTCAGAAAAAGGAGTTTACTCATCAGGAAGAAAAGCAACCAGTTATGAAGAGTAAGCTAACAGAAGACCAAGTAGAGGACTTGGAGGAACAGAAATGTGCATCTCAAAGTTGGATTAACAGGGTTTTTTTACAATGTCCCTTGCTCTTTCACCAGCAAGTATGGCTCACAAATAGATCATGCAAGACATGGCATGACCTTCTTGCATAATGGGGTGTTAGAAAGCAGGGCCTATAAATTAGAGGTGATCATGAAACTCCAGAAGAGTAGAGAATTTAGCAGGGGAGAAAGAACACTCAATCTGTCACCTCAACTGTGAGTTCTTCCAGCAGCAGAGATTTGGGTTGGTCCCTCCTTTAATAGGACAGCCTCTAAACATCATGTTGAGGTCAAAAGCAAATTTTGGGGTCAGTACAGATCAAGGAACTATTTATGGAATTCACTGCCATGAGTAATGATGGGAGCCATTCCTTTAGTGCTTTTAAAAATGATTAACCAGATTTCACAGAAGACCTGTATCTGGATCCAAAACCATAATAGTTTAGTTTTGAACTAAGGTGATGAGTTTAATACATCTGAAGAGCCATGTTTTGGGAAAACCTGATTAGGTTACTTTACTAATTCAAATAATATAGAATATGTTCTGGAATACTATGTTCCATAATGTTTTACCACAATGGAGGACAATCTGTATTTCTTACAGGGATTTTTCACAAGCAAAAGGGGTAACCACATATCCAAGCAAGAGATCATGCTCCATGAGACCTTGAGGAAAGACCAAAACTGCATTCATGTAGCTTAGCCATCAAAACAAAACCTGCTGTTGGTCTTCAGGGGGCATGGAAGGATTTTCTAAAGCTGTTGAAATTGGGTTTCTATTGTTTATATAATGTACTTTCTTTTTCTGTCAGATATCATTTGCCTTCACTTGAAAGAAACTACTCCTCATCCTGGAACATAAGTGGGTGGCAAGTTTTCAACATTAAATAAGGGATCTGTGAAAAAAAATAAATGAACATTTATATTGCTATAGCACTCAAGATGGGTTTTCAGATTTTGTTTTTCTTCAATCACACAATCTTGAGGACTGCTTGTGAATGTTCAGTGATGCTGGATCTCCAATTTGTTCATTCAGAGATTTTCTTGTAATGTGATTCTGAGTGCTGGGATTGAAATCTACTCATGATAACTCCAGGTGGACTTTTGCAAAATCGCTATAAATTGATAGAATTTCCATGGACTTTTCACTTCTTCAAGGTAGAGCAAGTTCCCTTACATTTTGCACATAAATCATGCACAAATGTATTGCAGAAGTTACTTCTATAAAATATGCATCTTTTTTTGTATATAATTTGTATTAAAGATTTTTAAAAAAGGAAAATAAAAAATGTATACAAACTAATATAAAGTAAGAAAGAAAAGAGAAAGAAAGAAATCAAAGAAAAAGCTAAAAGTGCAAGAAAGGGGAATAAAATAAAAGAAAATTAGAAAAGATACAAAGAAGTTACTACCAATCTTCTTTATAACAGTTATAAACACAATTATAAATTTACCTCTTACTCTATGGTTATAACATAACTCTGTTTCTGTAATCTATCCTGTCTAATCATCGAAACCATAAGTCATACGTTATTTTTTTTTCTGTTTCACACAAAAAGTCTATAGGGGCTTCCAATTGCCAATAAACATGGATTTTGTGTTTTCTCTGATCAAAGAACTCTATGTAGCCATCAAAATATGCAGCTCTTGACTGGCTTCGAAACCATGTACGCAATGATGACTTTGAAAAATAATCTGAGGACTGAAAATGGGCATGGTTTGATGAAGTCATTGCCTAAATGGCTGGAGTCAAATCAATTTAGATTTCAATGCTTTTTGTCTCAAGCTGCTGGTAACTCCATCTGGTGTCTACCACATCCTAGTAGGATCAATGACCCTGTGCACTCAAGTACTTGATTACACAATGCGTATGGTCAAGTTTCTTAGATTCATTTAGATTTTCAGGTCCCTGAAGTTCTCTTGGCAATATTTCAGAAGTGGTTTGCCCTTGCCTCCTTCCTAGGGCTGAGAGAGAGTGACTGGCCCAAGGTCACCCAGCTGGTTTTGTGGCTAAGGCAGAACTAGATCTCACAGTCTCCCAATTTCTAGCCTGCTGCCTTAACCACTAGACCAAATTGCCTCACATATAACCCTGGTTAAATCAGAGTTTCTAATTATCCCATTTAGATGCTGGTGCCCTAACATAAATGTTAGGCCTCATTTTCACCTAGTAGGGTAGACATGACTAGATCAGACCATCTATCTTTAAAAAGTGTCCATCTCTCCATTTGGCCATTGAACAGAATTTGTTATTTTATTCTGCAATGGGTTAAATGGATTCAAGAGAGAACTTGAAGATTCAAGATGTTCTTCTCTAAACCCTGTCTTTGTGGAGCTAAATTAGAGGTTATTTAGAAGGAATCATTGACAAAGAGGTGCTTCTCTTAGCTTCCTCTTCTGTAATACCTGTGATTAAATGAGCCCCAGGGCAAACACTGATTTTTAAAAGGCTGCAATTCAGATATTTAGCTTCATTTTAGGTTGGGAGAATGTTCGTGAGGTTTGATTTTCTTCAGCTGCATTTGGAATTGGATGGTGCCAAGCTAAATTCCACCTCTCCAGCTTGTGGGTGTGGGAGTGAAATTAAAGCGTTCCACTCTCCCATCCTGCTAAATGTTTGGCACAGGTATGCTCTTGGTAGTACCACATGCACAAACAGTTTCAGAATAGCCCGTTGAAAATGTAATTTCCAACCCTAGGCATATTGGAGAGATGCTGAGAAATCTGATTGTTCTGTTCAATTTTCCTCCCCCCAATCAAAATAATCATCAAAAAACAAGAGAGGGGTTTAAAGCTGGCTAGAGAGACAGCCAGCACATTTCAAATCTGCCTCTCACCACCAACATTCATGGCAACGAGTTGATTTTCAGCAACATGAACAATGAGGTTTTTCTTTAAAAAAATAGATTGATAACTCTATCGGTTTAAGGCAACTTTTTCTCATCATAGAATCATAACATGCTAGGTCAGAAGAGATCTTGGAGGGCTTTTAATCCAACCCCCTTCCCCATGCAGGAATCCTCATACCATCTCAAACAAATGGCTGCTCAATCTTTTCTTGAAAACCTCCAGTGATGAAATACCTCCAACTTCTGAGGCAGACTGTTCCCCCGCATAATAGCTATTATGGTCAGGAAATTCCTCCTTATTTCAAGTTGGTATCTCCCTTTCTACCTACTGCTTTTTGTCTTACTCTTGGGTGGTCTGGAGAATAAATCCCCACCCTCTGCTCTGTGCATGTCTTCATGTATTAGAAGACTGATATTATGTCTCTCCTTAGCCTCCCCCTCTTTAGGCCAAACACACCCAGTTCTTTTAGCTGTTCTTTAGCCTCCAGGCCCCTCACCATCTTTGTTGCTCTTCTCTGCACTCTTTCTAGTTGCTCAGCATCTTCTACTGAGCTAACCAAAACTAGACACAGGATTCCAGGGGCAGTCTGAACAGTGCAATATAAAGTGATACTGCCACTTCTCATGATCTCAACACTATATCTCTGTTAATGCAGTCCAAACCTGCATTGGCTCTTTTGGCAGCTGCATCATACTGCTGGTTCATGCTTAATCTGTGCTTCACCAGGATCTTTCTTGCAAGTACTCCTGTTGAGCCAGATGCCATCTATCTTGCATCTGTGTTTTTTTTCCCCCAGCCTAAGTGCAGAACCTTAAATTTTTCACCATTGAATAACATTTTGTTGGACAGGACCCAATGCTCAAGTCTATCAAGAGGCTTTGGAATCTTGGGCCTGTCTTCTAGGGTATTATCAATCCCTCCAGATTTGTGTGATCCACACATTTCATGAGCATCCTTTCTATTCCCTCATCCAAGTCATTTATGAAGATCTTAAAGAGTACTGGGTCAGGACAGAACTCTGAAGGACCCCATTGCGTACCTCCCTCCAAGTGGATGTAGACCCATTAAGGACCATGTGCTGCCTGCGGTTGTTTAGACAACTGTGAATCCATCTGGTAGCTGGACCATCCGTCCCACATCCATCCTATCAAGAAACTATTTCTTCTTCAGACAGAACCCATTTCCCCTCTCAAAATATCTGAAAATAAATCTATGAAACAACTTCATACAATCCTTGGTTCATCTAAGCAAACCTTTTTCAACTTGATGCCCTCTGATATTTTGGACTACAATGCCAATCATTTTTTAAATATTTATCCATGTTGTACAGGACTGCCAGAACAGGAAACTAAATTTGTAGAGAGCTCCAGGTTGGGGTGTGTGAAAGAGCCCAATATTTTGTAACCTGATTGTCATATCCTCAGATCCAAGGCACACAGAGAAACTTTGTACATCAACAGGCCTTTCACATATTGTTTCAGCAACGTTCACAAAATCCAAGCCTGGAACATTCACCGTGCAAAATGTGTTTTATTGTTGAGTAATACCACTTATCTGTAATTACATTTTTTTTCCAAAGAAAACCTGTCCTCAAACAAACCAGGACAATCCAGTCATGCAGACCCTGGGCCCAATGGTTGTGAAACATGTACTGTATCTATATAATATCAAAATATATTTTTTTAAGACTTAGGCATGGTCAGAGACTTCCTTTTGAAAAATAACAAGAGTACTAATTTAGTAAACATAATACATTGTGGAGAGAAAGCCTTTTTTTTTGTTCTTGGAAGGAAAGTTATTAAAATTAATTGAAATCCAGACTATTAATCCAAATGAAAAATGGGCAACAGCAGGGTACAGATATCCTGAGGTCTCAGGAATATTTATTGAGCAATGAAAATTCTCAGTGTCAGATGCAGTGAATTGATGTCTCTAAGTAGCTTAAAGAGAGTTGCAAAATAGAAAGGGTGCTTTGGTGAACATGCTGCATGAAGAGTGGTCAGTGTGCACCACCGTTTCACACAGTTTGCATTCCATCAACACTATGAATGCACGGTTTTGGCCAAACATGTTCAGCCTTGGTTCTTCTGTGTTCCGTCATTGGTAAAGATCAAGGACCAACGATCTGATGACACCCAAGTGTTTTGGACTTCAGCTGCACCAAATGGAGGCAGCATAATGAAGGATAAAGAATGATGAAAACTGTAGCTTAAAATCTGGGGTGAGGGGTGGGATGGAAGTATCCATTTGGCTGCTCCTGATTAAAATTATGATTGGGCTTCGATGCTTGAATTGATAGGAAAGTTCAGGTTTTAAAGCTGAATGGGCACCACTGTGCTATAGATGTTTCTTTTTAAGTCCATCTTGCTTGCTTGCTTTAGGTATTTATGCATGTATGTATGAATGAATATATGTATAGGACTTATAAGCAGCCTAACTCCATTAACCTCTGGGGAGTACACAATATAGTTACTGGCCTGTCTTCCTCTTAGTTTATCTTTGTATTATAATTAAAAATGAATAAATGGGAAGTTGACACAGCCCAAAGCAAAGGATCAATGTCCAACATTATTGTTGTTGTTTCCAACCTCACATAGGCCTCATCGGCATTCCTCAGAAATGAAGAAGGCAGTTTTCTGCACTTCTGTGTGTCCCCCTATCCAGGGTACCATCCCAGGGAGACAGAACTGCTGGCCCAGAGGAAGTGTATGTTTGTCTTCTAGCAAAAGGGTGCTTTGTTACTGACCATGCATACTATGGCAGCCATTTTGTGAAAGGATTTACTATATGTTAGTATGGGAAACCAACATACTGTACTTTCACTGAAGTACACAACAGTTTGTTGACTGTACTGGAGATGAAGCAAAGGGAAGGTTTACAGTCCCTCTTTACAGACTTACGCAATTTATAATATACATTTAATTTGATTTTCACTCATTGATTGGATTGCTACATCTGTGTGCATGGTATTAAGGTGAGATAAGTGAGGTAATGGATCCAAATACAATAGTCCCCTTGAGTGGAAACCAGGAGTTGAAGAAACCAGATATGGAGATGCTACAGTCCTCCAGCTGCTACCTAAAAACCTAAATTGTATCTCCATTGTCCCAGTTAGCATTCTTGTGGTTAACACGTTTTCGTTTTTTAACGAGATGGGCGGTGACAAACTTGATATATAAATAAATAAATACATAAATAAATCACTTCCACTTATGGCTTGCAACATTCTTCACACTTGAGTTTCCCTAGTGTCTAATTGATCACATCTGAGCTAGCACTTTTGTTTTCTCTGGAAATATATATATTTGGGTAAGGGGCTTTTTAGTTTAACTCCCAGAATTCTACTTCCGTTGTTGTGTGTCTCTTGGGATTCCACATCTGTCAACTTCTCCAAGAAGTTGGCAAGCATGGAAAAGAAGGAGTCCCATCCCCTCTTGTTCCATGGTTGATTCACTTTCATGAAGGTGAAAATGCAAAAGAATCTGATCAGTGGAAAAATAACAAATCCTAGAGACTGCAAGATTGAATTGTCAATAAGACAAAGATAAAATCCTTTGAGACTCTTTTCAAGACTATCCTTTGAGATAGTCAGAACTACCTGAAGGGTTCCAGTATCTTCAAATCAGCAGTATTGTTCTAAAGGAAGTACAAACATAAGATAGAACACTGAGAGATTTGTCTGAATTTGAAAACCATATTGCACAAAATTCGGAGCACTTATTTATAAGCTGCTGGTGAAATTTGACTCAGAAACTGAACAGGATTGTGTGATCAGAGGGTTGCAGAATTTAGACAGAACAATTGATATGCAGCAATGGAAATTTCAGTGGAATAAAAGTATTAAATTTAAAGTGAACATTGCACTTAAAGAAAACTAATGTAAGATGCTTTACCAAAGGTGTATCATTCTAGTATTGATTGCTGAAATTGGTGATTTGTTTCCTAAAAACTGTTGGGAATGTAGCAATCAGGTCATATCCTTCCTGCTGTAAAGTCCAGTAATCTTGGGAAATCATTTATAACACAATCAAATAAATTCTAAAAATTCTCTTTCTGATCTGCCACCTTGCTATTAAAATGACTACATTTCCTATTTCTACCAAGTATACCAAACTAACTTTGTATCTGAAAATAAAACTGATACTTAATTTAACATGGGTACCATTTTTGAACTATAATTCTTTCTACGAGCTTGTACCACATCCAACGTTTGGGTTTTAATACTTAAGTCAAAAATAACTTGTTAAATAAGGATAGATTTCCTATTGATTAGATAACCCTGTAATTTTTCATTTTCACTTATATTTCATACTGTAGAGTTTCCTGCCATCAATACTTGTTCCTTAATTTGGTTTTAATAAAGATCTATAGCTTTCAAATGGCACAGGTATTCAAATATACAGTATATACTGTAAAACTAAATTAACATTGTTCTGAAAATTTGTTCTTAAATAGCTTAATCTTATATTGATTGTAAAAATTTGATCCATTTATTCTGTCTTGGACTCTGAAAAGTTCTCTGCCTTTTGTTAGATGTAGATAGATACGTCAGTAAAGTAAATTCTTCTCTATTGTTTATGTTGTTTATGTTTTTGCTCCCTGTTCTTGTTTGCTTCTGTCTCATTTTCACAGTTAGTTGCTTCTGATGTTTGCTGAAGTTTAATAAATAAACATCAAATTATGTTTTTGCTTGCTGAACTGAATGGGGTGTACGCTTGCTCAGATACGGATATACAGATTGACTGGGAGTGTGTTGGGTACAAACTAAACTGGGAATTGCTCACATTTTTCAAGAATTGCCCCCAGGTTGTATACTCTCATGCTGTTTCCCTAGCATGGACACTTTTAGATGAAATTTTGGAGTTGAGAAGTGCTCATGAAATTCAGACTGGTATATAATCTGAAAGTCTCTTTTTTCTAGATATTGATGCAAATGGCGTGGATTTGATTCACCTTAAAATGCAGAACAAAGAGAATTCTCTCCCCCTTACTCTCTATACTTTACATAAATGTGGCAGGCAGGGGTGTCTTCAGGGTATGGTCAAAAAAGTCAAGATGGAGGCCATGGCCGTCTGATTTTATGTGATACGCATTAAAAAACAGACAAAGCTTCAATCACACTGCTGCAACTTCCATCTTAACTTTTTTACCCGTAGCCTGCAGACACCCCTTTTGGCAGGAGCTCTATGTGAGAAAGACATGAGAACCAAATCAGATGAGGTCTGCTTTGGTCTCAACTAAATGTGTGAACTACACTTCACGATGGTTTCTTGCAGGAGAAGAACAATCACACACCAGGTTGCCTTTTCTCCAAATTTATGCAGGTGTTTTTTCAGAACTTCCCTGGGAAAAAGGCAGAATAAAAAGGTTGTGCTCTTTTGAAAGATCGACGTAAAAGGTTCTGAACTGACTTGAGGAGGAAAAGCCCATCTCTCTGAGGGCCATCTTTTGATTTCAAGCACACTATTTTCCAATCAGAAGCCACACTGCCGAAGGAGCATTGAATCCTCCTTTGTTGTGGAGCATTGTGTTGAAGTAAAAAGCGTGTCAGAAAGGACAGCTGCAAAAACAAACAACACGAAACAAAAATCCAATTAAAAGAAATAATCTATCATAAGTATACTTCCTGAGCAATAAATTCCATTAATGGGGCCTTCTTCTGAATAAATGGATTGAGGACTGCAAACGTGAAATGATTTCTAAGACTACAAACTGGCATGTTCAGAATATTGATGATTAAGCTATAAAAAGGAGAAATGGAATTTTGAATCAATATGTGAAATGCAGCTGTTTTCATATTGCTGAAACCTTATCTAAAAGGTTGGTTAACAGCATCTGCTACTTCTTGGGCTTTGCTGTTATGACTCCTGAATGCTTAGACACTCCATCTAACTTATCTTCCTTGTAAACCATTATTTCCCAACTTCATCTTTATCTTCTCAAACCAACTGACCTCCTTTTTTGTTCTTATCACAGTTGACCATATGGAGAGCCAGCATTGATCATACCAAAGGTTTTGCAATCCATTCGTCTGTTCCCATAAGGGCCAGTGGGTTGTTCACAGGCAAGACTCATCAGTTATATCTTCCCAGACATATTTCCACCTGAACTGGTACTGAGAGATCTACGGATTTAGATACTCAGCTTTGGATACCCCTGAATGGTCCTTCTCAATGTTCAAAGAGAAAAGCTACATATGAGAAATTATCCAATCTCCCTGGATCTTTTTAAGAACCTTTGGGAGTAACAAAGAAAAGTTAATCTATAAGCAGTTTTATTGAGAAAATAAATGGCTGTTTGGGAAGTCCTACCAAAGAACTCCTTCTCCTTCTCCTTCTCCTTCTCCTTCTCCTTCTCCTTCTCCTTCTCCTTCTCCTTCTCCTTCTCCTTCTCCTTCTCCTTCTCCTTCTCCTTCATTGGGCTCTTGATATGAAAGGAAGGATTTTTTTTTTTTTTTGCTGTTTCCCTGCCTTTTTTCTGCACTTTTTCCTGCATTGTTTCTCTGTCTCTTCTTTCCTTTGTTGTTCATGTCTCACAGTAGCAATCTATCCCGCATGGAATTCAGACCAAACTTCCATTCCTCTTCCTCCCCACTTCCTCTTTTTTCATCTAGCAAAATGATTTCTATGTTTTTCAACCATTATTTAGTTAATTAGAAGGTTTGTTCATTTTGGGATCTCAAACTGATTTTCAGAAATAAACATTTTTTTTCTTCCCAACAAGAAATGCACTTTGACTTCCAATATCTCAAATGATCCCTTTGAACACTATCTGCCAATTTTCAAGATGACTGGAAAAAAGGCACTCGGTTTGGGAGTTGATTGAAAAAGGGGTGGTGACTGATAAAGTTTATGTCACTTTTAGTGGAGGCTAATTCTGTCTTCTCCTTTCCAAACCATTACAGTTTAAATTCACATGCCAAGAAATATTATTCCCCCACAAGGCATTGTGATGGGCAAACGTTAGTGAGATTGGACAAAGAGTACCCATTTCAGAGGCAGTTAAAAGCAGGGTGACATCCAATAAACTTTAGCTTATTTTCAATATAAGACACAGCCAAATTTGGCTTTCTGTATGTCTACAATAAAACAAGGAATGATTGGCAGCCTGTATGAAAAGGGCATCATATGCTTGAAGTTTCAAAAAGATCAGATAAATGGGCCCCACATCAGAGAAAACAACACATTTTGAATGTCTCTGTACTTGAAATCCTGGGTCAAACATATCACTGGCTTATTGAAGCTGGATATATACTGTAGTTTTGGACTTCTGCATATGATTAGTATGAAGTCTTAATAGCTCATAGACTGTCTTCGAATCAGATCTTCAGAGTTTTAGGGGGAAATGGCAATAGGGTGGCAGTTTAATAAGCTAAAGGAAACATATTCCCATAGAAGAAAATGACAGCCTTGATTTAAATATTGTTTCTTCCTTAACTGCTTCTTGTTATTTCGTTTTGTTTTTTGGATGGGGAAGTTTTTTTGGAAGTTTGATCTTTGATTTTTCTTATTTATCTGGTCCTTTTTCCTTGTTTATTTGGTGCTACCTGAATCAAAGCTGGTAAGACAACCTGCCACATGTAATCAACAAGGAAACTCCACTGTCCTACAGTATGCCCTGATGATCTTACCTAGGCTGGTAATGAAACGTCTACAAAAAGAGAAGCCATCTCAGAGAATGCCAAGAGTCCAACCCTCAGCTCCACATAATCTCCACGGCCGAAAGAATTGTTTTCTTGTTTTTCATTTTTCATTCTTAATTATTGCTTTTATTTGTTTTATTACATTATAGAATACAAATAATAGCAAAGTACAGTGGCATTTTGACAATAGGAACTGGAAGCTATTTACACTGTAATGACTGAAGTAAATTAAACCTTTCAAAATAGAAAACGTATATCGATGTTAAATATGATTTCTGAGAGGTAGATTGACAGACAGTGGCTTAAATTGTACAGTTGATGCTGAATATAACATTGATAAGAAGTTGCAAAGAAAATGACAGCCTTTATTAGGATATTGTTTCTTCCTTAACTGCTTGTTTTTGTTGTTGTTTGGGAAGGGGACTTTTTTTGGAAGTTTCATCTTTGATTTTTGAGCTTAATACTAAAGTCTCCCCTGTATTGTTATTTATTGTTATTTATGAATTCAAATAGAGAAAAAAGTGGGGAGAGAAAAGAAAAAAGAAAGCTACTTGGAAAAAGTGCATAGGTTTTTAGTCTCTAACATCCCCCTTCTCTGTACTCCAACTGATTTACAGTCTTTATAAATATTTAAATGCCTTAAAAACCATACTGCAAATGTTTGTATTTGCCTTGCTGTGTGATGTGTTCTATGTATAAAAGCCCTTCTTGCCTGAATTTGGTTAAGTTTCTGTTGTGGATAGATGCTCTTGGTTTCACCATTGCTGCACATTCTTCAGCTTTTAGTTCCCAATCAGATATCTTTGGTATTTTATCTTTCTTCCAAAGATGGGTAAAGTTTAACCTCACAGCTGGGAGCATAAATCTTAGGAAATTATGGTAATTTTTATTCTTTTCATTAGGCTGTGAAATGAGAGGAGATCCCACCTCAGCATGGGATTTCTTTGTTTATTTCAACAAAGAATGTTGGCAAAAATTAGGTTCTAGCTTGGTAGGTCTTGTTAATTCTTCCAGAAAAAAAAAAAAATGCATGGAACTAAGATCATTCCATGGGAGAACACAAAATCCAGCAGATTACAGGTAGAACTTATTTAGCAACCACAGTTGGGACCAGCAACTTGACTGTTAAGTGAAGCCATCACTAAGTGAAATCGCAACTGTGCTTATGATCTTACTTCAGCTTTCCTTGCTTTACAGACCTGCAATGGTCATAAATGCAAGGATTGGTTGCAAAGATACTTTTTCATCACCGTCGTAACTGCAAACGGTCACTAAATGAGGCAGTCAGAAAATGAGGACTATCTGTAATGCTTTTGGCAACATCTCCCCCAAATTGCAACATTCTGTAACTGAACTTTCTATCTCTGCCCTTGATGATAGCAGAGTAGTGACAACACAGCAGCTCAGCCAATAGCTGGAAGGGAGACAAGATAAAATGAGTGACAGATGATTGCAGAGCCTTTGGAGATACTGAAGATATTTCTATCACTTTCTTGCAAATCCCTGATATAGAAGCTATAGAAATGATATAAAATCCCTGATATAGAAGCTATAGAAATGATATAAAATCCCTGATATAGAAAGGTCCATTTTTTAAAATAGGGAAAAACAAGAATCAACATAATTATATAAAACATATGATTGCTTCATATAGAAAGGGGCCTAAAGGGATATTATCTAGGAAATAAATAGGGATCCTCTTCCATTTAGGTAATAAAGGAATCACATTTCTTTCATTTCATTATCTTTCCATGTACTTGGTTGCTGTTTTTAGCTCTCAGGAGTCAAATCATGTTGAATATTAAGCCTATAGCCATCAAAAGTGAGATGGAGTTATAGGCAGAAGCAAGAGATTAAGGGTTGGCAATAATAATACTAATAATAATAAATTAAAGCCTCATTTGTTAAACTATACCTTTGTTTCCTAGGTGGGACAAAGAACATTAATTAGAAGAGCAGGAGTGTCTGGGTAAAGCCACATTTCACCCCAGTAGTGGGTGCAAAATTTAGTTCTTATTTCGCAGCAGCCAACCCCTGACTGAGGACTGAGAACAAAAATAATTGAAAGATCAGTTTGGTGTAGTGATTAAGGTACCAAACTAGAAACAAGGTGTCAGCCCTTTGAGGTAGTCCAGGCAAGGAAACGAAAGTACATGTGCTAATACTTCCTTTATTGTAAGGTTACAGTAACAGAATCTTGCAAGTCTGAAAGTATTTCTCCCCTCCTTTACTTTTACTTTCCAGAAAACTAGGGAGGATCCCTTCCTGGATGCTTCACACAGCCCTTTTTCTTCTGTGGGCTGAGATACCTTTTATCTGACCATTGACTAAACTGCGTCTCTTCCTCCTGTCTCCCAAGGTTATTGTCACATCCCATTACACAAGGAGACTGTGAGTTCTAGTCTTCCCTAATGCATGAAAGCTGGATTGATGACTTAAGGGCAATCATTTTCTCTCAGCCCAACCTACTTCACAAGTTTATTGTTGTAGGAAAAAGAGGAGCTGCAAGCATTATATACTCTGCCTTGTGTTATAAAAAGAAGCGGGATATAAATCCAATAAGAAATAAAAACTTCAGAAGGTGGGAATAAATTGACAGGCCAGCTATATTTTTCTAGTCTGTTGCCCATAATCCCTGATCTTTGGCTGTATAATAAAATAATAATAAAAGTTGTCATTCAAAATTTTGGGGCAGGACCAGAATACCTCCATGGTGGGAACACTGTATTTATTTAGGAAAAAAATATTCTAGAGCTGTCCCAAATGAGTTACAAATTAAAAAAGAAAGATCACAGTATCAAGAAAGATTATAGTTGTCCAAGGGGAACAATAGAAACCCTCTTTCCCATACAACGCCCAGCCTTAAGGGGCCCGTCAATTACTTTAGCCCAGGGCCTGGGATAAAAGTCAGTTTTTCAAGGCACATTTAAAAGTTTGCAAAGTAGGGGCAGTTGGAATCTTCCAGAGGGCAGGTGCTGCAATAGAGACACCACACTTTCTGCTAGATAACTCTGTTTAATTGATGAGATCTGGTTATCACCTATAAAGCTCTATGGTAGGAAGCCATTATGAGCAGGGGTTTTTATGCCCATAACACAGAGGTGTTATATGGGCCTAAAACCCCCTCTTCTTAGGTCCTAATGCTGACACATTCTGAACCAACTGCAGCTTTCAAGTGGTCTTGTAGAGCTCATTGCAATAGTTGACATTTGTTTATGGTTACAGGAAGAAAAATCTGCCTGATTTCCCAGGAGTTCTTGCTTCCTCCCTCAGGCCACCCCTGAAAAAAACTTCTGATTTTTACCCCATACTATTTATTTCAGGACTTTGGAGTTTCATGATCATTGCATGCTAGTAGAAATTACTCTTGTTGTTCTCTTTCCCCAACTCTTTGCAGCTTCCTAGATGTCCCTTCCTTCACTGGAAGATGAGAAGGTCTTCCCTTCAGATTAAGTGGTAGCAAAAGAAGCCATCACTGAAGAAAGTGATCCACAGCGAAAGACCAGACACCCCCGTATGGACGTTTTGCATAAAGCAGGGAAAAAAATGAACTTATGGTCTATGATTTTGATGATTAGATAGGATAGACTATAGAAAGAAGAGTCACAATGTAGATTTAGAGAAAGAGGTAAATCTACAATTGTACTTATAACTGCTGTAAAGATCGTAAGCCAGTTCTTTATATTTTTTTCTTTCTTTTCTACCTGTTTTCTTTTTGCTTTCTTTTCTCCCTTTTCTTTTTTCCTTCTTCCTGTATTTTAGTTTGTATTAATGTTTATTCTTTTTACAATTTTCAATAACATTATATTAAAAACACACACACTCACACACACACAGTGAAAGACCAGACACATCCAAACTCTTAACTACCTTGTAGTTCATGCCACCAACCCTGTGCCTATAGGCCATACAAATTTCACCAAACTATTTCGTTTCCATTGAAAGTTCAATTGCTGTCGTCCTGATGAGTACATTAGAAAAACATGTACACAAATTACCATATTTTTCCATCTATAAGACACCCCCGTGTATAAGACAACTCCCACTTTTCCAACCCAAAATTAAGAAATCAATATTTTAAAGATAAAACAGAACACATTTTTATTTAGTAACTAGGTAACATTTACATGATACACTCATCTGTCTCTCTGCAGCTCTATTTCCATGCTCTTTTGCATAACTGATTACATTCAATCATGAGTGAAACTGCCAATAGCTTGTCTCTGCAAACAAACTTCCTCCAGTTGGTTTGTTCAGCATCAGCTGACGTCAGTTACATAAGCCTCATGATTGGAGGAACCCTGTTTGCAGAGACAAAGTATGGGCAGTTTCGCAACCACGCAGTTCTCTCCTCAACTTACTTCCTTGCATAAGATGCCCTTCAATTTTTAGTGTAATGATTTTAGAAAAAAGTATTGTCTTATAGATGGAAAAATATGGTATTCAAAACCAAATCCCGTGGCCAGTTCAACCTGGAAAATTAAAACAAGTCCAAGACCAATAACAGCAGAACCTGTAGCTGGCTGGCATACATACTTTTATTCTATCAGGGAATGAAATGATGGGAAAAGCTCTATCTAAGCAGGTACCATTGATTTCCCAATGAAAATAAATTCATTGTCTGATCTGGACCTTGAACTTCCTTACACTAGAAGCTCTTGAGCTTCACATGGAGATCCAATGCTCAAATAGAAGCTGGTTTGGAGGAAATTTGCAAATATCCATGCTTACAATGTGGTAATCAAAGTATGGAAATAACAAAATGATGGAGCAGAACCATCTCCTTATCTAACTTTTGGCTACAGTCAAGTCAGAAATATCAGGCTGGGGACATTCACTGACTTTCGAAGAATGTAGAGAGACAATTTCCTTCTTCAACTGAGGAATAATAATGGCAATGGTCTGGTTATGGTTGCATGAACGTTGGTTGAAATCAGCCAATTTGTTTTCTGCAACACACGGAAAGTAACACTGCTTTCTTGTAATTTCCCCTACTTGCTTCTACTAAAAGGAGTCGAAACTCTCATTATGCATCCAGGTGATTACGATAGCTTGCAAATGTGGCTGCACGTTATTAATGTACAGCGCACATTTGTCAACGACAGGAAATTTCATTTTCTCTTTTCTAAACATCTTAATTTGTTTTTCAATTATCACTTTTCCCCAGGTGTCATCATCTTAGGAAACACTAAAGACACAGTAGAACAACTATATTTACAAAATAAAAGAGGGGAGGGGGAAAAACACATTTAATCACCTCCATAAAACTAATGATAATTGCTTGTGACTATGTTTATGGGAAGGGACCTTTTTTCCCCCAGTCTCTTTCTCTCCCATCAAGAATAGGTCAAAAGTATGTAAATGGTTGTGACAAAGCCTAACCGTTGATCATTTACTAAAAAGAAGCTATGAATGATTGATTTAGCAACAGAAATCATGATGGGAGAGAACAGGAGGTGAAAAAGAGATCTTCTGTCTGTACAAAATCACCCCCAGTCCATTGCTACTTTTTCTCTGTACAAAAATAAGGGAGGAACCTGCATCATTTCCCTGCCAAATGGAAGGACACTTGGAGCAGAAAATGCTGGAAAGCAAAGGGTGAAGCTGTCTTCATCTCCTTTATTCTTCCATTTCCAAGGCTGGCTTTGGCCTCCTCCAAGGCTAGCTTTGGTCTCTCAAAAAGCAGGAGAGGGAACTGGAAGCATTGTGTGCATCTGTAATGTCAGTTCTGGCACTTAGGAACACATCACTCAGCCTCTTTCCCCTTCAGTGCACAATGGACTCTCAGCTTATGAAAAAAATGGCCAAATTCAGCCTTGCCACAGCTGTAACCTCCTGAGGTGCTGAAGAATGACAAAGCTTGTCTGCTGCTGAGACAGTTATAGACTGAGATGGGGAGGGAGATGAATGGGAAATGGAGCAACGGCCACTTTGCAATGTCCATGCAGCCCAAGCTGGGGGATGGGGTGTGGGAGAAGCAAGGAAAAAGAAAGATGCAGAGGAGAAGAAAATCAGGAGAGTGGGATGCTGGAATGGTCTGTAAGAATGTCCCTGAAAGATGGGAGGAGGAAGAAGAGGAACAGCAGGCTAGGCAATGAGCTGAGCCCACAGAAGCAATGGGGATGTGGCAAATGTCTCAGAAGGGACTTTCCTAGTTTCTTGGGCTTTAAAGAAGAGAAGGGAGAGAGGTACTTTCAGACTTACAAGATTCTGTTACTGTAGCCTGACAGTAAAGGTAGTGTTAATACTCATGGTTGGAACTTCTTGTCTGGACTACCTTGAAGGGCTGACATCCTCCTCCTCCTGTCTCTCAAGGACATTCTCACAGGCCATTACAGATGCAGAAGGAGAAGAGAAAACAAAGTTTGCTTCTGCCTCCTTCCATTTGAGTTTTAGCCACAGAGTTCAACAGAGGCACTCTTTTAGCGCAGAGGTGAGCCATCTACATACAGGCCCTTTGCATCATCTCCCACCTCCCAAGATCAAACTGGTTGCTTTTTGCAGGCATCATTTTAACAGGTCTGGGGGTGGTTTTTTAAGGTGAAAATGTGGTGGTTTTCTCTGGGGAGCTGTGCATCCAACCCCATCCTAAACGGGGCCAAATGTTTTGAAAATAACTTTTCTAGTGGCATCACAACATCACTAGATGGCTTTCTATCTACAAGATCAGGGGGCAGATTTGTGGTATGGGAGGCTTCAGACAATGCACACCTTGAACCTTAGTTTAAATCTATGAAGGGCAACATGAAAGAATGTAGCTGGTATTGAAGTAAAGTTTGGGTAGGGCTAGAGGCAAAAATGGTAGATTTATTCTCTCTCTTTCTGAAACCCTCTTTATTTATTTCTTCCTGATTTTATTTTTCCTCCCTTGTTTGACTGGTGTGTTTGCTTATATTAAAAACATGGTAGATGGTGGAGTTTATATTTTCTTGATGTTATTTTTGGTCACTGTTTCTTTTTCATGCATCGTATATTCATTTTATGAAACAGAAGCTGCCTATAGTCTCTGATAGAAACAATAAAATTGATAAATATAAATGAGTCTCTCTCTCTCTCTCTCTCTCTCTCTCTCTCTCTCTCTATATATATATATATATATATATATATATATATATATAAATAAAATTAGAATTTTTCAATATAGTAAGAGTATACAAAGCAAACAAACAAAAAGACAGGAAATAAGAAAAAGAAAAAAGAAAGGGAATGAAAAGAGAAGAAAACATGCAGTTATGTCTTCTGCCCTTCTTTCTATTGAGTAATTATCATCTTGTTCTTTTCCCCATTCTCTTTGGCCCTTTTCAATCCAGAAATCCCCAAATCCAGAAATCATCAATTCTGTTCTTTCAACAAAAAGTCCATGTAAGATTTCCAGTCTGTCAAAAACAGCGCTGTCATTTTTTGCCTAACCAATGGGGGGGGGAGGGGGAATTCTCAAAGTGGCTTTACAATATTCATAAAAAACAATCAAAATAAAATGAAAAAAACAAAGGCAAGTTAATGGCTGGGGGAAGGTTTGAAATATTTATCTTCTAATTAAGAAACATTCTAATTCAAATGACACCTGAACGTCTACATCTATTGAAGTGAACTCCTTTCTCACTTACTTTTTTTCACCATCTATGCACACAACTTTTATTTCACAGGGACATCCAACAGTGTCAAAATGGCAGGTCCATCACATGTACATAAAAGGGAGGTGGAGTTCTGATCTCCTCAAGCCTGCCGTGTTCATGCTGCTGACTCAACACGGACATCTCTGATTTTAGGTTTGGCATACATTAATCTTCCCATCACATCCAGAGATTACCCTTACAACAGGCAAATATATTGAGGGAAATATCCAAGCCCAGTGTTTCTTAAACTTTTTTTCTCTCAGGACCCCTTCCCACCCCAAGAGCTTTTGTTTGTATGGGTTATATTTATCGATATTAAATATAATAATATTTAAACCGTATAAATAATTAAAATGGAGGCATACACTGCTGCTACCATTTACCTGATTGTTTGATGGGATTTTAATATTGTATTATTTTTCAACATAGGCTGGCAAAAAAGTTTGATTTTGTGGAGCCCTGAGAGGGTCTTGGGGGGGCCCCAGGGGGCCCCAGACCACACTTTAAGAAACACTGTCCTAGCCTAAGAAATCCTATCAGTTCTAAACCTTGGTCTTCAGATCTCCTGATGTTCCTAGAATGTTCTCTGAGACCTGCAAAATGCCCTAACTGTCAGCTTTCAAAGAATCCTGGGATAGCTGGTACATTTTCCTTTCAAGGTACATTACTTCAAAAATAATCTGATTGGAAGTGTTTAGTGTAGTGGTGGACTTAAAGTGCTAAGCTAAAGAGGAAGGGAGGCAGAACTACACATTCTTTCTTTGGCATTCTTTTTTCTTTCCCTAGACCCTGTTAGGTGCTTTTACTGAACAAGTAAAAGACACTAGAGTCAGGACTTTTCTGTTGCTCGCTTTATTGAAACTTCTAGAAGAACTAACTCCAGAGAGTCAACATACAGGAGGCTCAAGGTAATCTATTAACAGTACAAGATCACAGGCCTGTTTAATCAACCGATAAGAATAATTCCATAAATTACAACCCTTTCCTTTCCTTCTTTCTCTTGAAGAAACTATCTCCTCTTTCTTTCTGTCTTTCTTTTTCCCTCTTTCTCCCTGCCACCTCTTGCCTGAAGCAAAGAACATTTGATTTTGCTGAATCAATGGCTTGCCTGGGGCTTTATTTTAAATGAGTCCAAAGGCGGCGTGAGTTTAATTCATGGACCTCAGTTGGCCCAAACCTGGGATATGCAGTTCTTAACAGTGTGTACATATATTCAGATATTTCCAATTCTTCCAATGACTTGTGAATATTGAAATGGAAAGGACAAAAGTCAGGTTTGTGGGTGTGTGCTGAATCACAACAAGCTTCTGCAGGAGTGAGGTAGAAAGCTAAGAATAGACCATTGAATCTAATCTCCATTGGACAAATTTAATCTTGCAGGACTTTTTTAATACTACGCCCAGTATATAGATTAAAATGCAGTGAGAGATGCCAAGCTAATAGCATTCCTTCCTAGCTGAGGTTTAATAGGAAATCTTTTTGATCAAATAAGGAGGGATCCTTTCCCCCTAGGAGATTACCATTTCAATCAACCAATTCAAACCAAGCGGAAAACTGCAACTCAGCAGAGTGCCTAACTCAGTGTTGTCCAAACTTGGCCACTTTAAGATGAGTGGACTTCCACTCCCAGAATTCCCCAGACAGCATGGCTGGCTAGGGAATTCTGGGAGTTGAAGTCCACTCATCTTAAAGTGGCCAAGTTTGGACAACACTGGCCTAACTACAAAGGACTATTTCTCCGAGTGCCGGCTAAGTGCATTTTCTCAGAATTCCTGAAGGGGGCACTTTTGCACGCTTTTGAGGAACAATAGCAGGGTTTCTCTAGAACAGTGTTTCTTGGCAACTTTAAGATGTGTGGACTTCAACTCCCAGAATTCCCCAGCCAGCAGAAAAATTATGCTGGTTGTCTCCATCTGTCAGCCCTGTTTAGGGTGAGCTGGTCCCTTCTGGGTAAGGAGGGCCTGGAGAAACATCTGCAGGGCTGCTGTAAGAAGACAGCACAGACTCAGTGCCATGTCGCAAAAGTGATTCTGGGTGACATACCAAGATTAAAGCAAAAACCACAACATTAACCCACAATGCCCAAAGTTAAAACAACAAAACCCCAATCACAAAAAGAAAACAGATCAACAACCACATAGCTTGCCTAACCTCCTGGCCCAAATGCCTAGGGAAAAACCAGATCTTCAGAGCCTTGTGAAGGGCTAAGGGTTGGGGCCATCTGGATTTCTGGGGCGATCCTGTTACATAGGCAGGGGCTGACACTGAGAAGGCATGATTCAAGGGTCCAACAAGATGATGGGATCCAGAACATGCATTTTCCGCTAGATCTGGTGGGTCCTACAAATAACCAGTATAGTTTATTATGGTGTTTGGTTATTGTATTATTTTTAACTGTTTGTATTTGTGACTTGAAGTTTTATTTATATATATTTGTAACACCCAGGGTTATGCACTCTTGAAATTTTGGGGATAAAGGAGATCATTTACTTATTTCTAAACTAAAGATGCCTCTCACAACAGTGAACAGTGTCATTCTGATCGTCTTGGGAGTCTACATGTACACCCTATGATCATGAATATCAAGTCATGGAAAGTAGTTTAGAACAAAATGGTGTATCTATGAAAGAAGAAAAATAGCAAGAGAATCCTAATTCCACCCAGACACATTAAATCCCTTGCTTGGCCATGAAGGACTGAGTAGCAATGTAATGAATTCATTAGATAAATGATAAACAGTTTGTTTTTCTTGTTTGGGGAACCACAGGGTTCTATTCCATTTTTTCAAAGTAGAGGAGACCTATTGAGAACGAGCACTTTTCATTTTGCTTCCTTTTCTTTGCTGTTGAAAATCAGTAGAAAATCTTGCCATTTTTACTTATTTTGCTATTGTATTTTAATATTACTCATCTTGGAATGCCTGGGGGTAGACACACACACACAAACACACAAAATTAGAGGACACCTGCCATGAACTACTCATTCCTTCTTCTAAGTATGTTTGGAGGTTGAGTCATGACCAGCTTCTTCAGTCTAGAAAGTTGGTTAGGGAGGACCCCCTAAATGTCTTCCAGGGTGGCTGCATTTCTCACTAACATGATGGGCTCATTGAAGGGACAATAGGAGATGTCATTAGTAGAGTCTTTGGGATGTGGGTGTCTTGCTCCTAATCCCTCACTCATCCCCAAGTGGACCTTTAAGTGCTGCCTCCCTGGTGACCTTGTGAACTGGTCTTAATCTTCCTGGGGACTGATGAAATGTGAACATCATTGTCCTCAAATGAGTGTCCTTTTTCCTTTAGATGAAGGTAAACTGCTGATTCTGGTCCTGTGTTGTTGCTCCTCCTATGCTGGGCCATCCTCTTGTGTAAAGGCTGTTTGGTTTCTCCGATGTAGAGCTCTGGACCCTCCACACTGCACTGGACTGCATATACGACGTTGCTCTTACGTTTTGGTGTTCCATCTTTAGGGTGTACCAGCCTCTGTCTCAGTGTATTACATCACATCTCCTATTGTCTCTTCATCATGTCAGT
The DNA here is from genome assembly GCF_059951505.1 of Python bivittatus. NCBI lineage: Eukaryota > Metazoa > Chordata > Lepidosauria > Squamata > Pythonidae > Python > Python bivittatus. The sequence continues at coordinate 52,652,498 of NW_028277034.1, read as the reverse complement.
GAGAAACGCAGCCACCCTGGAAGACATTTATGGGGTCCCCCCAACCAACTTTCTAGACTGAAGAAGCTGCTTGGACAAGCAGCAAAACATATCAAACCGAAAGAAAAGAAGTCCAGTTGCCAGGATTCAACCTCCAGATAATTCCACCTGAATGACTGAGAATCTTCATCAACATATTCTAAGTATGCTGTTTACTTAATCCTTCTTGTAGTATTTGGCTACATCATAAAGTGAGAGAATTTAAAAGAGAAAGGTCATTTTCATCTTATTAAAGCGGCCATCTAAATGATCACTTAATGTGACTCTTTTAAAAGAGTAGGATCAAGTTGAGAAGCGGAGTAACAAACCGGGGGGGGGGGGGGGAGGGGCAGCAGCAGGGGCTGCCTTCTTTTTCCTCCTCTCTCCATTAAAGTAATTTTGAGCACTTTCAGATGATATCAATTTGCATAAAACCATTGTCATGGGTGATCAATGAGGTTTTCTCTTTGATTTTGAACCAAATTTGCTGGTTAATACTACTAATTTCCTTCAGGAGGATGTGTGTGAATGTGCGCACACATGTGTGTACAAACCTAACCTTCCTTACTGTTATGGAAATTAAATTTTGGTGAATACTTTAATACTTTGAGTCAAAGGGAAAAAAGGGCTCATTTGTCAGGCATGAATAGACAAGAGCATTTAAATGCAAGGTGCATTTAAAATAATAATAATAAAGTGTCCAGGGGGGTGGAGCATGAGGTAAATTAGATTATCCATTAAAGGTCTAGTTAACTACCAAGAAATTGATAGGGCACCAATTACCTGTAAGGGCAAATAAGCAACAACTTCAGTTAAAACAATGTTTCATTCCCCTTTTTATTTACATAATCAATGTGATAAATGCAAGTTTATCTCAATGCATTACAGTTCTGGAATAAATAATTATTTCATAAAGGAGCAACTGGAGGTAAGAAGCAAATTGTTATTACCACATTTCTTGGTAGTTGGCCTTAAAGTGACATATTCCCAGCTGGTGCCTTGCAGATTGTTTTAAAAAAAGATATGGAACTTGGAAAACTGAAGAGCAAATCTCATCATTATTTGTATGTTTTCCAAAGTAAGATGCTAGTCCTCATTACTGTAGTGATCAAATATAGATAGTCCCACTGGGGTAAATTTGCCCCTTGAAGAGCATTCTAAGTCTTTACTAGAACATATGAGTGACGAGTCACAGGTGCCTCTGTGTGTGTGAATGCGTGTGTGTGTGTGTTTGTAGATAGATAGATAGATAGATAGATAGATAGATAGATAGATAGATAGATAGATAGATAGATAGATAGATGGATGGATGGATGGATGGATGGATGGATGGATGGATGGATGGATGGATGGATATTACTCTTTACATTCTTATTATTGACATTTTTAAAAATACTATTTATTGTTATTTATTTATTTTATTTATTTATTTATTGGATTTCTCTCCCGCCCATCTTCCCTACAATAGAGGACTCTTTATTGCTATTTTAATATCCATATACTGCACACAATCCACAAGGGTAGATAAATTACATGCAGAAATGCACAGACGTGTCAGCCGTTTTACTAGGATATACTATAATATATTTTTATTTTATTAATACATTTATACACTCCTTTCTAAGCACATTGTTTCTTGAATAAAGTTAGTCATTATACACATGGTCTCATCAATTTAATGTTACTTTTCATGAAACCTCAGTAGTTCTTTTTAAACGATGGTAACTGTTTGGAAATACAGCATTAAAGGGAAACAGCAGAGCTAGTGAAGAGTAAAATCTTAAACAATTTAAACCAAAGGCAGGTTAAATTAAAGTTGCCTTTTGCATTTAAAACAGATCTCCATCAAAGCCAAACGGGAGGGGGAAAAGGAGTAAAATCTGTTGCTTCTTGATTAACTTGAAAAGGAACATTGCTTTTTCATCCTAAATAAGGAAACACAGTTCCTTGAAATGCAAAATAAGGGCATTTCACACTGCCCTACCACGTTTCTTATGTAAATATATGATAAGCAGGAATGAGAAGATGCTTGTTTGAGTCTCACCTGTCAAATGAATAACTTTCATCTCCAAAATCATTAACATAGCCTAGAAGCTTTATTTTATTACCGTAAGTAAACATTTTTGTTGCCATCTGGATCTATTATTTTCTACCACCAGATGTGAAAATTTGAGGTGTGCAAAAATATGATACTTTGAACAGATTCACACCAAATGTAATTTTGTTTAATTTTGTTTTTAAGGAAAGGGGTGCAGAAGTAGAATGAATAAACTCCAGAACAGATACCCTAGAAACTGAACAGAATCAAAGATGGTGGATTTGTTCATCCTTAGGCACACGATGCAACATCTAAGAAAGGGAATGTGAATTATGTCCTAAATTTTTTATATGTCACTCCTTGGTCAACTTTTCTGTAACTCATTTAAATCATCTGGGCTTCTCAAGATGTTTTGGGACTACAATGTTGGAAATTCCCAGCCATCCTGAATGTTGGGAACCACTGGCTTTGTAGTCCAATATATCTGCAGGGTTGAGACAGCTAAACATTTTCTGCTTCTGGGCTTGTTCTGAACCACAAGAGGTTCTCCTTATTTTTTCACTTAATTTGTATTAAGGGTAATGCTTTTCAAATATCCCACTCCATGTTATAATTAAGATCAATATAGCTGCAGAATAACACAGGAGTCTGCTAGACCATTCCAAAGAATTAGTTGACCATCATCCTTTCACCCATAAGCTTGTTAGGTAGATGAGAAACATTACCTTCATTTCTTTCTGATTTCCCAACTGTGGCATCAGAATATTCAAGATGGTGCTTTAAATACTGACTTTGGTCTTCTCCACTTCCACAAGAAGTCTCCTGACCATAGATGTCCATGGGCGGACAAGGGGAACAAGTGGGAAACACTCTACCCTTACATACGTCTATGCAATGCAGATGCAAGAGGGCAAAGGGCATCATGATGCATGTTGACTATTTTGCTATAATCATGGCTAGGAATGGAAACCTATGCTTCTGATGAAAGCAAAAAATCCTCATGAATGTTTTGGACTTTCAGCATTCCAAACCCTAACTGAAAGGACTGAGGCTGGTGGGTCATGTAGTCCTGGGTTGGGGAAGTCCTCCATGCTTTAAGTGCTTGCTATTCAGAAATAAACTGCCTTTATTCTTGGACTGGTCCTTAAGACTAAAAGAAAAATAGTAGGTCCTGTCTCTGTGGTATGTTACACACACGGGAACAGGGTTACCTTGAAATGTTGAGCTTTTAAGCTCTGAGTAGTTTGAAATGGCTTTGCTGTGCCCTTCTGTAAATCAACATAATCACCTTTTAAACCCAGGTGTTGTCCTCATGCAGTGATTTCCCACACTGGCAAAGCCCTCTGAGCATCTAAAAATGCTATATGTTTTATGGAATTGAAGGGTAAAGAAAGAGGAAGGATGGGAGAAGGGAGGGGGACATGCAGTTTTAAAACAAGCCACACAGTTCAGTCCAAGAAGGTTGGAAGTCAGCATGGACCATCTTTGCTCTGTGAAGTAGAGGATAAAGTAAGAGCAAGACCAGCTCTACCAAAACATAAATTTGCTCTTGAGACATGTTTAAGGCTTTAATATTAACCTATAGTACTAACTTAGGTTGTAAGTTACATTTATATAAATCTGCTAAAGGAGTCCTCCCCCCTCCTTCTTGACCTTCTCTCATCTGCTTTTCATCCAGATCTAAGTCAGTAAGAAGCTGTCTATCGGAACCTTCCTTTATTCACATTCCAGGTTAACATCATCTTCTGCCCATTTGTCATTTTGCTGATAGGTCCTGTCATGTACAGGGGTTTTGAGAAGATTCATTATGCCACTGAGCATTCCGATTACTTTGTTGTCATGACAAATGAATTTTCTCCCCTTTTGCATGACTGATGGATATTCCTGGCATGCCCAGGCCCTCTTGGAAGTCAAATGTGAACATCTTTTCACCCTGACATTCTCTGTTGAGCATATAAAACTAAAGCTGAGCTTATCATATTAATAACAACTTCATGGCCTAGCATTCTGCTTTGTCCAGCTTCCAGCAAAACCCATCCCTACAAAATGCGATCCTGAAGACTTCATTGTTCATCAGGAAAGGGGCTTTACAGAGTGCTTAAGAGTCAAAAGGGAGTAGACTATAAAACCCATGGCCATCTACTATAATAGAAGGCCAATGAAATCCAGCTGCATTGGCCAGGGTGAAAGGTCCTGAAAGCTACTGCTAAATCTTAAGGTATAAAAGAAAAACCATGATGGCTGTCTCTCTGTCCAAGGACACTCAGAGTTAGGTACAATCAGATAAAGCCTTGAAATTCAAAACCTCACCCTGTTCTTATTTCACATCCTGAAGGTATTCTGAATTGTCATCATTTGATGGATTGGAGAGCCAGTTAGAATTAAGTTGCCAAAGAGCTGATTTGTCAGTTCGGTCTAAATCCAATCCATGCCACTACAGCATGTATTCAAGTAGACCATTTCAACACATTTTCTGTAAATTAGTATTTTTAATTGCCAAAGGGGAAAACAAAACCACCATCCACCTGTTTCCAATTCATTTTATATATAGAAATCAGACTCAAGTTGAGATTATCAGACTCAATCTAGTTAAAGCAGAAGTAGATAACCTGGAACCTACCAATTTTTATTTTTATTTTTGTGACTTCCGGAATCCTCTGTGAATGCTGAAAATTATGAGTAAGAGAACCTGAGTGCAAAAATACCCAAATCTGGTAAGCCTCTTGAAAACTGAATGAAATTTTCCACCATTCTGAAGCAGGAAAGACATGAAAACTAGGCCTGCATAAATCTTCAAGGAAAATTACTTCTTCTTCAGCTTTGTAAAGAGAATTGTGTTGCCCCTGTAGCATGAAACCCTTTAAGAGACAAATCCAAGCTGTCTTGCACATCTATCATAAAAAGATGGTATAAATCCAAAATAAGTATAATACAATTAAACACCCATGCATATATTGACAGCCAGGAAGACAAACAAATGGATCACTGAACAAACCAGCTCAGAGTTCTCACTCAAGGCATAACTGACCGGGCTCAAATTATCCTACTTCAGACACATAATGTGAAGACCTAGCTCTCTGGAGAAGACTCTAATGCTGGGAAAGGTAGAAGGCCAGAGAAGAAGAGGATGTCCATCAGCATGGTGGAAGGACTCAGTTACAATGGTGATTGTACATTGGAAGACCTGAAGGACCAGCCTGGGAACAGATCCTCCTGGAGAAAATCCATCTAGGTAGTTGCACAAATAGATAGAGTCAACACAAACTTGATAGTCCTACCCACATAAGGCTACCAGATCTAGGCTGCTCAAGTCCAGATGGCAGCAAAGAGTTACAGACATAATTCTTTCCTGCCATCTAACACTCATTTAGAATGTTGCACCAATTAAAGTTTCCAGTTGGTATTTAAAGGCAGCCCCATGTAGAACACATTATAGTAGTCCAAATGGCAGGTGATGAGGGGATGAGCCACTGTGTCCTCTTTATCCCAGATTCCAGTGTGGCCCTAGAAGGTTCATCACTAAAAGTGTGCCTATCCCTTAGTGCAAAAAAAAAAAAAAAAAAAGACTAATAGTATAAACCTGACTTCAGAATAATCCCAGTCAAATACAAAGGGACATATGAATAAACCACGCATCAGATAAGTCTCCAAATCCAACTTTCCTTCCTTCCTTCCTTCCTTCCTTCCTTCCTTCCTTCCTTCCTTCCTTCCTTCCTCCCTCCCTCCCTCCCTTCCTTCCTTCTTTCCTTCCTTCCTTCCTTCCTTCCTTCCTTCCTTCCTTCCTTCCTTCCTTCCTTCCTTCCTTCCTTCCTTCCAGCCATCTGTTAAAGAGTCTATCAATAAAGCTGTAGGGAGGCATGTGTTTAAAAAGTTATCCAGAAAAAAGAACCTATGAATGGGGATGGATTTTATTCTTATCAAAGACATAGTGCTCAACAGTTGTATTCAGGTGAACTCTGCAAAATTATCTTCTCTGTTTGCTATTTAGATGTTCTGTCTTATGCCTGTCTATTTATTTAATCATTTGTATCTATTTATTTATCATCTCTTTCTCTCTCTATCATCTATCTATCATTATCTCTATCATCTGTCTAGCTGTGAATCAATAGATGTGGGCAAGATTGTGCCTTGAATGGCATTTCATGGGTTTCTAAATTAAGTAAGAATTCAGTCCATGCATTTAAAATATAAGCCAACTGGGACAAACTCCATAAAAAGAAATGCGAGAAGATTCATTTTCTGCTTCAGGGCCCGTCATTGCCACCCATAAAATTAAAGTCATGGTGGCCCTGAGGGCATTCTCTTGCACCCTGTGAATGTTCAGCAACACTTATACATGCTAAAAGAAATGCTGCAGTTTCAAAAATATTTCAGTGCATACTTCCATATTATATCCCATGATTTTGACTGATTATCTGCCATCAAGTTGGTGTTGACACTTAGCAACCATAGAGATAAATTTTCATTATATCCCATAAGAGCATAAAAATAGCCCTGCTGGATTAAACCAAAATCTATTTTAATCCAGACTTTTGTTTCTCACCATGGCCAACCAGAAGTCCCTGGATTGCTTGTAAGCAGGAGATAGAAACATACCCATCTCCTGTCATGGATACCAGAATCTAGTATTTGGAGGTATGTTGTCATCAATGAGTGTGCAAGATCAATAGCCTTCAACAGACGTCCTGGTGGAGTTTGATAAAGTTTTGGAAACATTTGGAAACATTTGTACAAGGCAGCTTTGGGAAGACATCTTCATTTAACAATGAAGAAAGTATTTGGAAGCAGGAGGACTGAACATGGGGGAAAAAAGAATAAAATCAGGGATTCAGAGCAGGGAGGGAAATAAGCCCAAATCCTATCATTCATTCCCGATTTGTCCTTCCATCCCTGCATCAACTTATAGGCATATTCTCATCATTGTTTATGTACCCCACACATAAGCAGCAAAAACCTGGAAGGATCCATCTGACCATGAGGGACTTCTCTTCTGTACCCAGGTTATAAAAATAACAGAAAGTTTCTGATCTCTAGGGTGTTTTCCCTCCCAGCATCTATCAATTACATGCTTTTTCTACTATATTTTCTTTTCCATTGGGTAGTTCTGATTGCTTTGTTTGATCTCTTAGAGAAGTCAGTAGAAGGATGAACAGAAGCAAGGATTGTGGGTGAAATGGAAGGAAGCTATGTAATAGTTGGACTTTGTTATTTAGTCAAAGTATTTCTACTCCACACTTTAGCCTGAAAAACTACCAGAGGGCTTCCTTGAGACAGATCCATTTAGTTTTCTTGGCAACAGTACTGGAACGATAGCAAATAAAGAATTTGCTATTCCTTCCTTCTGGGATGATGATCATGATCATGATCATGATGACAACTTCCCATCCTAGTTATAGCTCTGAAACTTCCAGGTAGTCTTCTAACTAAGCGTTAACTAGGTCTGACCTTTCTTAGCTATTTTGAGATCAGCCAAGTTCATCCAGATGTGCCAATTGCTATGCCAGGTAACCCTTGCTTTCAGCCCAACTCTTTCAAAAAAAGCTAACACAAAAGGAAACAAGGGTAAGGAGGGAAAAGTAAAACCAAAGAATTCAGGGACTTCTTAGTCATTTCTATACTGGATAGCTATTATAGAAATGGGTTAAGTAGGGTGGCGTAGATGATTTCCCTATTCTAAACCAATAACCCTGTTGCTTTTCCTCAGAAGGTTTTTCAGTTGGGTAGAGCAAAACACTAAAAATAAAAAAAATTGGGCCTGCATCATTTCCTCAGAGGCTAGAACAATTCTGAGTTTTGGTGGACGGGGTAATTTTCATGAAAATTTTACTTGCTTTTCTTCTTCTAGACTGTGTGGCTGTCACTCTCTCCATATTTGTCTTTGCTGTGGAACTCTTCTACTATAGAACTGAAATGTCACACATCTCACATTGCGGCACTAACAATGGGTTTGTCTTCCACTGGGAGGAGCATCTTGAAAATCTTTATTCTATATCAGGAGGCATCATGGTCACCAAGCTGCATGGGATACACCAACACCTCTTCCATGACCCCCAGAGTGGGTAGAGTCAAAATATTTGGCTTGTTTTACTGGCAATTTTTCAGAAACTTAAGATATCCGGGGGGGGGGGGGGAATAAACTGAGGCAATGTTTTCAGTGGGGTGGGGTGGGGTAGGGGTTAAGAGGCAAAATGGTTGCTTTAAACCTCAGAATCCTTTAAACTTCCCCAGTCCTAAAAACAAAACAAAACAAAATCCTAATCTTGGCCCCTCCCACTCCATAAATGTCATCAGTGGCCACACTTTCTCCTACTTCCACACCCAAAGGAATTGGACCTCATGCCTCAGTCTTAAGAAAGTCAACCATCCTTAATGTGTAAGGTTTGCCCCATTCGACAGAGAAACTCCCGTGACACGTGTGGTTCACAAAAGAGGTTTACTCATGCGTAACGTAGCAGTCACAAGCAAAGCCAGGACTGGCTTGGTACAATTGCATCACTCGTTATATTCCCCCCTTCCCGCGCTTTTTTCCGCCCCGCGATCGCGTTACCGCTGCGGATTATCGGCCCCCCAATAATCCCTCTTGATTGTCCATGATGGCAGGTTCGGTCAGGGTCCATTGTCCTTGATTGGCAGTCCCCTCCGGCTTGGGTTGTTCCCTCCCTGTTACGTGCAAGCCCGAGGGTTCTGTGCTGCGCGGCGATCTTGTTTCGCTGCCTGCGGCCCCGTTCATTGTTGGCTCGCGCCGTTATCAGTGTATAGTTAAAGCTTCCGCTGCGGTTTTCCTGTTTGGCTGGGCGCAGGTGGCCCATTAATTAGCGGTGCTTTCAGTTCCTCTTTTCCTCGCTAGCTACCACCGGTGGAGTTCGTGTGGTCTGGCTGTGAGCTTCCCCGAAGCCCTGTGCTGACCGAACCTGACATACTGCCCCCCTGAAGACAACTCCCCCCCGACTTTATTTCGGTTTCCCGGGGTATTTATTGTAAAAGTCCCGCACTAGGTCCGGCGCTCTTATGTGGGTTTTGCTTACCCATTCACTGTGGGACTTGGGAAAATGTTTCCATTGCACTAGGAGCTGGACCTGCCCCTTGTGCCTCCTGGCGTCCAGTATCTGGTTGATCTTGAAATGCTGCTCCCCACCGACCATGATGGGTGGTGGCACCCCCTCTGCCTTGTGCCAGGCATTCCCCGGCTGGTGCAGCTTTAGCAGGCTGCAATGGAACACCGGGTGGATCTTCCCGAGGCTTTTCGGGAGCGTCAGCCTGACGGTTACTGGATTGATGACCTCTGCAATGGGGAACGGCCCCACAAACCTCGGGCTAAGTTTTTTCGATGTCTGGTGCGTCTTTAGGTTTTTGGTTGACAAATACACCTGGTCCCCCACTTTCCACTGCCCCTCGGGGAGTCTCTTGCGGTCTGTGTGTTTTTTGTAATCAGCTTTGGCTCTTTGCAATGCCGCGTGCGCCGCTCGCCGGGTGGCGTCGATTTGGGCGAACCAGGCGTCCAGGGAGTTGATTTGGGATTCCGGCTGAGGCAACTCCGGCATGGGGACGAAGTCTCTCCCGGTGGCTACTTTGAACGGAGAAAAGCCGGTACTCTTGTGGACGGCGTTATTGTATGCTACTTCCGTGAATGGCAGTAACTCCGCCCAATCGTCCTGTTGGTGCCCCACGTAGCAGCGCAGGTACTGTTCGAGTCCCCCGTTCAGGCGTTCCGTGGCTCTGTCCGTCTGCGGATGCGCCGCGGAGGAAAGGGCTTGCTTCATCCCCACCCGCTTCAGGAACTCCCTCCAGAACCGCGCGATGAAGTTGCCACCCCGATCACTGACGACCCGTCGGGGCGCGCCGTGCAGCCGGTAAATATGTTGCACGAACAGCCTCGCCAACCTCTCTGCCGTGGGGACTCGCCGGCACGCTACAAAGTGCGCTTGTTTGGAGAATAAGTCCGTAACCACCCAAATGGCAGTCTTCCCCTTACTCGCCGGGAGCTCTACTATGAAGTCCATGGCGATCTCTTGCCATGGGCAGTCAGGCTCCGCTACCGACTGGAGTAATCCCCTAGGCTTGCCTTTGGCCCCTTTCGCCGTCGCGCACACCGGGCAACCCCCCGAGTATGCCTCCACGTCCTTCCGGAGCGTTGGCCACCAGAACTGCCGCCGAATTAAGTGGAGCATCTTCACGAAGCCGTAATGCCCCGCGTTCCGGCTGTCGTGGGCTCTTTCCATGACCTCCCATCGGCACCCCTCGGGCACGTACAACTTCCCTTCGTGCCACCACAAACCCTTTTGGCTGGTTAGCGCTTCTCGGTTTTGCTTGAGCCAAGCGTCCCGCTCCGCCGCCTCCACGAACCCTTGCTTTACCTCAGGCGCCGCGTCCCGTTGCTCCCCCTTGGTCTGGCTCCGGGTCACCGCCTTTGCAGCCAGCCTGCTGGCAGGGATGATGGAGTCCACGATCTCCTCTCGTAGGCTGGCGTGCTGGGGCATGCGAGACAACCCGTCTGCTAGGAAGTTGCACTTCCCGGGGATGTGTTTTAGGGTGAACCTGAACCTCCCGAAGTATTGGGACCACCGTGCCTGTTTGGGGGATAGCTTACATGGGGCCTTCAGGGCCTCGAGGTTCTTGTGGTCCATCCATACCTCGAATGGTTCAGCTGCCCCCTCCAATAGATGCCTCCACGTGGCTAGCGCCCACTTGACACCGTACGCCTCTTTCTCCCACACCATCCACCTTCTCTCTGTCTCTATGAATTTGCGGGAGGCATAGGCGCATGGGTGGATGGCCCCCTCCGGACTGGGCTGGAGCAGGACCGCCCCCGTTGCCATGTCTGACGCATCTACTTGGATGATAAACCGCCGATCTGGGTCGGGATGGCGCAGATCGGCTCCACTGTGAACCGCCGTTTTAGCTCCTCAAATGCCTCCTGGCATTCTGCAGTCCACGCAAGTGTCATGCTGGGCTTGGGGGGTTTTCCAGTGCCCTTGGTTTTTAGCAAGTCTGTTAGGGGAAGGGTGATTTGGGCGAAGTTCGGGATAAACTGTCTGTAGAAGTTCGCAAACCCCAAGAAGCTTTGAAGTTGCCTCCGGGTTCGCGGCGCTTCCCAGCCCAGAACATCCTTTACTTTCGCTGGGTCCATCTCAATTCCCCGGCTGGATATTCGGTAGCCGAGGTAGTCCAGCTGCTCCCGATGAAACTCGCATTTTGATAGCTTCGCGTACAGCTGTGCCTTCAGCAGTCTCTGGAGCACTGTGCACACCAGGCTCACGTGCTCCGCCAGGGTTTCGGTGTAGATGAGGATGTCGTCCAGGTAGACCACGATGCCCCGGTAGAGTAGGTCGTGCAGCACCTCGTTTATTAGCTGCATAAACACCCCCAGGGCCCCTTTTAATCCGAACGGCATCACGGAAAACTGGTAGCTTCCGAGCGGCGTGTTGAATGCCATTTTCCACTCATCTTTAGCGCGGATCCTGACCCTAAAGTAAGCTTCGCGCAAGTCCAGTTTTGTGAACACCCTCCCCTTAGATAGGTGCGACATTAAGTCCTTCATCAGGGGGAGGGGGTATTTGTACTCAGTGCTGATTGCGTTCAGCCCCCGGTAGTCCACGCACATCTGGAGCGAGCCTTCCTTCTTCTCCCAGAATAGTCCCGGGGCCGCTAATGGTGACTTCGCGGGTTGGATGAATCCCTGCGCTAGGTTCTTGTCTATGAACTCCCGCAGAGCCCCCATCTCCCTCATTGACAAGGAGTACATTTTCGGTTTGGGCAGCGTTGCCCCTGGCTCTAACTCGATGGCGCAATCACTGGGTCGGTGTGGAGGGAGCTGGTCGGACTCCTTCTCCCCGAATGCCGCCGCCAGGTCTCGATATTGCCTCGGGATTCCGCCGCTCGTCGTGGGTTCCCCGGACTCTGTCTCTCGTTTTGCAGTTGTTCCGCCAGTCGCCGCTGCCTCCCCACGCCTCGGGATCGTTGCGAGCCTCCGGGGTTCCGGCACTGCTGTTGCTGCTGTTGCCGGCCGGGTCTCGGGCTCCGTCTGCTCTCGCCCCGCCTCCCTGTGCCTCGGATCCTCCACTTGCCCGTCTGTGGTTGCGGTCGCGCCCGTTGCCACGGCCCGGTCCCCTCTGCTCTCGCACTCCGCCGGCCTGTCGACCCCGAATCGCACTGCCTCCGCCGTCCAGTCGACCCATGGGTTCCGTCACCGCAGCCACGCCAAGCCGAGCACCACCGCGTAGTCGGCCACTGGGACCACCACAAATCTTAGTTCTTCCCGGTGGCTCCTGATCGTCATCTGGACCGGCTCGGTGTAATATTGAGCTGCCCCCCCCCGCCAGCGTGCCGTCTAGCTGGCTGAATGCAATGGGCTCCCGGAGGCGCCTCAGCTGTAGTCCGAGTCCCGAGACCACAGCTGGGTGCATCAAGCAGTGGGTGCATCCTGAATCCAGCAGCGCCCGCAGCTGTGCCTCCCCTCCAGATCTCACCCCCCAGATGTGTATCCTCACCCGGAACGGAGGGCAGTCCTCATCCCCGATTGGGTCCGCGCGCCTCGGTTCCCCTGCTCGCACTGGGACGCCATTCAGTGCGAGCGCGCCTCGTTTCCCGCCGGCTCCAAGTCCTCTCCGGAGGACGCCGTCTCCGGGGTCGACCACCCCCGCCGTCCTCTTTCGGTCACCGCCGCCACTGCACTCTTCTGCGGTCGGTCACCGGCCCTTTTCCCGGTAGGACGCGGGGGCTTGACTTTGGGCCGTGGTGAGGCTCCTTCCCGCTCTGTCGGGCACTGCACCACTCGGTGGCCTCTGCCTCCGCACCGGAAGCACAGGTTCAGGGTTCTGGTCGCCTCTCGCCCCCCGGTGGACTGCCGCCGACTGCTCCGCCTTTCCTCTGGGGGTCTCTCCCTCGGCCGGTCCCTCGTCTGGTCCCGTTGCCTCGCGCTTTGTTGAATCTGCCGCCACGCCGATTCCGCCGTTCCGGCCAGCCAGATCCAATCTTTCACTGTGGACAGGTCATCCCGTCCCAGTGCCCGCTCCAGGATCTCTGGATTGAGCCCCCTCTTAAAATACTTCACCCTCAGGGACTCCGGCCATTCCGTGAGCTTCTCTACCAACCTCTGAACTCCAGGGCGTACTCCGATACCGACTTGTCCCGCTGTCTGAACTGCAGGATGTCGTCCTCAGCCCGCTTGGCGCTCAGTGTGTCCTCGAATCTGTCCCGGAGCGCCTGCATGAAGTCTGGGAAACTCCGCAGTTCCGCCGCGTTGGCGTCGTATAGTCCGATCACCCAGCTAGCCGCTTGGCCGTCTAACAGCTCGGCCACGTAGGATACTCTATCCTCGTCCCTAGCGAATAGGTGACCACCCCTCTGCATAAAACCCCTGACGTGCGTCAAAAAGTGCGGCAGCTGTTCAGGGTCCCCTGAGAACTTCCCGGTGATGCCTCGAAGTCTCAGGGCGTCCGCCGCCTGTCGGTCCACTGACCGGGGCATCGTGGGCGGTGCCGGCTGGGGTGCCGGACTGCCACCCCTGTTGCTCGTGCCATCGCTCACCGCCAATGGTCCCACTCTCTGCAGCAAGGTCTGGAGCATCGCCTCCACGGCGTCTAGGCGCCGCTCGACCCTCTCCTCTAGTCGGGCGAGCTTCTTGTCCCACTCGCGGTTCCAGGGCCCCGAACCCCGGGTCATCGTGACGCCTGAGCTGTCTGGCCCTTGGTTCACGCACATCGACCACCGCTCGGTTGGAGGGTACCCGGCCTTGGCCGCTGTCCCGTTGTTCCCGGGTGGCTCTGACCGTCCCTCCTCGAGCTTGGGTTCCTCGTGCTCCAGCTGACCCACGGATTCCTCGTCGCTGGTCATGCCTGTATTAGAAAAGGAAACGCTCCTCAGTGGTACCGGGTAGCGCTAACGGTGAGTCTTCTAGGGAGATCCATCCCCCTCCTATTTACTGACCTGCCCATGCAAAATCTTTCTTGAGGCACAGAAACAATATTCATCTAAATAACCAAGGATCTTAAAGGGCTGTGCAGATCTTCAAAGAGATGTCAACCTGATGACATTTTGAGCAAAGCATCTTCTTGAACTTGGTTCATGAAACAACATGGTCCCTTTGTTTCAAAGACCAGATTGCTTAGCAAGCCTTCACCACAGCCTCTTTGTTGTCCCAAACATTGGTAGAAGTCGTTGGCCGCTTAGCATTTTCCTGCAGCTGTTAGAGAACCTGCTTCTCTACCTTCTCTGGCATGACCTTGCCAAAATCAGAAGAGGCTTTTGTTTTGGTAAATGGGAGGTACAGTAAAAGACAGGAAGATGCTTCAAAGTTCTTCTACCATGAAAATTATGTCACCTCTCTACTTCAGTGAAGAGAATTTTGTTGCTTCCATGATGTTAATCTTTTCACTGAGGTAAAGCTAAGTTCTTCTCCATGGCCTAGAACTTTTCCCATATGTACCCAACATTGTAATAGATAAGTTACTAGGAAAACAAGTTGCTAAAATTAAATGCTGGCACCCAAAGCAGTCTGACTATATGAATTTAGCCCTCCTAAAAGTTGATCTAAACATTCTTACAGCTGTTCCTGTCTTGAGTACTTTAGATGGGTCTATATATATATATATATATATATATATATATAAGCAATATTTACCCAAAAGAGCCTTATGTATTCCCATGATATTAGTATCATCAAAATATTTTAACCTTTTTTTTTATCATTAAGCCATCTGTATTCTCCTCGTATTTTAATATTTTTCTGTGCCAAGCCATCTGTATTTTTGGAATTTTCCCTTTCTTGACATATCATCTGTACTCTTGCAAATAAAACACATATGTCTAAGAGCAAATTATCTGTTTTCTGCTGATATTTTAACCTTTCTTATACAAAATCTCAATCTTATACCAAAATAATGCAAATACAATAGCAACTTTTCATAAACCTTCAAGACTACACGACCAATTATACAATGCAACTGCAACAGAAATTTGCCAGTGCAAAATCTTTTAGTATTTAAACTGATGATCCAAGAATGACTAATTGTTAGGGTTGTACATGCTTTGAAATTTATTTGGAGCCATGTTTCAAAACACATGAGAGCTTGAATTAAGTGCCTCTTTAAAGCAGCTGTGTCTTTTAAAATCATCCACATGGGTGTGAAGAAAAATGAGACTGCTTTAATGAGTTCCATAAAAATCGTTGATAAGTTATATCAAAGATGTACCTCCTTTGATGTTAACTCTTTAAAGCAGTTATGTTTTTTTCCAGGCTCACAAGCAAGCTGAAAAAGATATGGCTGCTTTAAAGAGGTGTTCCACTTGGGCTGTCATGCATCTGAATTATTTTCAAAGCTCAATTAATTATTACTCTATCTCCACATATGCCAAATTTTCAGCAATTTTCCCCAAAGGACTTTAAAAAATAAAATAAAATTTATTTTAATAAGTGCTTCCAAAAGATGAGAATTTCATTTGATTCATTATTTGATTTAATTCATTCTTAATCTTTCCCACTCAATAGATCACTGGAAAGAAATTAGGTAGAAGAACGCTGGACTCTGTCATCAGGATAACTCTCTGAAAACTGTACATAGTGGGACCAAAACTGATATGGAGTGAGAAGCCAGCAAAGAACGATCTTTAAAAAATGATCTGGATCCAGCCAAGGACCATAGAGAAAAAAAGATCCAGAAGAAAATCCTGCTATGGAAGAGGGAATTGGGAAGCACCTTGCAATTCTGTCAGCTTCCCCATTCCAAACCCCCTCCCTCCTCCTTCCTGATCACATGACCCAGAGCAGTACCTGATGGGCCTAATGTGGTTGAAGTCATGCTCCGGTGTCTAGAGATTGTCAGGTTGGGGAAACACAGCCTTAGACTCAACCCAAGCAAGACAGAATGGCTGATGATTCAGAGACCAACTAATTTCAGAACTGTACCATCTTAGGCTCTAGATGGGATTATATTCCCTCAGAAAGAGTAGCTTGCAATCTGGGGGTTCTCCTGGAGACATGTCTTCTCCTGGAAAAAGTAAGTGGAGACTATGGACAGGAAGGCTTTTGCACAGCTTCGGCTAGTGTGCTAGTTGCAGCCTCACCTGAAACAGGATACCCTTGTCATCTCTAAATTAAATTACTGTAATGCATTTAATAGGGGTCTTTGCTTGAAGGCCACCCAGAAACTTCAGCTCATCCACAATGCAGTGGCACACATGTTTAACGGTAATTCATGATACTGCCATATTGCATCTCTGCTGCACGAGTCGCACTGGTTATCCATAGGTCCAAGTACAATATAAGGAACTGGTTGCTGCCTATAAAACCCTATATGGACACCCAAACTGCTAGGGAGTACCTATAAAGTGTCCCCACCTACCAGATAGCATGGTGGGAGGGGGCCTGAGAGTGGGTGTTCTCTGTAGCAGCTCCTCTCCTCTGGAACAGCTTGCCCGTGACGCAAGGATGGCCCCCAGAAGCAGGTGAAAACTTGTTTCTTCCAGAAGGCCTTTGGGGATTAATTATACCCATACCAAACAAATGGTAGCTTATTCATTTTAGAACCTAATCTGAGGAATTCAATTTGGGGCTTTGCTATTTTAGTTAATTCTAATGTTGATTTGTGTACTCTGGTTTATTTTGTAAGTTCTGTAAGCCACCTAGAGCGGTGTTTCTCAATCTCGGCAACTTTAAGAGGTGTGGACTTAAAGTTGCTGAGGTTGAGAAACACTGGCCTAGAGTCTGTCAGGTTTCCAGCAGTGGACCAACCTCATAATTATGTATAGAGATAAAATGTTGGACAAGAAAGAGGTTTAAAAAGGTGGGGGAAAAGTAGAACTGGTAAATTTATTCATCCAGATAAAGTGGTTTTTAGTGCCTGATTTTTAAAAATTGAGTTTGAATTGTCAGCCATCAGGATTACCACTTTATTTCCCTTCCCCTTTTCTTTTTTTTTGGGGGGGGGCAGGGGGTGGGGAATCAGGTTGCTCATCTTTTCTAGCTACATGCCAGGAAAAATTGCCTATTCAATTTGGACAAAGGAAATGCATGCAAATTTCATTTGACTCACTTTTGATAAAAACTAGGTGATATCCACCCATTTCTTCATAAATATTATGGAATGAACTTGAAGGTTTATTTAATATAATGCAAGTGACAATAAACCCAAAATATCCATCCATCTTTATTGCTGTGGTCCAGCTATAACTCTGACTGAAGCTGTTTAATTGTTCTATACTTTAACAACCCCTCTTACTTTAATAAGAAATAGGACAAATATAATAATTATTATTACACTGAAAACGTATCTGAACATATATTTCTCCCCACCTCCTTCACTTGCATTGGACTGACATAGAAAAATGATATTAACAAAGCCACCAGTCTACTGAATTGTATTAGATCCATATTTAATCATGGGATGATTTTTCAAGGTGACTGCAGGGAAAGAAAAAGAATTGGACAAAGCTTATTCCTCTGAATTATCAGGAAAAATAATGTGTTGCAGAGGTGAAGAAAGACAAAGGGCCAAATGAATATTGTATTAGTTATGAACTGCCTGACTCAGAAAGAATTTCAAATACTTTGTCTCCGTCTTTTAATGATCTCCTCATTATTGACCCTTGGACAAATGAAGGTTCCTTAAATGCATAAGAATGTTTTTGTATTCCTTTCTTCTTGCAGTATGAACTAATAGACATTTCCTATACCTCTTTTTAAAAACATTGGCACAGCCTTTTCATTCTTTCCTTTGATAGGATATTAAAGGCTTGGAATCAAGAAGCAGACATCCAATGTTTGATCCTCAGCAATCTTATGGTAATAATGCCATTATTCCTCCCACCCCACCCTCCACAAGCTCTCATTCAGTTGGATGAAAGCAAAGTTGCCTTTGAATTTTTTTCAGAGGAGAAAATCTCATGATGGGGATGAAATTCTGGCATTCTTGCACCAGGAGGTGGCCAAGTAGGGTTGTGTGAATGTTGAAAATTGTGCAACTAATCCACCATGATGTGCTTCCTCTCAGGCTGTGCATTGCTCTGCTTCAGTGCAATGAGGTTCCTCACATGATTAATCACTCGCATAGATCCTGACAGCATGAGTTGTGCATGTGCAGAAGCCATTTTTGAAGAGGGTAGGAAAATGATGCATCAAAGTGCTTCATAGAGGCACTTTGAGAGAGTTCATCACTCAAGTTTCCATTGGTGCAAAGTGTGCAACTCCATCAATATTGGAAGACCTCGAGAGGAGACTCTTTCTATTAGGCTTTTTTCAGACTGGAAAATGTGAACAGCCAAGGAGACTCCAGAACGATGGAAAGATGTTTACAGAAAATAACATCAAAGGATACACTTTCTGCCACTCCCTCAACAAATGGTGAAGGTATTAGGCTAGGACTTGGGAGAGACAGGTCCACCCTCAGCCATGGAAGGTTCATAGATGACTCTTCATCTTCTGCTGAACGGAATGGCAATTCTTCTGGAGACCTGGAATTCTCAATATGCAAAGGCACCAGGCAAGGAAGAAGAATGGAGATGGGACTTCCAAGTTTACCTTTACCTCCGCACTCTTTTAATCCCTGTTCATGTAGATGGAATGAGATGCATCAACAAAATGTACCAAGAAAAGCAGAACTGGACCCAAAAACACATACTTTCACTGTCAAGGCTGTGTAAAGCTGGAACCCAGTCTGTTCTTTAATGCTTGGTGGAACGACAAGCATCCACTGTATTCTTGAAGTGTCAAAAAAGGCAGGAGCAATCTTTTTGCAACAGAAGTGCAAGGAACACCACACAGGAATTTCCTACCAAAATCCCCAATTTCACCCAACGGAAAGCTAAGCTTCTGTAAGGGTGGCAAACTAGTTGCACATTTCTCTGAATCTTTACCCAGATAGAGAAAAGACAATGAGAGCACCTCT
This sequence comes from Python bivittatus, assembly GCF_059951505.1. NCBI lineage: Eukaryota > Metazoa > Chordata > Lepidosauria > Squamata > Pythonidae > Python > Python bivittatus. The sequence goes on along the minus strand of NW_028277034.1, from coordinate 52,633,562 downwards.
CTCCCTCTCCAACCAAATCTGCCAGGTTTGTCTGCTTTGACAGAAATATTTTCAGAACTGTTTGTTCCATGATATTTTGACAGCTTGGTGAGTGGGGATGTTAGAAAAACACTGCAGCTGAATATAGAATTTGGAATGGGTTTTATTCGAGCTCCACTCCTGAGAAATGCCACAGCTCAGGGAAGATTTTTGAAGTTCTTTCTTGTTCTCAACTCTTCTCCCCTAAAAATGTTTATTTCAGACTAACAGTCATATTCCCATAAGTGCTCAAAATCATATTATTTTATCAGATTAGTATAAATAGTAAATAGGGGGTGTCTTTGTATGTAAGTTAGTATGACAGAAAGAGAGAGGAATTATGCTGCTAGAATTCCTGGATATATTCCATGCATTTTAGAAGGGGAAAATAATTGAAAGCACTTAAAATGCAAAGTGAATTCATCCACATTTTGATGCAGTAGAGAATGTGAACTAATTTAAAATAATAAAGGTGTTTTGTGATGAAATATTTTGTCAGTGTGCATAAGGATTATCTGGGACTTCTTCCAGTATGGTGGGAGAAATCTTGTAAATTAGATGTACAAGAAATTATTACATTTTTGGTGGAGCCAAAGAAATATCTGTCTTTTGTGATTGCACTCCTAACTTTTATTCATGCAGCTTTGTGAAAGGAGCTATTGATCACCTTGCCTTTTGAACAGAATCTAATCTATACTAAAGTCTAAAAAAGCAAGCCAAGCCAGTTCCAAATCTTTATATAATTCCATATGTCTTAATAGCAATGTTGTTAAAAAGACTGGATTCCTTAGAATTTCCTTTGGGGGAAAAAAAATTGAGAGAGTTGTGAGATCACAAAATTAAGCATGTTAAAATAGTGTATGGGAGAAAGGTTTACCTATTTCACTGCTTCCCCCAAGGGCCTATGATTGTCAGCCTGTAGTTATGGAAATAGCACATTTTTCTTTTAAAAAAGCCTAGAAATAGTGGGAAGATTTGGGTCCAGCCTCAGCAAACAATAACTGCAGACAGCTGGTGGTGACTCGCTGTCTATATCCTCCCTTGGGTTTAAATAAGCTCAACTCATAATGCTGAACAAATGGAGGTATTTCTATCCCAGTGGATCAATGGGTGAAAACTCTCATGTACAGACACACTGGGGTAGATGTTCTTGACTTGCAGCTGAACTCTTTCTGGGTTTGTACAGTACACTGAATGATAATGACCTGGATTCACAGAACATATACCTTAACCACTCACCCCAAAAATCCTGGCTAAAACTATCCAAGCTTGGGATGTTGTGCAAATGTGGTTGCTAGAATTTTAACTAACCTGGCAAATAAGTATGGAAAAGATGATCATAAAAGTGCCCCCTTCCCAGATGAGACTGGATGAGAGGGGAGTTAAGTTTATAGATTTCAAGATGGAATCCAGGAGCCCTAATGGCTCTTCCGTACGGCAGCGCTAAAAACCCTCCTATCCAGTGTGGGAGCCAGAAGGAAGCTATGCTGGTTAAGGAAGTCCTGTCCTGTCCATACTTCCAACCCTGTGATGCTGCAGCAATGAAGCAGAGAAGGGCTTCTGACTGCAAGGAGAGCCCATGGAAGGGGAAAGGAAGGGGTGGCAGTTCCTGGCAGGAGAAGAATCAGCCACAGCAATTCTGTTGCACCTTTTCCAATCCCATGGGAGGACTAGCACCAAAGCAGCCATTCTCTGCCCCTTCTCTCTCAAGCTTCTCCTGCCACCATGGTGAGTAAAACAAGAGGAGAAGGAAGGAAGCGGATCTTCTGCTGTTAGTTATCAGATCTCTATGTGGTCAGAAAACTGGCAGCAAAGGAGCCATTCACCCCTGCTTTTCCTCCTCAATGTACTAAGCTGCCCCAACTCAAAACTGGCTCTGAAGGCATAAAATTAAAACACAATAATTTAACTAGTACCAAGCACTGCTATGGAAAAGAAAAGGCTCAGAAATGTGAGATAGAGTGATGGAATACTTTGTTATAAACATTATAGGAGGAGAGCTGTGTCCATCTATGGTGGAATCTGGAGCAGCTTTTCCAACTAACATATTTTATTGAAAGGCATAAGTTTTTATGAGCTGAAGCTCACATCATCATCTAAAAGCTTAGCCTTTTAATAAAATTTGTTAGTGAGAAAAAAATGCTACTAGATTCCTGATTTTAACAGACCTTGGCAACACAGAGAAGACAGCAAAACAATTAAGAAGGAAATAGGGGCATTACAGAAGTGATTACTGAGTCCAGGAAGGAGGAAAATATGAGAAAGCTACTCAGAGTAACTCCACCTTAACTCCACCAGATATAATGTGTGCAGCAGAATTAATTTGTAGGCTTTCAAGATTCTGCTACATTACTCTACTAACAATCACAGTCTTTCCAGAAATCCAAGTGGTTCTTGTTTTCTGCACTTGCCATACCATCCTTGCAGGACTTGGCAGGTGGTCTTTCTATTGCTAGGGGAAACTAAGCAACTCTGATTGCATGGCCAAACCAAGCACACAGAAACATTAATTGTAATCAAGATACTGTAATGACTGGGTGTTCCTGCAACCATGGCCTAGAAAGTTAGTTACCAGCATTTTAAACTGATGGTATTCCCAAAGATCCAGCCAAGAAACTACCAACAGACTATTACAACCACATGGCATCTCCGTAGCACACAAGCCAACTAAAGCCCTCCAAAAGATCTTAAGCAAACCAAAAGACCCAGTAGCCCAAGAAGAAAAAACAGGAGTCTAACTGTAACAACCACTATATAGGACAGACAGGCAGAAGGCTTGCAGAGCGCATCCATGAACACCAACTAGCAGTCAGAAGACATGATGAAAACTCCTTAATCTCGCAACACATATACAAACTCAAACATAGTTTCAACTGGGAAACTGTCAGCATCTTAGACCAAGCCAAATCCAAAAATGCGAGGGAATTCCTGGAAGCTTGGTATTCAGACAAGGCAGCCATCAACAGGCACATAGAGAGAAACAACATCTACACACTATTCAAAAGAGACAATAGAAAGGAAAACAAAAGACCAGAACACCTCCTCATCAGCAATCGTCACCCAGATAAGCAGAGATTAACACCAAAATTATCACCAGACATACAATCAACCAATAAACAGTACCCTAATCAAGGAACTACCAGAGGGAAAAAATTTAAAAAAAACAAAAACCCCACCCCCACCAACACTGGCAGGGCATGCCACAGTATATAAACAGAGAGCAAACCCCATCCCATTCTAGAAGATGTTACCTAGCCAGGTAACGAAACGTTTGCAAGAAAACAACGAAGCTCAGAGAACCCCAAGGACTCCACTATCCAGCCAATGTAAGGATTGATGAAAAGAAGATGTAGGGCTGAATCAGGAGAGAGGCATGCTATTGTGAATCTGAACCAGAAGCCAGAGAGCATAGTCAGGAAGATCAGCCAATAAATTACTGCTGTAGAAACTATGATGGTTCTCCTGGCACCAAAAAGATTCTAATTACTGAAAAGCCACTTCCCCTATTTCCTTTGAGATGGGACCATTGATCTTCTGGAGTGCCACTGATGTGCATCAAGGTAACACATGTTCAAGTACTCTTCTGGAAGACCATTGGACACATGACTAAAAAGTTCTACACCATAGCTAAGGAGCTGCAGCAACTAAGCCATCAGGGACCTGGGCAGCTGTGCGATGGGGGAAAACACCCCAAGGACAACATTTCTGCAGTAAAGTAGACCTTCCAGAGGGGAGAGGAGCTTGTTTATTTATTTTTTTTCCCATGGTAAGAGAACTGGCACTGAAAAGACTTGCTTCTTTCTCCCACTGCTTCTTCTGCCATTGATGGGTTGACAGGAGATATGTCTTTTTGCACAATGGGGGAGTCCTGAGAGTCTCCGACTGCCAAAGGGCAAATACTCTGAAAATCAATAGCTAGGAACCCGAGGGAGGACATGTCCACAGTAACCTAGCAAGTATTACTAGACATAAATTGGATTTTTACACATATCCTTCTCAGTCATCTGCTCAAATTCATACCCATACCCACACACACACTTCAAATAAATTACAAGGATTCTGGTAAATCAAAACCTTTATCCAAAAATGATGCCTGCTATATTCAGCACAAGAGCATTTTTTTTTTTTTTAATGAGTCATCTACCCCATCCTCCCACAGTTCGGTGAAAAATAGTAAACCAGTTCCCAAGAGCTCAGAAGCCCAATTCAAATGACATGCCTGTTAGCTAACTAGGCACCGAAACAATTTTCTACTGCTTTTCCATGCAATTATCTCAAATCAGTGTGCAAATTCTAAATGATGAAAATACATCAATAAAATTACAATAAATTAAAAATAGAGATGGCAGTCTCTAGGTGACCTTGGCTAATCTGGAAAATCTAAACCTGATCACACCTGCTTAATGTTTGGGTAAAAGACCACTAGGACATTCCTAGATGGGAAAGTAAAATAAAGACCTGATGGGAGAAAGCAATGGAACATCATTTCCATCTTGTTACCTGTGAAAGGACAGACTGCCTGAGCAGATAATAAGCACCTGTGTGCCTTCCTTCTCAGCCCTCCCCCATCATCAGGAAGACACAGCTGCCAATCAAACCACAGCTGCCAATCAAACAGCTTTGTTGAGCAGGCAGAAGGAAGGAAGACAAGATGGCTACCTGGGAGCTCTGCAGCCATGGGCCTCATGAAGAATAGGCTGAATGAACAGAGCCAGAGCCCACAAGTCAAAGTAAACAGTAAAGCTAAAGGACAGAAGAGATAGATATAGATGATAGATAGATAGATAGATAGATAGATAGATAGATAGATAGATAGATAGATAGATAGATAGATAATCTCCTCTCTCTCTCTCTCTCTCTCTCTCTCTCTCTCTCTCTATATATATATATGTATATATGTATTTATATATATATCCCTTTCCTCATACCTGGCATGAGAAAAAATTTCTTTTAGCCATTTCCCTGGAGCCAGGATTCAAAAAAGAAGCCCAGCTGGGAACAAGCAAGCCAAAAAAACAAACAAACAAACAAACAAGGCAAAGAAAAAGTCAAGATTTTGACAGAAGAGAACAGAAAACAGAAACTTAATGAAAGATTAAAAGATAGATTGAACTCTAAAGAAAAGGAATATCACCCTATAGAGAGTGACCTTAGGGATTTATAGGCAAAAGAAATCTGGAGGTCAGCAATAAACTAATATATCAGAGATATAGAATAGAAAGGTATGAAGGTATAGTGAGATTGGACTTTAAAGAATATGGTGTAGATAAAGGGCCATAGAAAATACTTAAAATAGAATATAGTTTTATTAGTAAGATATTAATTTCTGAACAAGTTGAAGGCATTTATAATTTACAATCTTTTTTTTTTTTTTTTTTTTGGTAAGTTTTCCTTGTTTTGTAAAATAAAAATCTCCCCCACTCATTGAAGGGAGATATAAAAAAAACAACCAACTGTCCAAGTTTCCAATGCTTTGTGTCTCTATTGAGTCTGGGTCAGTCTGATTATTTGTGGTTCGTACAAGAACCCACAACATGACCAAGAAAACAACATGGATGCGTCCATGTTGCCATCATGAAGCAAGTTACCCTTGGGGAGATCTTACCTTTGAATATAAAAGGTATTTTACACACAAGGGTAAAATGGAGGGAGAAATAATTCATAACCTTCCCTCCCCATCTAAACTCCATATCTATGTAAAGTTCACTCCCTTCCAGGTAAAAAGCACTCAGTTTAAAGCAATGTCTCCAGCGCTTCCAATTTACCTACCAACTTACCTAGGATAAAATCTTGGTGTCCCACTGATTCTCCTGACCATAGATCAGACATTTGCAAGACGGTGCCTTCCCATCTTACCCAGGTAACATAGCCAGTGGTCATTCAGGAATGGCCAAAGCAGCTCCAGTGTGCAGAACGTTCCTACAGATCCTTCTTAGACTATTGATTATCATACATCCTGCTTTCCTCCAAAGATAACAAAGTGAACATCTCTGTATATGCATGGAGCAAAATCTCACAGCTGTGGTTTTCTTTTTCCCCCTCTTGCTTGTTCTGCATTTTATATGACACTTCAGGTAATGGAACTCTCTCTCTTTCTCTTTCTCTCTGTCTCTCTCTCTCACACACACACACATACTCACACACATACACATTGCTTCATATAATTTAATGCTGCCAAGAACACTTTTCCTCCTTAGGAAATGGGTGCTTTCATTCCAAATTTGAGTTCTACCCTCCTCTCCTTTTATATCCCCTTCCTTAACTTGATATAATGGATTCTATGTAATGGACGTACCTAACACACCCAACCAATTACTATCATATTCGTCTTCTCTGAAGAAGTTGAATCTAATACTAAAAAGTGATTAGCCTTGAGTAGTTATGTGCTCAACTAGATGGCAGTACCTAACCGACCTTGGTTGATCTTGAAGAATGAATCAGAGTGAGAGCTGATGAGGACCCAAGAGGGAATCCACTAAGAAATCCTGAGGCTATGGAGTTAAAAAAAACATCCTGGAAAAAGACAATCTTCCATATTTTTTGCCATGAAAACTAAGCAGGCACATCCAAGAAATAACTGGGAATTGACAGACACTTTATTTATAGAATTATTTTATCATGTCATCTTCAGAAAGTTTAGGAGTTGCTTATTTCTTCTCCAGGAGGAATGGTTTGGAAGACTAATCTAATTCATTTAATTTTCTGGATGATAAGATTTCTTTAATTTGACCATCTGTTTATTAGCTGCTGCATGCAGGTGAAATCGTGTTGCTCTGGACGCCTGTAATGAAAACCAACAAATCTCCAAATGGCCCATAATATGGGAACATAACACAAAGCTAGAAGGCCAGGTTTACAAAGATGCTTTTCAGCAAAGACCCAGTAGGATTGCTTGGAGTCTGAAAGCTCAGTCTCTTGCAAAGCAGAGGGTAGAACCTGACATGAGGAAATGGAAACAGGTAGAGGATGCCCTTTAGCAAGTCAAAGAAAGAATCTGGATATGTCAAATATAGCCTAGAGCCTACAGTGTGGTATAATGTTTTTTTAAAGGAAATCCAGGTTCATGTCCACTCTCTGTCATGGAAACTAACTGGGTGACTTTGGGCCAATCATTCTCTCTCAGTCCAATTTACCACACAGAACTGTGGAGGTGAAATGAAGCTTTACTTCCATGTAAGTGTCAGCCCTACAAGGTAGACTAGACCAAGGCCATATAGGTCAGGACTACTTTCATTTTAACAGCTATAGTAACAAAATCTTGCAAGTCTGAATCTGCTTCCCTGCTCCCTCACTTAATTTTCATATGAACTAGAGGGGACCTTGTCTTTTCCTCAGATTAATTTCTTGGCCCAGGCTCAGGCCCACTCACCTGATAGTTGCCTTGGTATCAGCTCTTCCTCCTGTCCTTCAAGGCCATTCCCTCTTCTTTCTATAGTAAGCCTCTGAGCTCCTGGAGGGAAAGTAGGACATGGATCTAATAAATAAATAAGCAAGCAAACCTGGAGATGTTGAGGGAAAGCAGGAAAGGAGTAGAATAAATATCTTTTAAGTTACACCTAAACAACAACAAATAAATGACAGCTTTCCACCAATCAATAAATCCTACAGCTGGAATATCAGCATCATATGAGGTTGTCAGACTGTTGAACCTAAGCATATCTGTTTCTGGATGAAGAAGAAACCAGCAATTGGTGCAATGCTCATCTGTTTTTCCAGAAACGGTTTTTTTTAAAAAAAACACCTGAAATCTTCTTAGGTGCTTATCAAACCTACATACTTTTAATAACACTTCAAAATATTTTGCTTCTTTTTTGGCTGAGCTACACCATTTCTATAAATCTTTACATTTTTACATGTTTACCAAAGTTAAGGAAGGCCTAGTGATTTATATTCATTGGGGAGATAGTCTATGATTTAGAATCATGTTCCAATGGCCTTATCTAATAGACTATTTCGTTTGCTTGTTTAGTTGGGGGAAAATGCAGTCAGAGTTGTAGGACCAGGGAGGGGGGAATCCACCAGATTCCAAGAGTTAGAAATTTCATACCTCTGGCCTACAAAATCTGGAGCATGCTTAGATCAGTGGTGAATGGACAGACTGCTTGAAAGTCTAACTCTTGCTAACATATTATCTCTGATTATACAGTGATGCTAGTGAAACTAGTGGGTTAGCACTTATATATATGGATTCATAACTTTTAATAATCACCAAATTAGCACCTATAAACAGTATGAATTCCAAAATAAGAGGCAAATCTTACAATTCTTGATTTTCAATCAAGAAAAACTGGCCTTTACAGGTTCTTGACTTTCGATCAAGATAAACTGGCCTTTACAGGTATGCTGTTCCAACCACCTTGGGGCAGTTGGAACAGCATACCTGTAAAGGCCAGTTTATTTATTTCTTTAATTCCATGTAGATTCCACCTGACTCCAGACCAACTCTTGGTGGCTCATAATATAACAAATCATAAAAACACACCCCTTCATGGATCACTGCCTTGTCGTGGCGAAGGGGCTTGCGTAACTCAGTGAAGCCATGAGCTATACCGTGCAGGGCCACCCAAGATGGACAGGTCATGACAGAGAGTTCTGACAAAATGTGGTCCACTGGAGAAGGAAATGGCAACCCACTCCAGGATCCTTGCCAAGAAAACCCCATGGACAATGTTAAAAGGCTAAAAGATATGACGCCGGAAGATGAGCCCCTCAGGTCGGAAGGTGTCCAGTATGCTACTGGGGAAGAGCGGAGGGCAATTCCAAGTAGCTCAAGAAAGAGTGAAGCGGCTGGGCCAAAGCCGAAAGGACGTTCAGCTGTGGATGTATCTGGAAGCGAAAAGAAGGTCCGATGCTGTAAAGAACAATATTGTATAGGTACCTGGAATGTAAGATCTATGAACCAAGGCAAGCTGGATGTGGTCAAACATGAGATGACAAGATTGAACGTCGACATCTTGGGAATCAGCGAACTGAAATGGACGGGAATGGGTGAATTTAATTCAGGTGACCATTATATCTACTACTGTGGCCAAGAAACCCTTAGAAGAAATGGAGTTGCACTCATAGTGAATAAGAGAGTGGGAAAGGCAGTAATGGGGTACAACCTCAAAAACGACAGAAAGATCTCAGTGCGTATCCAAGGCAAACCATTCAACATCACAGTTATCCAAGTCTATGCCCCAACCACTGATGCCGAAGAAGCTGAAGGTGACCGGTTCTATGAAGACCTACAATACCTTCTAGAACTAGCACCCAAAAAAGATGTCCTTTTCATCATAGGGGATTGGAATGCTAAAGTAGGAAGTCAAGGAGTAATCGGAATAACAGGCAAATTTGGCCTTGGAGTACAAAATGAAGCAGGGCAAAGGCTAATAGAGTTCTGTCAAGAGAACAAGCTAGTCATAGCAAACACTCTTTTCCAACAACACAAGAGACGACTCTACACATGGACATCACCAGATGGTCAATACCGAAACCAGATTGATTATATACTTTGCAGCCAAAGATGGAGAAGCTCTATACAGACAGCAAAAACAAGACCAGGAGCTGACTGTGGCTCAGATCATGAGCTTCTTACTGCAAAATTTAGGCTTAAATTGAAGAATGTAGGGAAAACCACTAGACCACTCAGGTATGACTTAGATCATATTCCTTGTGAGTACACAGTGAAGGTGATGAATAGATTTAGAGGATTAGATTTGGTAGAAAAAGTGCCTAAAGAACTATGGACGGAGGTCTGTAACATTGTACAGGAGGCAGCAACTAAAACCATCCCAAAGAAAAAGAAATGCAAGAAAGCAAAATGGCTGTCAGATGAGGCTTTACAAATAGCTGTGGAAAGAAGGAATGTGAAAAGCAAGGGTGAAAGGGAAAGATATAAGCAACTGAATGCAGATTTCCAGAGAATAGCAAGGAGAGATAAGAAGGCCTTCTTAAATGAACAATGCAAAGAAATCGAGGAAAACAATAGAATGGGGAAGACTAGAGATCTCTTCAAGAAAATTGGAGATATCAAAGGAACGTTTAGTGCAAAGATGGGCATGATAAAGGACAAAAAAGGCAGAGACCTAACAGAAGCAGAAGAGATTAAGAAGAGGTGGCAAGAATACACAGAAGAACTATACAAGAAAGATCTTAATGTCCCTGATGTCCACGCTGGTGTGATCGCTGACCTTGAGCCAGACATCCTAGAGAGTGAAGTCAAGTGGGCCTTAGGAAGCATTGCTAACAACAAAGCTAGTGGAGATGACAGTATTCCAGCGGAGTTATTTAAAATACTAAAAGATGATGGTGTTAAAGTGCTGCACTCAATATGCCAGCAAGTTTGGAAAACGCAACAGTGGCCACGGGATTGGAAAAGGTCAGTTTATGTTCCAATTCCAAAGAAGGGCAATGCCAAAGAATGCTCAAACTATCGCACAATTGCACTCATTTCACATGCTAGCAAGGTTATGCTCAAAATCCTACAAGCTAGGCTTCAGCAATACATGAACCGAGAACTACCGGATGTACAAGCTGGGTTTCGAAGAGGCAGAGGAACTAGAGATCAAATCGCCAACATTCGCTGGATCATGGAGAAAGCATGAGAGTTCCAGAAAAATATCTACTTCTGCTTCATTGACTATGCAAAAGCCTTTGATTGTGTGGATCACAACAAACTGTGGCAAATTCTTAAAGAGATGGGAGTACCAGACCATCTTACCTGTCTCCTGAGAAATCTCTATGCGGGCCAAGAAGCAACAGCTAGAACCGGTCATGGAACAACCAATTGGTTCAAAATAGGGAAAGGTGTACGACAAGGCTGTATACTGTCACCCTGCTTATTTAACCTATATGCAGAGTACATCATGAGAAATGCCAGGCTGGAAGAATCACAAGCCGGAATTAAGATTGCAGGGAGAATCATCAACAACCTCAGATATGCAGACGATACCACCCTAATGGCAGAAAGTGAAGAAGAACTAAAGAGCCTCTTCATGAGGGTGAAAGAGGAGAGTGCGAAAGCTGGCTTGAAACTCAACATTAAAAAAACTAAGATCATGGCATCTGGACCCATCAATGCCTGGCAAATAGAAGGGGTAGAAATGGAAGCAGTAACAGACTTCATTTATTTGGGCTCCAAGATCACCGCAGACGGAGACTGCAGCCATGAAATTAAAAGACGCTTGCTCCTTGGGAGGAAAGCCATGGCAAGCCTAGATAGCATATTAAAAAGCAGAGACGTCACCTTGCCGACAAAGATCCGCATAGTCAAAGCTATGGTTTTTCCAGTAGTAATGTATGGCTGTGAGAGCTGGACCATAAAGAAGGCTGAGCGCCGAAGAATTGATGCCTTTGAACTGTGGTGCTGGAGAAGACTCTTGAGAGTCCCCTGGACTGCTAGGAGGTCAAACCAGTCAATCTTAAAGGAAATCAACCCTGATTGCTCATTGGAAGGATCGATAATGAAGCTCAAGCTCAGATACTTTGGTCACCTAATGCGAAGAGAGATCTCTTTGGAGAAGACCCTGATGCTGGGAAAGATTGAAGGCAAAAGGAGGAGAGGACGGCAGAGGATGAGATGGTTAGAGAGCGTCACTGAAGCAATGAGCATGAAACTGAGCAAACTCAGGGAGGCAGTGAAGGACAGGAAGGCCTGGCGCAATATGGTTCATGGGGTCACGAAGAGTCAGACACGACTTAACGACTAAACAACAACAAAAACACAGTTTTTATGCAAAATAAAACAAGATGGGATCTGGTCACTGTATACAAAAGCACAGACAGAAATACAGCTAACAAGGATCTCCATCCATCCCAGTCAAAGGCCTGGGAGAACAACCAGGTATACCAAGGCTTTATGAAATGCCAGCAGAGTGGGAGCCACACAGAATGTCATGGGGCAATTTTTCAGACAATCTTCAAGGGTTGCCCCATGACCCAGATATATAGAGAAAACTCACCTGTCCTCAGAGTTCTTGACAGCTTTTTATACATTACGAATGAAAAATAAGCAACTGTCATCAAATGCAGTGTTTGCTTTCCACTAACCTTCTTAGTCAAAGCTAATAACAGTCCATAGGAGGTTTCTATGTAATCTATATATTATAACCAAAAATTTTAGTCCACTTTATCATACATTCTTTCACTTGTTCTTCTTCTGTTTCAAATTTCAATAGAAGTTTATACATTTTAGCAATTCCATGTTCATTATTTATACATAATTCCATTTCAAACTCAGTCTCACAATGTTCAAAACCTTAAATTCTTTTATCTACTTTAAATCTTTCTAATAACTGTAACTAAGAAAAGCACCGGCAACTATGTCCCTTTACCATCAGTTCCTCTCTTGATTTTTTTTTTTTTTGGTATTCCCCTTGACAAAATTCTAGTATCTGACAATAAGTTAGCCATTTGAATTTGTCTATTATTTCTCATCTACTGTATAAAATGCTTCTTGTGCTGAGAGCCATGAAGGTGTTTTCAGGCACAACCTGGATTTGTATCTATTCCATATTCTCAATATGGCATCTCTAATAAAATGATTTTTAAAGTCCACATTAATTTCAACTTTATACCTTAAATATCCATGCCAGCCAAACCTTCTAACTATAAAAGTCTCTTGTTTCTCAGCAACATCCATTCTTTTATCCAGACTAAACAACAAGCAGCAAAATACAATTTCAAATCAGGTAGGCTCAATCCTCCTCTTTCTTTTGCATCTTGTAACATATATCCCTTTGCCACTGTTTAAATGGTGCATCAGTTGTCAAAACAGGCATTGTCTGTACTAGAGGTTTTCAAACAAAGGTTGGAGATCTATTTGTCTGCAATGGTCTGGGATTTCCTGCTTTGGGCAGGAGGTTGGTCTAGAAGACCTCAGAGTTGCCTTCTAACCTTATGCTTCTATGACTTTTCTAGGGATGCAAAAGAATTCCTCTGGAAACCAATCTGGTGAATTTGTTTCCAGATGAACTTTTGGCAGGTTGACTGATAGCCACAAATGAACCCTGAAGGGAGCCTTTCCTTTTGAAAACACCACCACAAGAACAATCTGGTAGTGTTTTCTTTTCTAAAAAACCCCATGGACGCACACAAAGCAGTGTGAGAGCTCTCCTAGTCTTTCTCATTCATCATCATAATGATTATCTAACTGTGTTGAGTGGCCAGGTGATCATTATCTATTACAAAAGAAGCAGTTCCATACTGCTAGCAAGCAGGCTTGTGTGCTCTTTTTAATGAAGAAAAGAAGCTGGACTTTCTATTCCCCTTTGATGCTGCGTGGAGCAAGGAGAGTTTTCCTCTTTCCTTTTCTTCTTTCTTTCCATCTTAAAAAGACCACAAAGGTTTGCTTGATCACAGAAGGAGCGAGGACTTCCCTCCTGTTCCATCTTCTTTCTTACACTCACCTTGTGTGATCACATGATCATTGCTTACTAGGAAACAAGTTGGTAAAAAACTCAGGAGGAGACCGGTAGCCCTTTTCTGACTCAACTTTTATTAAAAGGCATGACCTTTTGTGAGTTGCAGCCCATTTCATCAGACGTGAGAGTGGCTAGACTGATGTAGGATCCCATTTCAGTCTAATCAAATCCTACATCAGTTTTGTCACTCTGTGCATCTAATGAAATGAAGGGCAGCTCATGAAAACTCATGCCTTTTAATAAAATTCATTCACCAGACTCCTGATATTTTACCATCAAAACCTAGCACAGCTCTCCTCCAACCATGTCTACAATAAAAAACAAGATGGGGTAGGTGAGACAATCACACCATTGCATACAGACAGAAGATGAAAAGAAAGAACAAAAGGCCCCACTTCCCAATTGCAATTTGAGTTCAGTCCCAATCTGTTTAGAATCAATCAGTTTTCAATTTTCTCCTCCTTCACAACTGGGGTAAACATTGAAGCAGAGAAACATAGCATGATTATCAATATGAGTGATTAGCCCACCTATTTTGTATAGGTAAAACCAATATGGATAACCATGCATTCAACATAGCATGGTTATCCATATTGGTTTTACCTATACAAAATAGGTGGGCTACTCACTCCTTTGCTCCAACCTGCTTCACCCTCCCAAGTCCAGATGGGAGATTCCACCGAAGGTCATGGCTAAGATCCTGTGGGACTTCCAGATCCAGATGGACAGGCAAGTACTGACCTATCAACCAGACATCGTGGTAGTAGATAAGGACCAGAAGACAGCGGTGGTGATAGATGTAGTGGTGCCAAGTGACAGCAACATCAGGAAGAAGGAGTATGAGAAGCTGGAGAAATACCAGGGCCTGAAGGAGGAAGTAGAGAGGATGTGGAAAGTAAAGGTCAAAGTGGTCCCAATGGTGGTAGGAGCACTCAGGACCGTGACCCCTAAGCTGGGAGAGGGGCTTCTACAGTTCCCAGGAACAACATCAGAGCTCTCTGTCCAGAAGAGTGCAGTGCCAGGAACAGCTCAGATACTGCACAGAACCCTCAAACTCCCAGACCTCTGGTAGAGGACTCGAGATTGAGGAAGACATAGACCACCCATAGTGGTAAGAGGGGGATTTTTTACACAGACACACACACACAGACACACATGTATCATATAATATTATCTATGTATGTGTAAAGTAAATGAAGGGAAAATATGAACCACATCCTTTAGCCAATGTCAAATACATAAGCACATTCTTATAGCCGTTGAATGGTAATTTCTTTGCTCAACAGAGAAAGAAGAAAAAAGGGTGGAAACTAATGTACATTCCCTGAGGAAGGAAGGCATCTGTTAAGAATTTTGGACTATCTTTCTGGTTACTTTCTGGAATTGGTAGCCCTCTCAAATAGATGTTCTTCTCTCTCTTTCTCTTTCCTTCTGTGTGTGTCTCGGTGCCTTTGGACTGCCAAGAGACTATGATGCCATGGTAAAATATTCAGAGCTTGGGGGAGAAGAGAGACAGAAGGGGAACAATAAATCTTTTGGGCCGTGAAAACAGGTTTCACGATATCGGCCACCTGCATCCCATAAAAAACAATAAAAGCAGAGGGCATTTGCTCTGCAGCAGAAAGCATATGAAATCAGTGAAAAACAAGTCATTTTATTTCTAGTAAAAACAAGCAACGAAGGAGTAATGCTGGGGGTCTGATGGCTGACATTAGGGCGGTTATTGGAAAGCTAGCTCTGCGGAAGAGACGGCGCATTCTGAGAGATGCACAACAGCCAGCCCATCCAAGGTGAGAAAGGTGAGGGCTGGGAGGATGTGAATGGAATTCAAGACTCTGGTGCACCATTGAAATGTCATTGGAACTGAACAAATGTCTTTGATCTGACCTCTGGCCCCAAATATCATCTGGCCCTCCTTCTGCATTCTTGCAGCCTTGCTCCCAGAGAAACTATAAGTCACTTGTGTTTTGCATGGTGAATGTCCAAACTTCAGTCTTAAAATATTGTCATTAGAGCATCTCAGAGAGAGAGAGAGAGAGAGAGAGAGAAAGAGAGAGAACGAGAGATCTGTAATGGTATGTGGGAATGACCTTCAGAGACAGGATGGAGAGTGGCACACTGGACAACTGGCATGTAAGAAGTATCTCAGCCCACAGAAGGAGGGAAGGCATGGGAAACATCTCAGAAGGGACCTCCCTAGTTTTCCAGACAGTAAAAGTCAAGGAGGGGAGAAATATGTTCAGTCTTGCAACATTCTGTTAATGTAACCTGACAATAAAGATAAAAGTGATACTCCTAGTTGTGCTTCTTGTCTGGACTACCTCGCATTATGGGTTCAAGGAAATGCAACACAATGCCAGCAGGTTCCTGGAAGTTTTCAGATGAAGTCTGGATAGCCATCTGTCTGGAATGGTTTACTGGATTCCTATCTTGAGCAAGGAGTTGGACTACATGACTTGAAAATTTCCTTCCAACTCATACATTCAATCATTCTCTAACACATCCACAGTTACCTGATAAAACAAAAAACAAAACAAAATCAGGGATATATAGAGGCATCTTTGACCTAGAACAGCCTTCCTTCTTCAAACATAGATTCAGCTCCCAGAATCCTCCAGACAGCAAATCATTACCAAGAATTGTCTCAGTAGTTCAGCTCAATAGGTTGAACTCCACCTATTTAGAGAATGCCAAGGTTAAAGAAGTTTGACCTAGAAGCTCTCACAAACAATGACGCCACAATTAGTGCCATCTAAGACCATAGCAAAATGTTGCAGATAATTAAGGAAGAGGGAATAAAAATCTTTTGCTACTTCTCCTTTCAATGTTTAAACCAGCACTGAATATTTGTAGGGAGTTCCCTTCCCACCTAGTCCTCAAAAAACCACAATACCTTCCATTTGGAAGCAGTGGGTGTGCGGGGAGGGGGAGATATCTTGCACTAGCATTATTAAAATGCATTCCAAAATTATCCCTAGAATATTTGTCTTACAAAACAAGCGTGGCTCATTGGTATGAAAGGGGAATAGAGAAGTTATGGACAACTGGTTCATAGTCTTAAGAAAAAATCCCTATTATGTTTGGTCAACTTTGCTATTTCAGTCTTGCTGTCATTCTCTCTGCCCCATAATTAACATCTCATTCTCCTTCTGTAACTGAGAACATGAACATCCCCTGAAAGACAAGTGACTGATTTCCGCCACATAAAAGAACCAACAGCCCAGCTCACTCCCCCATCGTTATGTCTGAATGAGTATAAGAACTTGTCATGACTCTGCCTCCTGTTTGAAATGCATCCTTGTCTTCCCGGCTGTGTTTTTTAAAAGAGAAGATGAGACAGAGAAAGAAATGATTGAACATCAAGTACCTTAGGCCCAACCTACAAGTGGTCACAATAGAGATATCGCTGTAAAACTGCCTGATGCAAACTCCAGTAAAATTATGGTGGCAGCTTGATTTTCAGAGGCATACAAATGAATTGTTGAGGATGCTAAAGAGAGAGAGTATAGTGTTGGGGTTAAGATGTTGAAGTAGGACTGGGGACATCAGTGTTCAAAAATCCCCTTGGCAATGAAAATTTAGTGCCTGACTCTTAGCCCAATCAAACTCACAGAGTTATTTTGGTGAAAATTGGAGGAAGGAATGGTTGGCATGACCCCCTGAGCTTCTAGAGGATAGGTAGAAGTCAAAGATAGATAGATAGATAGATAGATAGATAGATAGATAGATAGATAGATAGATAGATAGATAGATAGATAGATAGATAGATTCATTCCCCACCATAGCCTGCTCCTCACAAGAATTATTTAACAGATATTACCAGAAATGAACTTGGCAGAGAAAGAAATCCCTGGGAATAGACAATGCATGGATTTATGGTTTGCATAGCTGAAGGTTAACACCTTCTCACCCACATGCCACTTTCACTCTTAAAATTAGATTTGTCAATCCTTTGATATACACCACTAGGCTTGACCCCTCTTTACAGAGACAGAGGCACAGTTGTTTCATTCTTCAGCAAGTTGATCCATCTATGCCAATAAATCCTGAGGCTGTGTTTTGAGATTTCACTGAGTATGTGTGTCCACATTGGAATGTTCTCCCTGTGGATGAAATAACTCACTGTTTTCTGAAATTCTTGTGTTGCTGGCCAGTTTAGAATTTGCAGAATGGATACTGAAGCAGGAGCATATTAAAAGAGGTGCCAGGAGTGAAAGAAACAGCATCAAGTTTATTGCAATGTTCCCTATTAATTACTTACAGCTCCAGGGGCCCCTCCTCCATCTGCACGGTGAGACCGAGTGGCAAGGACCATCTCCAGAATTGGACTCACAAAGGTTGCTTTCCTTGAGTAGGTCTTATTGTCCTTCCACATCTCTTTCCCCCTCCACCCCCAGCGTTGCCCAGTCTAGGCATCAACAAAGTAAGATTAGATATTAATGAGGATTAAGTGTCTAGCAGGCACTGGGCACCTGCTACGACAAAAAGGGGGAAATAGTCTGATTGGGGTTAGAGCTGGAAGTTTGCTATCTCCCAGCTCGCAAGAGTAAATAGGAAGAACTAGCTTGTCTAAGCAGCCTCTCTTCCAGGTGTTAACTGAAAGATGCAAGTCAGTCACACGACACTCACTATCATTAAGAAGTGGGGCAGGTGATAAGATAAAGAAGTCCTTCTACGTAGGAAGAGGACTTGCAAATGTTGATGGTATCATTGGCCATTGTAACTGAATGAACAATTTTGATATTCTGAGCATAGATCTGTCACGTAAATTAGGTTGATTCTGATTTGCCGATGATACTTCAATTATCTACATAAGGTTGTGATTACCACTGTAATTCTCAACAGATTGCTTTAAAAAGTGTGAAATATCACCCCCTGTTTTAATTAACCTGCTCTCTGTCCCTCCCCCCAAAAATCTCCCCATGTATTTGATAGAACTATTGCAGCCAAGGACTAGTGCAAATCATACCTAGGCCATAAATTTGTCAGGTAAACTTAGAATGTAGACTTAGACAAATAATGTCTAAGCTCTCCCTCACATCTCGAAAAGCTATTCATTTACAGGATTTGTAGCCCATCTTTTCATATGAAGGCCCTCTAGCTGGTTTACAACAATCAATAAAAGTGACAAAATCTAAACATCCAAGAAACAAGAAATGTAAAAGGATGAAAATGACAGAGACAGCAGCTACAA
The DNA here is from genome assembly GCF_059951505.1 of Python bivittatus. NCBI lineage: Eukaryota > Metazoa > Chordata > Lepidosauria > Squamata > Pythonidae > Python > Python bivittatus. Next base: position 52,614,947 of record NW_028277034.1, on the reverse strand, counting down.
CAGCAGTCAAGCTGGGCACCATCTAGTAATTGAACACCTGTAGTAGGCAGAGGGAATGGCCCTGAAGGACAGGAGGAAGAGCTGCTATCAAGACAATGGCCAAATAAAAGAAGCCTGACCCTGGCCCAAGAAAGTAACATGAGAAAATGCCTCAAACAAGCCCGTCCCTAGTTCACATGAAGATAAAGGGAGGGAGGGGGAAGCACATTCAGACCTGCAAGATTCTGTTATTATAGCTATTACAATAAAAGTAGTCTTGATCTACATGGCATTGGAATCTTAGTGTGGTCTACCTTGAAGGGCTGACCTCACCTGATTTTGAAAGGCACGAGAAACCTTCTGTAATGGTATGTGGGAAAGACCTTGGGAGATGGGGCAAAGAGATGCTGCCTAGGGAATGGTCAGATAAGAGACAGCAGAGCCTGCAGCTGCTAAAGGACAGACAAGAGGCTCAGAAAGAACCCTCCCTATGTTCTCTGGCTGTAAAGGTGAAGGCAGGAGAAATGTACTTTCAGACTTGCAAGATTCTGTTAATGTAGCTTTACAATAAAGTAGGACTAGTTCATCTGGTTGTGTTTTCCATCTGGTCTACCTGGTAAGGCTGACATCTTCAGGCAGGCAGGCAGGCAGGCAGGCAGGCAATAAAGATGACTTCTGAATTCTGGGTGAAATTCATCACTTTCCCATCTTCATTTTGGTCTGCCTCAACTTCATCCCACCTCTTTAATGAACAGGATGAAACTGAAGCAGAGCAAATGTTAAACCAAGCTCCAGGTTGCTCATTTCTGTGACAGAAGCAAGTTAAGTAATAGTGTTGTGCCAGACTTCAGATTTAAAGCCCAAAAAAGTATTTCAGAGCACCTGGAAGTGCTTGCATAGCACCTGCTTGTAGCTCCTTAAATCAGCAGTTTCTTTGCTTGGGATGACACAGCTGACCTCCACAGCTGTGGTACAATCCAGGGAACATGCCCGCTTCCCCCTGCCACTTTGAAGCATCTTTTAGCATTTGTATCTGAAGCTCTGTGCAGTCTTCGTAAGCAAGAGGGGAGGGGAGGATGAGGATGAGGATGAGGATGAGGATGAGGATGAGGATGAGGATGAGGATGAGGATGAGGATGAGGATGGGGATGAGGATGAGGATGAGGATGAGGATGGGGAAGGGAAGGGAAGGGAAGGGAAGGGAAGGGAAGGGAAGGGAAGGGAAGGGAAGGGAAGGGAAGGGAAGGGAAGGGAAGGGAAGGGAAGGGAAGGGAAGGGAAGGGGGTGAGGGTGAGGGTGAGGGTGAGGGTGAGGAGGGAAGAGGAAGAGGAAGAGGAAGAGGAAGAGGAAGAGGAAGAGGAAGAGGAAGAGGAAGAGGAAGAGGAAGAGGAAGGATAAATAAATAAATAAATAAATGAATGAATATAAATAAATAAATAAATAAATACAAAATTTCCCTGCTGTGAAATACCCATTAAAGGAAGAGTCAAGATGAGCATCATATTTGGTTAATCCTGATAGGAAAAGAAACTGGAGACCCCCATTTAGCCTAAACAATGGAAAAATGCTTTTTCCTCAGTACCAAAAACCTCAATCTTAGATTATGGCTTATAAAGCTATATATATATATATACACACACACACACACACACAAACATATTTCAGATTTATTGGACCTCCATTGTTTTTGTTCAGAAAAGGAATGAGTAAATAATGGAGATGCAACCAGAATAACACTTTTTTGTTTTGTTTTGTTTTGCAATGTCCTAAAGGTATTATATTTTGGGAAGAAGTAATTACATATATTAATTTGATTTTGGAACAAAGTTTAATATTTTCAGGTAAACAAATTATTTTGAACTACATACATACTACATGGGAATTGACAGCAGGGCACTGGAAATGGATTCTCCATACCTTTATTATTGCCAAGAGGTTAGTTCTTCAACATTGTAAAGATAAATTTATGTCTCCAATTACCCAGTGGATTGAAGACCTGATATGAAGTTGTGATCTGTCAATGAGTTGCCTGTAGGCATAGTTTATGCATGGACAATTTCAATGAAATACAGTTATGTTTTAATAAAAAGCTCTTATATATATCATTTATTTTTGTTGTAATTACATGGTTTCTGCTTTCTTGTTTTTCCTTTTTTAATCTGTTATATATTTTTTCTCTCTCATATTTTTCTCTCTTGTTCTCTTGAATTAAAGAGATGGAGAAGAAGAATGAGAAGAAGAGGGATGAAAGGGGGAAGAAGACAAAGGAGAAGGAGGAGAAGGAGAAGGAGTGTAGCTGGCCCAGAAAAAAGTTGTCCCACATTTGTTCCTTTTGTGGGAGGGAAAAGCCCTGTAGAATATCATGAGAATATTTGCTTTGTGAAGGTGATTGCAAATCTACAAAAAACAGACCTTTCAAGCATGCTGTCCCTCAGCTACAGAATACTTCCAAGCACATCCTGTCTTTGAAGCCATACAGCTGAGACAGCTGCCCACGAAAAAGCCAGTATACTGATTCAAACATAGTTGGGAAGTGTCCCCTTAACAGACTTTGAAGCTGCAGCCTTGATAAATGAGGCTATTTGTTTTCAGCATTTAAAGGCATTTCTTCTGAGATGCAGCAAAACGCATTTATCTTGCTGCATCTCAAGAATGTCTGTTTCTGTTGTCTGTTAGTAACCTGCAGGGTTTTAAGTACTTCCAAGCAGCAAAATAAATCTTTGTCTTTCTGAGTAGGGGAAAACCACCAGTTCTGTTAGGCTGTCAGGGTATATGAAAGCTGGTGAGTGATGGAGAAATATTGCTTTGAAAGGGGTTTTGTTTTCTTGAAGCTCTTGGATAAAAAGAGTTTCAAAGGAATGGGCGGGACAAATTCAGATGCCAGCTGTTGTAGCATCAACCACAGCCAGAATGGTGTTAAAGCCATCCCATGTGCTTCCTACAGTAAAGTAAGGGAACACCAATTATCTCAAGCCATTGAAGAAGGAGATAGCATACAAACTAAATAAGAGGAGATAGCAAAGAAACGATGACTCAGTAAGTCAACTGGTGGAAACTAATAGTTATTTAGGATGTACCAAGATTTGATTTGGAAATTTAATTTGAAGGCAGTTCAGTTGAATTTCCAAATCCAGTTGGCTTTCTTGATCCGATTGACAATTTGAAACCAATCATCAGATTGAAGCAGGTGCCTCCAAATCAGTTTGGAATGGTACTAGCAAGCCAACTCTCTAAGCCAGTGTTGTCCAAACTTGGCCACTTTAAGATGAGTGGACTTCAACTCCCAGAATTCCCCAGCCAGCATGGCTGGCTGGGGAATTCTGGGAGTTGAAGTCCACTCATCTTAAAGTGGCCAAGTTTGGACAACACTGCTCTAAGCTAACCTTCAGAAAGCTTCGTGGAGTCGGATTTGGTTGTTCCTTGCATTGGAGATTATTAGCAAATGTCAAAGCTGTCAGCAAGAGTGGGAAATCCAAAGGAAATGACAAACTACTTCTGTATTGTTCCCAAGAAAACATTGTGTGTCCATGTAGCCCTCTTCTTGAACAAGAATGGTTGATCTGCACATGGCCAAAAGCCATTATTTTTTCTAAGGTTGGAAAATCAGATCAGTGCAATTTGGCCTTTCCAACCAAAGTGTCAAAAACAATTGACTCAATTTTGCAGATCATTTCAAATGGACAATTTGAATTGAATCACGGCTGATCCACACATCTCTAAGCTAGGTTTTCATAGCTTCTTTAAAGGGGGTAGCTTATGATTTGGTGACTAGGAACAATATTTAATATTTGGGAGGAAGAAGGGCTCTGGTAGATGTGGTATTGTTATAAATAAGGGGCTTGTATTTTTCATTTAGGCACTGTCAGGTTATCTGTTCTGTTAATTAAAGTTGTTACATTTAATTTAGGAATTACATGACAGGTTATATGTTTTTTCTACTTCAAAATGACAGGGAATTGCACCATTAAAGTCTAGCGTTATGATTTGAGAGGCAACTATGGGCCGAGAGAGAGACAGAGATACAGAGAGAGGTGGAAGCTCCAGAATGGATATGTTACCCATCCAGATCAATATTAACATGGATTCCACACACACACACACACACACAATCAATTCATTTTGACTCTTGTTTCCTGACAGACAAGACCAAAGTCAAAACTGAAGGTTTTGTTTTGTTTTGTTTTGTTTTCCAAATTAGCAAAATAAATGCAGTGTTTCTCAGTTTGGGTTATGATCTACATGCATTGCCATGATGTTGCCTCAAACAAACTCAGACCTGTAGTTCATTTAGCCATCATTTCAATGGCCTGGAATATGGAACAATGCTTGGGAGAAAGGAGGATTTTTAATCAGAAGAACAAGTGAAGTTTGGAGGTCAGGAAAGAACAGCACTCTTCAAGTATTTGATAGGCCATGATATGGAAGAGAACAAACCTTTGTTAACCCAGACAGTGCAATTAAACAAGAGGAGGACAAACTGAATACTAAAGGAAATGTTCAATGCTGAACATAGTCTGACCTTGGAACCAATAAGCTAGAAGGTTGGTAGGCTGTCTCTTGCTGACGGCTTTCAAGAAGAGGACAGATAGCCACTTACAAAGATGTCCTTAAACAGGAAGTTGTATCGGGTGGCTTACATAGCCTCAGCCAAACCTTTGATTCTCTGATGTCAGCTGCAGTGGACATCAATCTCAGTGGAGCGTTATTTTGGCTTGCTAGCCCTTCTTGCCATAGAAAATATTTTGTACTCCTGATTTTATAAGCTGGATATTAAAGTTTTTTAAAATATCCACTAGAATGAAGTTGAATTGATAAGGACAGTATGGAAGCAGAAGTTGTTAGCAGATATTTCCCAGCTCTTATATATATAGTATACTTTTTAAATCTTGTACATTTTCCAGACTCCAAACATTTATCACCCGCAGTCAATAATGAGCAAATGTAAGCAGTGTACCTTGTGTAATGTGGACAAATAGCCATTGTCTTGGTGACACTCAGTATTGTGTAGAACCATGTATCATTTTGTAGTAGAGTCAGGGACTGGGAAATTGGGGTTATATCACATATCCAGTTATAATGACATTTGCAAGGTATAGAACAGAAGAAATGTGGTTGGGAAGATCCCAAGTTGCTTTCATTATTCTCATTTCTCATGCTTTCTAAGATTTGGATCTTTGTAATTTTTCAAAAGAAATGTTCCAGGAATGTATCCATTTGCTCTGACAATGCCTTTCAGCTTTCTGTCAATTATAAACTAGACTTTCCCTAATCTGATGCCCCCAATGGGCCAGTTCTAGATCCAATATATAGGAAGAACCTAGGCTTAAGATGAATAAATACACACTCCATGGCAACACATTTCTCTTTTCCCAGGTCAAAGTAAAGAAATTGATCTTCTGGACAATCAAAGACAGCTTGCTGGATTAGTGAGATTAATGGTCTCTTCCCATTTTAATGATTACTACTATGCAACATTATCTTCAAAATTTATTACTTGCTTTAGTCAACCCAAGGACAAATGCTCCTGTTTTTATCCACTAGCTGAATGTCAGGTTCATTACTAAGATGAGATCCAGACTGAAGACTACTATTTCATCATCCCAGGATGAAGAAGGAATCTTTTCAGAACAAATTCTTATAAGAGGCCATTTACACCTCTGATGCTGAAATGTGAATTGGAATGCACTTGCTGAAATGTGCACCTCTCAGAATTTGGGCATTCACAACTAAAAAAAAAGTATTTTTTTTTAAAGCATGCTTAAAAAGCATCTATGTGGGTAAGGAAGTTGTGTGTGCACGTGTGTGTTTTGGTACCTTTGAGTCAGTTGACTCCTGGTGACTGCCTGGACAGGTCCCTGCAGTTCTCTTGGCAAGATTTCAAAAGTGGTTTGCCATTGCTTGCTTCCTAGGGCTGAGAGAGAGGGACTGGCCCAAGGCCACCCAGTTGGCTTGGTGCCTAAGTTGGGACTAGAACTCACCATCTCCTGGTTTCTAGCCTGGTGCCTTCACCACTACACCACACTTTCTCTGGGTAAGGAAGTACACATGCAAAAATGTGTTAGATGAGAAAAAGTATTCTTTGTAAGTATATTGCAGGAAATGTGCACCAAAATGAGTATGCAATTTATGATGAATAGTTTTCCTTGGGGAGTTAGGAAATGCACATACTGAAAATGATATGGTAGTCGGGAAAGCAGGGAAATGAAACCTGACCCAGAAGGATTCGTCCAACTCCTCCACAACCGCTCAATGACAGCAGCTCCTTCAGCATTGCCACTCGCGTAGCACAGCTTGGACGCAAGCAATCTCCCTTGGTCCTTCTTGCTGCTCTGCATGTGTACCGTCTGCTATCTTTGGCACATGTTCCAACTACTTAATTCTCTTTCCTCTTCACTGCTGACAGCAAAAGCCTTCTGGGATCTGATGTGCACACTTACCTTTCCTGAAATGTGTCTGTTCATCCCATGAGAAGCTCAAAGGATGCCTGAAAATTCCTTAGAGGTCTTTCTCTGAATTCTGCCTACTGCTTTTGTTAAAATAGAGTCTATTCCTGTGCAGAAATAATGGCACAGGCATTCCTAAACACTTCTCCCTGGTTGCTACAGCTTTTCAGATGGTGGCCAATTAGTAGGACTGTGGAGATAGGTCAGATTTTGTCTCAGGGAGATACTTCATCTGAAGGATAAAGCAGAGCATATCTGTCTTAATGTGATGCTTTCTTTTAATATAAAGGGGGTTCTGCACATTTTCTGCAAGGCACAGAAGCCGCTGTTGGCCAGCAAAGTGGTATAGCCACATTGCTATTACCAAAGCAGTTTGTCATGTTGTTTCATGCATTTGCTTCTAAGGAATTTGATCTGCGCCTCCATCAAAGCCATTTTTGTTCATCAGCTAAGAGAATGCAATTGTTTGGCATTATTTAAAGATTATATGGCACCAACACTCTTAGAAATGTACAGTATGTTTGTTGCAGGAACTGCAAATTTGGTGTCTGACCATCCCTTCATTTAAAAAAAAGGCCCAGTAGCATTTGAGAGCAGATCTGTCATTCAGTTACACCAGTGCCTCAGCAGTCCAGACAACAAATCTTTCAAGAAAAATGGATTTTTATGTTTTGCAATCTGGATACTAAGTTCACCCTTCTTTCCTATGTATAAGCCTTTTTCATCCTTTGTAAGATTTTTCGATCCATGAAGAAACCCTCAAGAGTTGAATTCCGAGGAAGCTGCCCAAATTCTAAAGTGTAGATACCAGGAATGGATTACATGACCAAAAGCACATTGATACTTAATACAGATTACTCAGAGGTGGTCCTGGTCAGTCAAGATCGATCATGCCAACCCTCCTGAGTGCTGTTTTGGAGGAAAAAGAAGGATATAGGGAAGAAATAAATAAGAATATATTTTCTGGCATCCTTCAATTCCATAATGCCATTTGATATAGCTTACAAGGCATTTCTAGGCTCTAGAGTTTTAAGTATCACGAAGGGTGAAGATAAATTCTCCCGAATTAAGTTAGGTTCTTCATGAAGCTTAGATGCATTATGCACATCATGCATTTTATTGGCAACAGTATTGTAGTAATTTGCTATAGCCTTCTTCAGGAATTGTTTTGACTTCTTGGTCTAGACTACTGCTCTGGGAGTTCCTGGTGATCTCCTGGCCATCTCCTAATGAGATCCAACTCTGCTTAATATGTTGAGATCATCTAAGGTTAACTAGGTGGACTTTATAACACATGAGAAGATACTAATTTCTGAGCAACCCACATGCCACATTACCTTGGCATCAGGCTGTACCTAAAGAGAGGAAATTCCACCAGGAAATAAAAGAAAGTATTACTTACTTAGCCCTGTATATAACAGAAAATCCTCTGTCTCTTAATAAAATTGGTTGCTACTATAATCAGCTTTGTCGCCTTACACATGCATACACCCCAGACAGCTGGATAACAAATATTAGCAATCTCTGCAGGGTTGTCATATATTCTCCTGCAGAGATTGCTGCAATCTCAGATATTAGCAATCTCCTGCAGAGATTGCTAATAATACATAATTCTCCTGCCCCTTCACTATACAAATGAGTATTCCAATAAAGAATTTCTTTTGGGGGTTGGTGCTGTAGCCTCTTGATCCCTGGGGTAGAGTGGTTGTGGATTCCTTGTCAGTTGTGTTTATGGAGTGGGGTTTGTCCAGATGCATAAGATCATTTTTCTTATTGCTTTCTGGTTTTTAAGTGTAAGTCACCCAGATTTGTTCTGGAACTGGTGACCTCTAGATGATAACAATGATGACAACAATACCAATATCAACAATATTAATAACTACTTGCAACACACATGTAATAGTGATGGTCTTTAATTGTATGCATTGTCCAGAGTTGGACCATAAAGAAGGCCGAGCGCCGAAGAATTGATGCCTTTGAACTGTGGTGCTGGAGAAGACTCTTGAGAGTCCCCTGGACTGCTAGGAGGTCAAACCAGTCAATCTTAAAGGAAATCAACCCTGATTGCTCATTGGAAGGATTGATAATGAAGCTCAAGCTCAGATATTTTGGTCACCTAATGCGAAGAGAGATCTCTTTGGAGAAGACCCTGATGCTGGGAAAGATTGAAGGCAAAAGGAGAAGAGGACGGCAGAGGATGAGATGGTTAGATAGCATCACTGAAGCAATGAGCATGAAATTGAGCAAACTCAGGGAGGCAGTGAAGAACAGGAAGGCCTGGCGCAATATGGTTCATGGGGTCACGAAGAGTCGGACACGACTTAACGACTGAACAACAACAATTGTCCAGAGTACATTTTCAATATTTCAAAATTCAAAAGAGAAATAAAACCATTTGGTGGTTGTAATATTTATAATTCAGATTCTTTAAATACACACACAGACACACAATGTCTCTATTCTCACTTTTTCTTTATAAAGAGACATAGTGTTGAACAGTGTCAGCTTCCTGTAAAGCTTGGGTTTCTGAATGACATTTTAGGAGGCAGAAATCATATCCCATCAAGCTAAAATTAAAAAACAAACAAACTAGTGTTTCTGTCAATCCAGACAGTGTCTCTGTCAATCGTTGTGTCTGTGTCAATCACTGTTCAGTCATTCCTTAAAAACACTGAAAAGCCAGAAGATGCTTTTCTCAGAAAATGAGCAGAAGAGGGCCTCTATGTTTGTTGGAAGAAAGTTCTTTCTGGAAGAGAGACAAATGAAAACTGATAAATTGGGTTTTATGACTTAATTGAGGAGGTACTTCCTCTCTTGAAACCCTCTTTCTGATGCCCATGAGGTACAGCTGGTTTTTATGGTGCCCTTGACAGGTATGTGGGAAAGAACTGAGAAGACCACCCTTGCAGTCATCAATGTTTCCAGGTTTGAAGGGACACTTTGGAGCAACTAGTATGGTATAATGGATCAGGTATTGGACAAGGAATAGGACAGATCCAGATATGATCCGGTTATTTCAGCCTGCCCCACTCGGTCCAGTAGAAGGGCCAGGTTGCAGACCCCACCGGTCAAGGAATTTCGATTGGTGGGGTCTAGGCAGAGGGCCTTTTCTGCTGTGGCTCCCGCCCTATGGAACATCTTGCCTCCCGAGGTCCGGTATGCCCCCTCCCTCATGGCCTTCAGAAAAGGGGTTAAATCCTGGCTCTGCCAGAAGGCCTGGGGGCCAGATGGGGGCTCGCATCTGTGGAGATGGGTGGTGGGGTGATGGGGTGGTCCACCCCCCCAGCATCTTGAAGGTTTTAGGGCTAAAATTTATAGGGGGGGGGGGTTAGGACATTTTTAATGCATGTTTCTATTTTTAATTATTTATGGATTTTAGCCATGGTTGGAGGGATTGGTGTTTTTTCCTTTTTTGTTATTGTGAGCTGCCCAGAGTCACCTGTTGGGGGAGATGGGCAGCATACAAGTTTAATAATAAATAAATAAATATGAATCCAGCATCATGGCTGTGGGCCAGTCATTCTCTCTCAGCATATCTTACCTCACAGGGTTGGTATTGCAGAGATTAAATGAAGGGAGATCCAACTGTAACTTCTGAAGAAGAAGCAGGACATAAAGTTAAGAATCAATTATGCCAGAGATTGTGGCAGAAATACATGAATAATAGCTATACTCTAATCAGATCTGGGTAACTAGGAGCTGTGACTTTTATTATCCAAATCCTCTGGAGCAAAGTTACATCGAGAATATCATTAAAAATTAAAAAGCCATCTCCAGGACACAGGTGGTGGAAGCACACTTAAGAACGTTAAGATGGAGGAAGCTGTAGACCAACATAGGCATACGCCTTATTGGAATATGGAATCCTGCCAGTTACAAAGTGTTATTCTGTATCTGTGAAGGTGATCAACAACAGCAACAACAGACCTTCAGTTGTCAAGCCATATGTAGAACAGTTTTCCCAGTCAGCTTCACGTTGCTCCACTTTATTGTCTTTTCAAATAACGCCGTGCCAAAGTCTGCCTTGTAATTTCTCAGAAGTGAAAAGACTTTCACAGTATTAGGAAGCTTGAGATTTTTTTTTTTAATCAAATTCTCTTGGTGCTTTTGGAGCTAGCGTCATTGCCCCTCTCCTTTATTGTGCTACCATCTCTCCAGCAGTGTGCAGTCTCTGTGGTTTCCCATATTTCAAGGGAAGATATCAGGAAAAAGTTCCTCTCGGGGGCCTTTTGTCTTCCAGATTGGAAAATATGGCAGCCAGGGAGGCTTCAGAGTGATAGGAATATGTGCAACATGAAATAACAGCACCAGTAATACACTTTCCATCATCTCTAATTGCTAATGTGCAAAAGGTCCAAGTTCTCCACAATATAAGCATTGGTCTTGGGTGTGACTACATCATACACCAACAATGACTACTGGGTCTTGGGCTGCAAGAGGAATGGGAGCCAGTAGTTGAGGAAGATTCTGCCTTACTTGCTGAACTATTAGGTCACTGCTCCATCTGGGTCGTGCCTTGGTTCAATTGCTACAGAAAGGTAAGATCCTCTTGCAACCTTGCTTACTATGAGTTGTGTTGCAAACTCATAGTAAGCAAGGTTGCAAGAGGATCAGTAGCCATTGCCTCATCCAAAATAGATACAAGTTGTTTAAAGAAGTATTTTTACTACAACAAATTAATAGCCATACATACAAAGATGTTCTGCATGAGAATCCTGTCATATATCTATATCTATATCTATATCTATATCTATATCTATATCTATATCTATATCTATATCTATATCTATATCTATATCTATATCTATATCTATATCTATATCTATATCTATATATCAAGGTTCAAATACAGGGATTTTTCCTCCTTTCTTTTCAGGTCAACAGTCTTTTGCTGCTCTTTTCTCAGCTGTCAATCTCTTGGCCATCTGTTCACTGTTGAGACAGTAGCTGTCTGTGGCATGAGAAAGCTTTTGTCACACCGGTTTCACCCTTTACACTGGCAGGAGTCTTAGGCTTGAGAATGAGCTCTGAAGTCCAGGAATCAGCAGTGAACAAAGGCAGAGCTAAGGAATCTCCTTCTGTTTTCTTAAGACCTCAGATGAGCATACACAGGTATTGAAGCAACAGACTATATGTTGAGAGTTAACCAACAAGTAGTCCCTTGTATTGAGCTCTCCAAGGTTCTGAAAGAGCCAAAAATGGTCTCATATATGTTGACTCATGGTCAGTATATATATATCCTTATCCGGCATCCATGATGCTTTCACCCAGGTTAACATTTAGCATGTATTTTCAAAAATGTTGGACTATAACTCACAATCCTTGTCAATGCTGATATCTGGTTGGGCTGATGGAAATCCAAAACATCTGGCTGATATCAAATAGCCAACTGCTGTGACAGAGGACATCAAAACATGAATATCATACCCAAACGGTAGCTACATATTGGTTTTCCCATTCATTTTATCCTAACAGTTTGTATGCTAAGCTATACAGGAAAATGTCAGGGTATCTGTCCATGAAATGAAACTCAAGAGGAAGTGGGTCATGCAGTAGGATAACAATTCAAAACACTCAATTTAAATGACCAAAGAATGGTTAAATCAGAAGAAAGTTAATGCTTTGGAATGGCCAAGTCAAAGTCCCAACCTTCATCCTAGAGAAATGTTGTGGAAAGATCTGAAGCAGGCAGTTCATGTGTGGAAGCCCACCAGCATCCCTGAGTTGAAGCTGTTCTGTAATGAGGAATGGGTTAAAATTCCTCCAAGCCAATGTGCAGGACTGATCAACAGTTACTGGAAATGTTTAGTTGCAGTTATTGTTTCCCAAGGGGGGCACACCAGTTATTGAAAGCAAACGTTCATATACCAAATATGTAGCTTTGGATCATTTTCCTCAATAAATCAATGAACAGGTGTAATGTTTTTGACTGATTTGCTTAATTGGGTTCTTGTTATTTAGTTTTAGGACTTGTGTAGAGAACAGATTGTGTTTTAGGTCATATTTATGCAGAAATATTGAAAATTCAGAACGGTTAACAGACTTTTCAGCACCACTGTATAAGCCAATGTTTCTCAACCTTGACAACTTGAAGATGTGTGGACTCCAACTCCCTCCCTGCTGGCTAGGGAATTCTGGGAGTTGAAGTCCATACATCTTCAAGTTGTCAAGGTTGAGAAACACTGGTATAAGCTAAAGATTGTACTACAAATGGTTGTGGATTTTTCTTAAAGCTCAATGTGTTTTACAAATTGAGCCCTGTGCTATCAGATGTGAGCACCACTGACTGTTAATTTCCAGGTAGCTATACATAGAATTGGAGCCCTGCTGTTTCTAATACCTTATGTTGCTATGCTGCTGTTCTTCTCTGTGCATGGTGGGGTGGTTGTTTCTGTCAATATATTATGAACTCCTATATTTCAGAATTTACCATTATGTCCCTGATTACCCCAACTCTTGAGAGAAGGCAGAGCTTCTAATTCTGTTTTATTAATCTCTTGGGCTTTGGTGCATTCCCCACTGCTTTGTTTAAGAAATGCTTCATTAACACTTTGCTCCATCATGTTCTAAATGTTCATTCATTCATTCATTCATTCATTCATTCATTCATTCATTCCAGTTTATATGGGCACTTGTCGATTATAGTGATGCATAATTGGGTATCACCACCATACTGATGAAACCTAACCTTGTGCTGATGGATGACCTCACCTAGAAGCTTTGTGCAGCGCAGTGTTTTTCACACTTGGCAAGTTTAAGAGGTATAGACTGGGGAATTCTGGGAGTTGAAGTCCATGGCTCTTAAACTTGCCAAGATTGAAAAACACTGGTGTGGATGTTAAGTAGGAGCAAGGAGAGAATAAAGCCCCAAGGAACCCCATAAAGCAGAGGCTTAAGACTAGACCTCTCCCTGCAAAAACACCCATTGGAATCAACCTCAGAGGAAGAACAAGAACCATTGTAATATCATGCCCCCATCCTATCCCCTTAACTAGTTCAAAAGGATCCTATTCCAATGGAAGTGGAAGCTGCTGAGAGGTCAAGTAGGAGAGATGACTGCACCCACTACCATCCCACTGCTAGCAATGGCTTCTGGAGGAGGGAATAGACCATCACCTCCTTGAGTGGAGGTAGGACCACCCCCTCATTCAAGGATGAATTGACCAGGACTGAACCCAACTACATGACATCTCCCAAGAGCTCTTGACTTACCAGAAGGGACAGAGATCTAGCATTTGAGTGGATACACTTATTGTCCCAAAGACCCTGTTCATTTTCTCAGACTCAACCAGCTCAAACTCCTCCCATGTAATCAAGTTAGACCATACCTCAGTCAACTACAAAGAACCTGTACAGCTGGAGTCCAGTGCAGAGCAGATCTGAGCTACTTTATCCATCAGATGCTAGGACAATAGTCTTGCAGATGTTGGACCTTCCTCCAAAGCAGGAACCAGGTCACTTTGCACAGTGCCACTGGCCAGCAATCTGTAGACACAATAACATTTAAAAAATTAGTTATGTTTTACGACTCTTTTTGCAACAAGGTAATCCTTAATAAAGCTTCTTATCTATGTTCAATTTGTATCTCTCATCATCTTCCACCAATGGTGCTCTGGTTATTTCTCCTGCTATTTTACTTCCCAGAGTGACTCTGAAAAACAAGGGCTCCCCAGAATCCATGACCAGGAAGAGGCCATACAGGCACAATCCAGTCCAAAACTGTTGTTACACTCTTATTCCGGCTGTTGACTAAGGTCTCAGTAGAACTGGGCATCGGAGTCTCAGGAAAAACCCCAAGCTCCCTCTTAAATCCAACAGGATCCATCAGGTACTTGGGTAGAGGGCCTACCCCCATGCAGTGGGAAACAGCTGTGGAGAGCTTTAAGTTAATCCAAGAGTGATCTGATCATGACAAGAGCCTAATGTTAACATTCCCTACTTCCATATCATGTTGCTACTACCACAAGACAAAAATCAGGATGTTATTGATTGTTCTTTCCCTTCAATAAACCAATACCCACAATGTATGCCCATCCCTATTTCAGGACAGAGGTTCCCATCCACCCCTCACTGATATGACAAATTCATCTAGTTAGATAATCTGGCTCTTTTGGGTCACTTCTGCCCCAGCACTCAGCCATTTTTAGCTCCAGCCACACATTTCACACCACATCTTGAGTTCCTCACCCAGTCTCACCTGGCCAACCAGAGACATAAAATGGCATTCTAGGCCCTCTCTAAGACCAGGGCAATCTAAAGGCTGCTGCTGCCCCCTACCCACCTCTCACCTGGAGGGAGAGCAGATACCTCCACCTTGGTTGCCCCCTGTCCACCAAGTTCATCCACTGTAATCATCTAATGCAGCTCCTTTCTGGGACCTCCACCTACACTTTTCAAAAGTGCCAATCCTTTTCATCTGAGATGAAATCTGTGGTTGTTGATTTCAGCTTTGTTTCTGTTGCAGAGATGATGGCACTGGGCAGAAAAAAGAAGACAGCAGAAAAAGATCATCATTATTATCATCATCATCATCATCATCATCATCATCATCATCATCATCATCTCCTCCTTCACCTTCTCCTACCAAGTTCACTTCTTCTGTGCTCACCATCGATCTATGGTGATGCAATGAGGGGTTTCTTCAGCCACCTTATTGCAAAGCCTGATGCTGTTCATCAGTAGTCTATGGTTTTCAGGCACAAAGGGTGTGTTTTTTCAGAGTTACCCCAACAACTGTAATAGCAGTAAACTGCTTTTTAGCATAAGGAATCCTCCCATCCACCAACTGGGGGATGCACTATTCTGGTGAACCAGCTGGTGAAGAAAAAGATATTAATAAATTTTGAAAAGATCTAATGCAGTCTCATTTTGTGAAAGATATGACTTTTTCATGCCCAGGTCTACACTGTTTTCACAGCTTACTTGAATGTTTCCTTGAATACCATTTCAGTCCTTCGATCCTGCTTACTAAAGTCACAAGCAGTTGAACAAACTTCCAACTTCTTGTTCTCAAAACATGAGAAAATGGATGTGCTGTGCTGAGAATCCTTAGCAGCCGGTAGGACTGAACAAATCTTTGAAGGGGCATCACTTAAGTGAAGATCCTTTTCAAAAGGTTGTGAGAAATGCTGTAGCATTCCATTTCTAAGCATTGGACTTCTCTCTGCATAAGTGGCCCTTGTGCATATGCAGCCCATGTGCAAAAACCACTTCTGATGGAGTGAAGGAGCGGATTGACTCACATCAGTCTGTCTCAAAACACTGCACAGTTGGAGACCTCTCATCTCAGTGGAAGAAATATCTCACTGAGGTGGAATGACACAATCTGCCTTTCTAGCTACTAGAATTACGAGAGTGATGTGAAGCAATGTGGTTGCATCACTTTTAGAAATGGGATTGAGTAACATTGATTCATGAAGTAGCTTCAGAATGGTGCTTTCCACAAACCTTCCTCAAAGGGTGGCTTCAAAACTTTGCACAGCCCTATTCCTAAAGCCATAAAAGTCCTTTTTCCCAAGGGACATCTGATATTTGATGGGAGCATCTGGTAAAAAACCTATGGAAATTAATCTGGTGGGACCCATGAGACATCCAGACCCAAGTCTATGAGATTTTAACAGGGAATGCAAGCAGACTGTATTTAGAGAAAGGCAAGAGTATTTGGATCACATTAATCTGTATTCATTTTTTAAAATATTAGGTTCTTTATAAAGATAGCTGTGAGTCCTTATCAAAAAACCAATGAACAAATTAACAAACCAACCAAACTACATTATCACTGATTTGCACTGGCGAAATTTCCAACATGGAAAGTGGCAGACTAAAAATGAGTAAGCTCTCTGAAGTACTGTCCAAACCTTTAAAATGTCAAGGTGAGCATTTGATAAGACAAAACACTGATTTTTTTGTCCAGCTTTAGCCCCACAACTAAGGCTGAATGTTCCAGGATTCAATTCAAGACTTTTAAACATGAAGCCTTCAAAATGTTCTACCTCAGTGGGGAAATATGTCCATGTTCTTACCCCTCGCCCTTGGTAAGGTCCCATTGTGTGCTAGACATGTTGTCTTTTGCATAGACAAAGAAAACTCTTTAAAAAGATGGAACATAATTTAACTGAATCCACTTGGAGTGGGGAAAAAAACACCATCTGATATTTTTCAGGGGGTAAGATGCTGGGTAGTTTCCAGATTAATTTGCAGTAAACCTCAGAGAGCTCACTAATTTCTAGTGAACACTATAAAAATAACCAAGACTGGCCTCTTAAATGTTGCCTGCTTTTTATGAGCCTTTGTTACCATTGAACATATCAGCCTTCCCCAACCCTGGGTCATCCAGATATCTTGAACTTCAACTCCCAGAATCCTTAGCCAGCATTGGCTATACTGGTGATGCATTCTGGGATTTGGAATCCCAAACATCTAAAGGGTCCCAGGTAGGGAAAAGCAGACTCTTCTACCTAGTTTGTCTTACTTTTCTTTCAAGTTGTAAATGTGACCTTCCTTTCTCCTTTCTATAATACAGTTTGGTTTTCTACAAATATTGTACATGAGGACAAAAATTAAATTAAAAAAAACATAAAGCAATAACTTGATGATAAGGCCAATTGATTGCATGGAAGTAGACTATAAAATAGACCAGAATCTGGAGTACACTATGACATGGGAGTACACTAATTGAGATAATGATAGGCAAGTCCTCTGTATTACAGTGTGATCAGTTAATTGTACACTTCAGCTAATTTATTTGTTTTAATGTCCCAAGGGTCTATCAGTCAAAAAATGGACACTGGAAATATAATGACAGAAATGGAGGGAAATGGAGAAGTGATAAGTGATATCTTCTGGCACATGCCCAAAGATATAAAGACTGAAAACACATAGAGCTCTGACCCCAAATTTTCATCTGGCCAGGCCATCTCTCCTTAATTCTTGACCTTCATAGGTCTGAGAGGGAAACATGACCTATTTTCTTGCTCCTTAAACACAAACACTCATTATGTTCCAAATATTTATTGAACATATTCAAGAAAGGAGACTGGAAGGTCACACTAATAGGCAGAAGAGTTATAAGAAGTACCATGCTCCTGGCAACAGTTGTTGATTTGTTATCCTCGCTGTTTTAATTAGAAAGTGTTGAGCTCTTCTGCCTTGGCACAGTGAGAACCTCATCTGATAAATGTGCTTTTTGATGGTGAGAACCTTACCTAGATATATCTACTGAACTCTAAAATAACATCACAATATTGTATTGTAACCGATGCAAGTAAGAGGACGTGCTCAGACATATAAGATTTCCACAAGTGCTAGGCATCTCTTCTGGCAGTAGTTTGCTGATCTTCCTTCTCCTACATTGTTGGTCAGCTGGTTTTTAGATTTTTTTCCCTTTAACATAAGAAATGAATGAAGTGATGTACACCCCATTTGGGACCAAAGAAACTGCGACCTTGCACCTTATTTCACCCCCCTGGGATGCAATAAGGTCATAAGAAGAGCAGAGACCTCATTGCAAGAGTGGTCCCACTTTGTAGTAGCTCCTGAATCCTATCTTTATTTAGCTAGTCAGTAGCCTAAGTTCATGCCACATGGGAAACTCAACTTCTAAATACGCCAAGAACTAGCCATGGCTGCAGGTTAGCCATGGCTTCAGCCATGATCCTAGATCTGATTGACTGGTACATTTTATACCATTTATCCCCATCCCAGTCTGGAGGGACTCTAGATATTTACAGATTTAAAACAAAACAAAACAGAAAACAAAACAGTAAAACATGGTAAAAACAACAATAATAAAATACAATAATAAACAGTAATAAATTAAGCATTCCATTACTGCGTAATACCCACAACGATCACTCGCTAAGTCCAATCACACTATGTCTTCATGTGTTGTACAAACTAGATCAAAGTCTTATGTACCCTAAATAAGGAAGACATTTTGCATTTGATTATCAGAGGTTGACAGTGTACACCCAGAATTCTATCGTCTTAAATCTCAAGATTCCCATTTAGATGGAATGTCTTATCATACAGTTTGTCCAAAAAGTCTAAAGCTGGCTGCTCTGATTAATGGGGTTACTCCAGGATCTGAAAGAACATCTTTCTAAAATCTGCTTGTGCTTCTGATGTCAATTGCAGGAGCTAGGCCCTTCTACCTGCCACTTTATTTAGACATACTCCAGTCTCTTCCTGGTATCTAACAGCAGCAATGATGGAATCATTCCAGATCCATCCATGTTTAGCTTACTCCACATCCACATTAGCAACCCTAGAAATCCAGTTTATTTCAAAACCACTGAATCCAGTTTTTGTTTGAACCCTGTCATTGGCCTGTCCTTTGCTGAAATGCCAGACCAGCCAACACGTTTTCTTTAAAAAAAAAAGAAAGGGAAAAGGGAAAAAAACCCTCTAGTATGGAATGGTTCTTTTGAATGCCTAGCTACTTCGAATGGATTCTGTTTGTTGAAAATAAAAATGCACCATTTCACTTTTTTACAATATTTTTTTAGCAGTACTGTAACCCAAGGGTAGATATTGTTCCAATTGCTTGAAAATCAAACTTTTCTTTTGATTATAAATTTATAGTGAGTAGAGTGAAAGGCTGATGATGAGAGATTGGAAATGATGAACTAGAAACACCTTAAACCCCTCACATTGAGGTAAAAGATTTATGTGAACTTGAAAAGAAGCCCACTTATATATACTATTCTCAGATCTGGGCTGATCTTTGCCAGCTTTCATTTCTAAAGCTGGCTTCTGCACAAACCAGCAGAGATTATCCAAAGCATCAGAAGATTAAAGTTGAATCTTTCAGGTTGAGTTGAATCTCTTCCAAATCTCCCCTCTTTCTTACTTGTATGTTGTTATTGTTGCTTTCTATACTCTTTGCCTCAGACTCAATGCTTAAAATAACTCTGTAACTAAGTATATATGATAGTCATACTGAAAACTGAAACAGCAATGGTAAACAATCAAACTGCGCTGTACGCATTTACTCGGCAATCATTCCAACAACCTTTTAATTTTACATTAGCATTGTGCCCATGTGGAAAGAGGAATTGAAGGTAAACAGTATAATGAGATTTTAGGGAATTTGTGGCCATAAAAAGATATGAACTGGAGGGTTTCTCTTATGCAGTTCTTTGATTAGCCTGAGTTCCCTCCTATCCAGTCTTGTGCAAGTTTCCCTGCTCTTCTTTGAATATGTCAATAATGGAAGTTAAGATTTATGCACGTAAAACATGCTCTAACATACAGTTATGGCACATATATTTCAAAGTGGCTCTTTTAAAGGTAGCCCTCCTACCATCTGGCAGAACCCAGACAGAATACACTGACTTCAGACTGTTGATACACCTCCCCATGAAGAAGAGATGTATGTACTAGGTCACAAACAGAGCAAGATTGCCCCACATCTGCATGCTTCAGATAGTGCTATTTCTGAAGAAACAGATACA
This sequence comes from Python bivittatus, assembly GCF_059951505.1. Classification (NCBI taxonomy): domain Eukaryota; kingdom Metazoa; phylum Chordata; class Lepidosauria; order Squamata; family Pythonidae; genus Python; species Python bivittatus. The sequence continues at coordinate 52,595,071 of NW_028277034.1, read as the reverse complement.
TTTATTTGCATTAGATTAAATTGTTTGTGGTGTGTGTGTGTGTGTGTGTGGTGCTAAGTCAAGTCTCTGTGAAGGAATGGAATGAGAGGAGTCAAGGACAGAAGCATCTCCTCAGCCCCCAGCGCGAGCATGGGAAAGCGAAGAGGATGAGACTGGCACCACCCTAAGGAATTCGTAGTGTTTAGTTGCTGGCTTGGGGAGTTTAGATTCAGTCTGGCGAGATTCTGTCTAGCAGGTGAGAGCTCATAAAGTAACTGAGCTGTTCCAGTACTGTCTTGTGGAGTTTCTTCGGCTTAATCTGACATCAATCTCGCCAGACTCACTCTAAACTCCCCAAGCCAACAACTAAACACTACAAATTCCTTAGGGTGGTGCCAGTCTCATCTTCTTCAGTTTCCCATGCTCGCGCTGGGGGCTGAAGAGATGCTTCTGTCCTTGACTCCTCTCATTCCGTTCCATCACAATCTCATTGTCCTGTGTTCTTATACAAGTTAGTCCTTTGGGGTAGACACAAAAGTATGATTTTATTACACACTTCTTATAACTTGTTATGCTTGAATCTCACTCCAATCTCTTCGGAAAGAGTTTCTCTACCCCAAAAAACTAGAGCACTTCATTTGCTTTGGTAAGCAATTCTAAGGTGCTCTTTCCCCATGATCTGAACAGCTACTGTACTTTATTTGTTTCAATATTGACTGTGTTAATTTGTTTTTTAATATTGAATGTTTTAATATTAACATTAAGATGGGTTTTTGCATGTTATCTTTTCTTCCTGTTAATAAGCTTTGCTTTGGTTTTCCTCTGCTGAGATTGGTCTAGCTCCCAATCATAGAAGGAAAGGTTGAATCATCTGGTCCTACACCTCTACGCTATATGGTCTGGAGGCTGCTCTATTGAAATTATTTCACTTGTTGTACTTTTACCTTTTAATCATCAGAAAGATAACATGGGTTGTGAGAATCCCATCTCTTACACATGATGGGGTTAATGGGTGAGTGCCAGATAAAGATTTCGGGATGGCAGTGGGAAGAATGTACTCCAAAGCAGGAGGAAGGAACAGAGTATGAAGTTCCAGATGGTCTCTTAGAGAAGAGATTTGAGATCTTCAGTTTTCCAGCCTAGGGATTAGTGTTGCAAATTTGCAAGTTTAATTCTGAAGTTTTGGATGATGTCCTTGGAACCCTTCAGGGATCATGCTGGTGGTGTGACCATATGAATATAGGGAGCTGCTGGGCAATGCTTCTACTCAAATCCTGTCATTAGGCTTTGAGTCAGCCTCATTCAACTTCAGCAATAAGCATAATTTGAAATGGGAAAAGCTTAAATTAAAAAGTGAAAGGCATCCAAGAAAGAAAGAAAGTGACCAGCTTTTGAAAAACCATAATTTTCAGCTGAGCAATGTGTCATATGAAATAAAAGCTTTTCATGACCTTTTATAGCACATGACTAAGAGTTACAATGCATGGTTTATCTAAACCTGATTGACAAATTCTAGAAGTACTTCCATGTGAAAACTACTAAAGAGTTGCCATGGCACTCCTTCTTCCTTGGCTTACCTAAAGAGAATGGGAAATCTGCGAAGCTGAAATCATAACAGCAATGCAATAGTTTTAAGAATATTTCATTTGCTCATTCTAAGAAACCAGGGACAATAAATATGTCTTGAGTTTAACAACACAGCAGGAGGCAACTTTCATTCAGCCATAATGGAGTGTCAGAGTTCCCAGCATCCTTTATGATTGCCCAAGTCTGAAATTTAGCAAGACCTGGCATTACTCATGCTGTTCATCACTAAGTTAGAATAACCCATTTCAAGAACAGTAGGGGTGGACTTTGGTTGCTCTCTTCCTGAAATTATGGGGACCCAGTTAAGAAGAAAACATAGAAACCAAGAATTTGACTTAAGAATGCATTTCATTTGCTACCTAGACTTTCAGGGAGGGGACATGAATTTTAGTATTCCTTGCAAAAGGATCTATAGTACTTCAGTAGTAGAGTCCCTGCTATGAACTGAGATGGTGAGCCCAATGTGTTAATTTCTAGTTACAGGAAGAAAAAAATCCACAATCTTTTGAACTGAGGAGTGTTTCTCCTATTCAGTTAACATATGTCTTCATACCTGATGTTAAGTGGAATTGAGGAACTTGGGTGTGCAGGCCAGACAAAAATTATCTTGGTAATTCAGTTCTGATTTTTTATCCTGTTAGATCTGGATGATTCCAAAGATCAGTTCCAAATGAATTCTAGTTGAATTCAGATGTTCAAATCAAACCATTGAATTGGATCCATTTGATGCAGTTTTCCAAATCGATTTGGAATGAACCACATTTCTGTGGTTGTGCAGAAATCATCTGAACTGATTTGGAGTCAGCTGGTGATTCAGTTGCACTACCATCAGATTACTGATTACATATACAGCCCTATTCAATACCATCTGTGGAAGAACAGGCTGCTTAGCAAAACCATAGGCCCCTGTGCTGCCTTCTTCCCCTCCTATCTGAGCCCTTCCCCAGCATCAGCATGGCAGAGTTGCCAATAAAGTTGCAACCTTGACACAGGTGGGGGGGGGGGGGGAACACCTGTTTTGGAGCTCTGCAGCTACCAGCAAACAGAGTACAGCAGCCAAACAAAAGAAGGTGTTTTTCCTTCAAAGGGAGTGAATGATCCAGAGGAAAAAGAAGTATAGAGGCAGAGCAAGGAAAAGTGCAAGAATAAAAGCACCATGTGGAAAGTTGTAAGTCCTCTACATGCTGGCCAGTAACAGAGAAGAAAAAAGCAGAAGAAATTCCAGAGAGAGGAATTAAGGCAGAATGGTGTTTGTGAGAAGAAAATGTTGCTATAGAATAGTTATACAGTAGAGTATAGTACAGTGATAGTAATAGTAAAAAGGAATTGTTATAATAATCATAGAATAGTCATAATACAGGGTATAGCATAGACGAAATATTGTAAATGTAATAGTAATTGAATAGTAAGAGTACAGTAATTGTAATTGGTATAGTAATAGTAATTATTGTAGTAATATAGAAATAATAGCAATAGGATAGAATATAGAAGAGAGGCAATAGAAAACAGTCACATATAGATTTGTAAGTTTCTCATTTCACTTTTGTGTCTTAGTTTTTTCAAAATATCTCCCCAACTCTTAGAGGGAGATAGATATATATTAAAAAAAAAAAAAAATTGGTCCAGTGCTTTTGTGTCTCTTTTGACTCTGGGTCAATCTAATTGGATACAGTTTTAAAAAAGGACCTATGACACCATCCATCTGTGCAATCAAGACAGAGTTACATATAATGATCTCTTTGGGGGGGGGAAATAAAAGCTATCCTACAAGAAAACTCTTCCCTCTTCATTTATTGCTAAAAGGACAAGTATAACAATAACTCTTGTCTGGATACGAATGAAGCAGTATCATCTTGGAAGGATGAAGCGAGATCTTCCTTATCTTCCCCCATGGCCAGTTCTCCTTATCCAAATTCTTGTTTTATAGCAATTCTTTCCTTGGCAGTGAGAGTACCGATCTCTGAGAGAATGGGAAATCTGTGAAGTTGAAATCGTATCTGCAATGAAATAGTTCTAAGTATATGCTGTTTCCTCTGTTTAAAATTCCCAGTTAAAAATATGACAAAACAAAACAACTTCTGGATGGTAGAAACTTGGCGTGGAATGGATAATTTCTTTAGCAAAAGAGAACTGGAAGAGTAAAACACAATGATTCCTTGACCAAATCATTGAGCACTGCTTACCTTAGCTCGACTTCCAAGTTTGCAAGTTGAAAATGTAGACATTCACCATAAAGTACCTTCAAGCTAGGACAGTCCCTGTTCAACAAATGGCTACACCGAGGTGACAATGAAAATTCCCTTCTTTCCTTCCCCATTTTCTGGTGCTTCTGAAACTTCATTTAATTAAGCTGATTTACAATGTGATCAACTGAATTAAAGGAAGAACACCAGAAAAAAAAATCTGTTTCTCTATCCTGGGCTATTTCATGCTTCATATAACTTTTGGTGTGCTGTTTTTTGGTACTGCTAAGGTAAAGAAAGAGCAGGAAATGGAGCGAAAGACTTCACACATGTAATAAGAACAGTGGTCTTGCAGGGCCCTGTTAATGAGCCTGTTGAAAGGACAGAGGCTTAGAAATACAGGTTTATGAATAAAAACATGAAGGCTGGCAAGCAATGGCTTTTAAAAATGAAGCTCTCTCTTTTGTGAGCTGGTGGGAGTTGAAATTGGGAAGGCAGGTGCAAAAGCAGGTGTGGTTGTGGGTTTTGTGTACGTGCATGGAGCAGTTCAGGACAGAAAGAGATACATTTAGAAGTGACAAATTGCTTTTTTAAAAGGCCAGAGAAACAAACTGAAAGGCCTTGCTTTGACCCCCCCCCTTTTTTTTTTTTTTGCATACTGCTGTTGCCCTGTGGGCTTTATTACGTGTTAACTACACAAGATCGGTAGGCCAAAGCTCCTGCATAAATCCAGGTTGCGTTCGCAGGCTGAGTATTTCATAACATCCTTGTCTCTTTTCTTAAGGAGGATCAGAGTTGTGTATCCAACACTTCCTGTCAGGCTCTCCCCCCACTACATGCAGGAATAACAAAAGAGACAGGCTTTCCAACTATGCTTGAATAGGTTTTCTTTTCCTCCTCTTACAGAACCACTGGCAGGAGGAGAGCTTAGTTACATCTAACCCCTTGGTGGGCCTTTCTCCGAATATGGATTGGCTGAGTCTGATTCCTTGCCCTGGAAAGTGATAAAGATGACTTCACCGCGTGCCAAGGATGTTCTTCTGTCCGTATTTGGAAATGGCTGTAGGGTGTTTCGACAGCCTATCAGGTTAAAAGGTTGTGACAAGTGTTAGGGCAAGCTAGCTAATTGTGATAAGCTCAACCTACCGGCTTCGTCTTGCTATCTTCTTTTCTCCTTTCCAAGATCCCATTCTTTTGTCGAGAAAAGAGTCCATTTTGTAAAAAAACCAGAGTCTGGCAGCTTCAGACATTTGTGGTATACATGTTATTAAAAGCTTTAAAGAGAACATAAAAACTAAAACTAATACAGAATAAAAAGAACAAAGAGAGAAAGAACAAAGAACAAAGAAAAGTGAAGAAAGCAAAAACAAATCTCTTACTCTATGATTACCAATAAAAGGCTCACTTTTTTCTATTATCCTTTTTTTCCTAATCGTTGAAACCACAAATCATAAGTGCATTTTTTTTTCTGTTTCAGGCAAAAAGTCTATAAGGCAGTGTTGTCCAAACTTGGCTACTTTAAGATGAGTGGACTTCAACTCCCAGAATTCCCCAGCCAGCCATGCTGGCTGGGGAATTCTGGGAGTTGAAGTCCACTCATCTTAAAGTGTCCAAGTTTGCACAACACTGCTGTAAGGAGTTTCCAGTCAGCCATAAATGTAGCTATTGTCTTTTCTCTAATTAAGGACATTAATTTAGCCATCTCTGCAAGTTCCATCATCTTCACCAACCATTCCTCCATTGTGGGCAGTGCTGAACCTTTCCACTTTGGAGCATATAATAATCTCTCTGCAGTTGTCATATATAACAACAAAGCTCTGTGACTTTTTTCCAGTTGTCTGTCCATTAGTCCCAAAAGGAAAGTCTCTGGTTTCAATTGTACATTAGTCTTTAAAATCTTCTGAAAGAGTGTATGTATTTGTGTCCAAAATTTTCTGGCTTTCTTACACATCCACCAGACATGATAAAATGTCTCTTCGTGTTGTTCACATTTCTAGCAAAGATTCAAAATACCTTTATACACTCGAGAAAGTTTCTCTGGGGACAGATGCCAACAATATATCATTTTATAAAAAATCTCTTTAAGGTTGGAATATAATGTAAATCCTTTCAGCCACATATTTTCCCATTGTTCCATTTGTATATTGTAACCAAAGTTTTTAGACCATTTTATCATACATTCTGTCACTTGTTCTTCTTCTGTTTATATATTTTAGCCATAGCCTGTTCATCATGACTACATAATTCTGTTTCAGATTGTCTTACATTGTTGAAAACCATGAAATCTTTTACCCACTTTAAATCTATAATAATTGTACATAAGAACCCCATGCAGCTCCAGACATTTGTGACTCTGCTTTTCCATGCCAGGCATTGGTCTGTATAAGCTTCACTCCTGAAACTCTGCTGTGGGCCAGGCTGTCCTTTAAACAGTGCCCTCCTGTCTTCCTGTCAGCTACTTGAGGATAGCCTATATCTCAAATGCCAGAATGTCTTGATTATTTAATGCTCTCCTTTCATTTCCCTGACAGCCTTGTCTACCCCTAATAAAATTGTGCTTAGAGGCTGACACTATCTTTTGCATTCTCCCCTTCAGGAGGATTGGAGAGGAAATAACCCATATCCCTCGCAGGCAAAGAATGAATCCCCCACCAGCTTATTCTGCTGCCTGAGTTACTGAACAAGTCAGAAATGAAGAGCTAAGCTACCCAGCCCGCAAAGTATTTCACGGGTCCAATTTTTCTATATTGAATAGAAGACACACAAAAGAAGGGCAGGAGGATAAAGACTGTGGTAAGTCAAGAGGGGGTGGCTTAACACCTTTCCCCAACACTATCCCCGAGAAAGTTGTGCTCCTTAAATTGCTACCTATAGCAAGAGGGAAATTGTTGATGAAAATAATAAAGGAACTCAGCATTTAATCCATGTTCCCCATCTAGGAATTCAGTCCTAGCCCTCCCTCAAGGCCAAAGAGAAACAGATGTATTATAAGTGATCATGTGTTTAATTTAGGGAGGTTTTTTTGGTTGTTTGTTTTGCCCTAGCATGCTTTTCTTTATTGTCAGCATCACTAGGTAGACCAGATCAGGAAATCAACTCCACCAGATGGCTAAAACTACATTTATTGAGATAATCACAGAATCTTGCAAGTCTGATTGTGCTGGACCTCCTCCTCCTTCTTTTTATCCTCCACTGACTCAGGGAGGTGTTTCCCTGAGTTGCTTCCAAATGTTATTTCACTTCTCAGGATTTAAAAAGTGTTTCAGCCCCTTTTGCCTAGGTAACGGGTCTTGCCTATATCCATCAAGATCATCTTCCTTACTCTGTACATTTATACTCTGTTTTTGCTGATCTGAAATACGAATTTGAAGCAGGGCATATGGTTTCAGGTGTGCAAACCCTCTCCAGAAGTTTCACTCAGTGTTTGTCTTCCCTTCCCAGTGGAAATTTGTGAAAAGCATGCCATCAAGGTGTAGCCATTGCCCAGTGAATTTTGAAGGTTTTATCTTGAAGAGTATGAGATATAGTAGGGTAGGGTTTTAAAGGCTACATCTGGCCCATTGGCTATTGGTTGTAAGCCCTCAGTGTCATCATAATGAACTGGATGTTATCATAAAGGGATATAGAACATCAGAACTGGCTCTATGCAACTTCTGTTGCAGACAGATGAACTGTTTTGCATCTTAAATCATGGTATGTCTACATAATAGTTTCCTCATGCTTAAAACAGGCAGCAATTAAACTTCTGTTAAATAAACTATCCCATTCTAATAATTGTTGGTCAGTTCAAAGAGGTAGAGGGGTTGGGGGACAAGGTAATCAAGAAGATGCTAGTTTTACAACTTCACATACAGCTGGTTGATGTGTTACATTGGATGAGGAGAGATCTCACCCCAATATATTCAGAAATGAAGAAGTGAAAGGAAAGTCTAAATTATGATCTATTAAACAAATTTAACCTATCAGTCTAGACACTGGGCAGGGACAATGCAAGCCTATGAAAATCAAACTCAGAACAGCCAACTGAAAGCCCAAATGTTTTCCTCTCAGGTGAACTTTTAAGCAAAGGAAGAGAGAGCTTCATTGTGACTTGGTTCCTCATTCAAAAGACATAATACTATATCATCTCCCTTCTCACAAACATCCTAGAACACAGTTTAGGTGGGAAACAGTAGAAATTTTAGAACAGGGTGAAAAATGCAAGGAGCCCTGGGTCCAAGCTACTGCAGTGAGAAGTGCACAACAAGTAAAACAACTTCTACTATTCCAAAAAGAGCTTAAACCCAAGTCCAAAATAGTCTGGCTGACAGGTTGCAGGTATATAGAGGAGGACAGAATGAAGCAAAAACTCTCTGTCCAAAATGAGCAACTTTTGCCTCTTACCAGGGTTTCAAGGAACTACAATGCTGGCAGTGAGTGGCCATGACTGTCATTCTCCAAAAGTAGCCTATGAAGTAGAAAAATAAGCATCTCTACAAAGTAAATCAGATCAAATATCTTTATTACGGTCTTTGACCAGCCTTTGTAAAAATAAACAAAACAACAATATGTTATCAGGGAAAGAAGAAAACAATAAAATGATATAACTAATGAAAAGTTTTGCACAATGGTATAACATGGTGAAGATATTTGGCAACCTGGTATGTAAGTGTCGATTCAGCATTCCTTAAGAAGTAATAAACATAAAATTTATCAGTATGGCCCTCAAATTTAGAGATGAATCTTCAAAGTAATAAAAAAAATTAAAAAAATTATGTGAAGTGTCTTGTCAGCAGAAGCAAGAGAAAAACAGCGCTGCGTTTTCTGCTGAGAGAGTCAGCAGCACACAGCAAGCAGAACCTGACATTTTTTCCCAGACTTGCAGGGCAATACACAATTAGCAAGAAACCATGTTTACAAACCAGGTCTAGCATGCTTTCAAAGGAGTGTTCAAGCCATATTTATAAGCAATCCATGGGAGATTTGGTAAACATTTTGGGAAGTGCCAGTCAGGGATTAAACATCCCCCATCCCCCTCCAAACAAATGCCTCTGCAGAGGGCAAGTCCCTGGTTTCTCCAGCAGCCCAGGCCAAAATGGCCATCCCCATGTCCTCCTGTCACTGGGCTGTTTTGAATATAGACCTAGCACTCTTCTGAAAAAGTGCTAAACCCACGTTCAGAAATAACCCAGCTGGCAGGCCACAGGCCTATGGGGTGAAGCAGGAAGTGATAGCACATGAGGTCAGTGTCCAGCAATCAAAAGGGAGGGAGTGTGTCCACAATAGCCTAAAGTGGTCATTAGAATCTGGGGAGATCTCAATCCCTGACAGCATCTTCAAAGACATCATTGAAGAAACATGTTAGATTGTGTCCAGACCAAAACTGTATCAGAAGAGGAATAGCACTACTTAAAGAAGTTTAAGAAGACTTTCCACAGTCTTAGCTGTGGTCTGAGGATGAGATAAGGGCAATATCAAGATGACATGACAGAAGAAAACCATAACCAGGCCGTGTTCATGCCACCATCAGGAAGAACGTCAGGATGATACTTGAGGGATGTAGGTTCTCCAGTTTGGGGGAAAACGTTTTTTTTCCCCTTGATTTCCTACTTCCCAAACTGCTTCAAACGTTCTTCTATGTCAGCTATTATTGTCATTTGTTCTCCCTACCTCCATGCGCAGCTAGGACTTTGTAACCTGGAATGTGCAGGCGTATTTATTTGTTCAGAATAAATTCATCTGGAGTCATTAGCAACTAAGGGAAAAGGGGAGAGGGAGGAACCAATTCTTCATTGTTAGGTCAACGGAGCAGGAACAAACAACTAATAATCCAATGTGTTTCAGAAATCAAAAGGTCATCCATTAGTCATCCATATTAAACTGAGATTGTGAAATGTTCTCTTGGGTTTAATAAAGGAGCTAGAATTAATCTTAAGTTAGAACAACACAGTGAACACATGACCCCCATCCCCCTCCAAACAAATACACAAATCTTATAATATTCACTGAACTTTGACAACATATTAATATGGTGAAACAGCAAAAAAAAAAAGGGTGGGGGGATTTTTGTACTGAACATCTTTAAAAGAACAAATACCCCATTTCTAATACTCTCAATCTGTTTTACTAACAATGGGATAGGATAGCAGCTTGGAGAAGGCCACCCTAAAAACTTGATTGGGGTTTTTCTTCTTTAAAGCTAATTTTGAGCCATACATGGAATTCTAAAGTAGATGACAGTATCGCAGGTCATATTTTATGACACCAGACCTGAATCTCAAGTGAGTTTTTTAGCCATTATCTCTTGCAGGTCCCAAAGTTACCTGTCTCTTTCTCCGTTTTTGGAAGCAGGTGAAAAAAGAAAGCTGAATTTACTGTATGGCTACATTTTCACACAGAGGACTCTGCTTTAACTCATGGGAGCCCGACATTTTTTGATGTCATACTGAGGTCCACATTCCAAAAAGTAGCCTGTGGGTCCAGGACAAAAAAAATTAATGGGATTTCATTTCATTTACATTTGTTTAAAGTAATGCATAGTGAATATGATTAGCCACCAGTCTGTGTGTGAGGTCATTGCACCAGGTCTCTAGGCTGTACCATGAGCTTTTTAAGATGCAAAAAGTCTTGGGGGTGCAGTTTCAGCATTTCGATTTAACTAATCTGAATGTAGTTAAGGAATAGAGCTCTCTGGAGGGGCTAAATGAATAACTCCAACTATATTAGGATTGTTTACTCCAAGATAACAGAAAATCTCTTAAAAGGAAGATTTTTTTCCCCACCTATCTCTGAATGCTAGATGTAGACCTGACACTTCCCACTAATTACAGTATTTGATCAGCAATATCTATCTCATGGCTGATTTTAACATGCAGACCTCCTGGCTATAACATCTGGCTTTATTTTTCTTGTTTCTTCCCCATATCCCAGCTTTTCATAACTTCTTACCCAATTAAGGGTTCTGGGAAACTCAAAATAGTGAACATTTTTTGTGCCATGTTGGGTTTGTCTAGTAAAGTTTTCACTCTGGCTTCCCCCCCTCCCCATACACCAGCATGGTCATGCTTCTTTTGTTTTTCAATAATTCTCAACTTGAGACATATAAGAGAACTTTCCCAGAGTTCTCTAACACATCTTGGTCTAATCTTAGAATCTATTAGAATCCAGGTACATTGGAGGCCTGCTAGACAGAAAGCATGAGGAAAGGTTATTTTCAGGAAAAAGCCCTAAAAGTCTTGCTATTCCTTCTTTGGGTTTTCTCTGCAGCTGCTTTGGGGTGTCCTCCTTTCCTTTAAGACAAATAATATGAAATGCTGGCATTTCCTCACAGGTAAATCTTTTCTCAATGTTGTCTTTTTGAATCTTCTAGCTAGTGTCACTATATTGGGAACAGAATGTTATGGTATTCTCTGGAGTATTCTGTCCCCACCCCCATCCTCTTTGAAATGTGCCAGCTTGGCTCCTCAGTGGGTGGTCTGATAGTATTCTTCAACTGCATCTTCCAGATGAAAACCATGGGCTTTGAAGAAGCATAATAAGAAGAGTATGGACACTTTTGAACATTAGTGTTGGAGAAGACTCCTAAGAATCCTATGGACAGGCAAGAAAACAAATGCATCATCAAACAGATCAACAAAAAGCTCTCACTCGAGGCACAAGTGATCAGGTTCAAGTTATCTTACTTTGGACACATTATGCAAAGACCCAGCTCTCTGGAGAAGGCTCTAATGCTGAGAAAGATGGAAGGAAAGAGAAAAGGAGGATGATCAGCAGCAAGATAGATGGACTCATTTACAGTGGTGATGAGTTAGAAGTCCTGAAAGACCAGATTAGGGACAGATTGTCATGGTGAAAATCTATCAATGAGTTTGCTAAGTGTTGACAACAACTTGATGGCACATAATCAATCAATCAATCAATCAATCAGCTCAAACAGCCTGATACCAGATCTAGCCTTTACCAAGACAAAGAACAGATGGAAACTATTTCTCCCTCTCCCCACTTCCGATTCCCAAGGCAGGAGAAAGAGGCACAAGAACTTGAACATTGATTGCAAACCAAACAGAACTCAGGTTGATATACAACAGTCACTGCAGTTATTCTGGAATGGCTTCTTAGCTTTTCAACAGCAATCAGAGTTTCCTGTATCCTGGTGTGCCTGTTTATCTGTTCTAGTCCAGCTTTCAGGAAGAAGCCTGACAGTTCCCAATGTTCATGGTATTATTCTGAGGTTAGACTGCATCCAGAGTATGGTGAATCATTACCCATTCCATAAGTTTTCTTTTCAGAAAACTACGAAACCACCCTGGGAATGTCCAGATAAGAATATTCCAGGAAAAATGGAAAATGGACAATGGAAGTTTCCAGGGCAGAATGCAACATTCTATCTTCAAAAGAGTGTGTTTGGCATTTCCCTACTTTTAATCATGTAATAACCCTGTGTGCACTTTTTTTTTCAGGAGACCCTAATTTCAGCCTCTGAACAATCATCTCCAAAATTCTGGGCTTCCCAGGATGGTATTTTTCACTTGCCATGTTCAGTTCACATCCATTAAAACACACCTTTGCAGAGTAATGGATGGATTTCAACTCAGCAGAAGCTAATGTCTATATCCAGATGCAAAAAAGCAGTCAGCTCACACATCTTATCAACACTCCCAGAATCTTTATATTATTATTGTTGCTGTTGGCCGCACGGTCAGCCAGATGTTTAGAATGAATTTGTCATTTTTATCCACCTATCAAATCCTTCCCAAGGACCTGGGATAGGCAGATGTTTGATGGTGTAAAAGGTATTGTCTCAGGATGGAAGCTGTTCCAAGTCAAGCTGCCTTTTGCAACTGACTGATGGTGATTTTGTTAATGCCGATGGTCTTCAAGGGGTGCTCCAGATGTTTTGGGATTGCACCCAAGGTGCCTATTACTATTGCTACTATCTTTGCTTTCTTTTGCCACAGTTGTACTATTTCTGTTTGCAGGTCTTTATATTTTGTGATTTTCTCCAGTTCTTTCTCTTCTATCCTGCTGCCTCCAGGTATTGCAATGTCCACTATCCAGACATTTTTGCCTTTCTTCTCAACAATAGTTAAATCTGGGGTGTTGTGTGGCAGGTGCTTGTCTGTTTGAATTCTAAGGTCCCAGAGAAATTTAGCTTCTTCATTTTCTCTTACTTCGGCTGTTTTGTGGTCCCACCAGTTCTTGCTTGCAGGCAAATGGTATTTCTTGCAGATATTCCAACACACCAGTGTTGCTACTTTGTCATGCCATTGTTTGTAGTCAGTCTGTGTGATCTTTATTATTATAATTATTAGATTTTTATCCCACTTGGGATTTTATCCCAGTTTATATAGAACTCAAGATGGCGAACATACGTATTATTCCTGCCTCCTATTTTCCACATAACAACCACCCTGTGAGGTGGATTGAGCTGAGGGTAAGTGCCTGGCCCAAAGTCACCCAGCTGGCTTTCAAGAGAGGCCTGGAACTCACAGCCTCCCGGTTTCTAGGCCAGGACCTTAACCACTATACCAACTGGCTCCATAGCACGCAGGGCCAAAAATTGATGCCACATTTGCATTTTTGTTAGTGTGGAGAGTTTTTAAGAACAAAGCGGGTGCCTTAAAGCACAATTTCCTCCCTTAAAAGTTCTGCAAGCCAGGTTTTCCCCAAATTTGGCTCTGGCCCTGATCAACACGGTGCACTGTGGCCCTGTGCAGGCTACACAAAGGCTCGTCTGATGCAGCGCTGATGATCAGTGGCACTGCTGATGTTACCTAGTTGGGTAATGAAACATCTGCAAGCCAACAGCCAACCTCAGAGAGCACCAAAGACTCCACAAATCAGTACATAATGAATAGTAGCAATGGTAACAATATGGTCACAGTTCTCATAACGTTATGTAATTTTAATAACAGAAAGCCTCTTATAAGCAGCAGGGTTGTATTCACTAAGCAAAGGACCATGAATACAATCATCAGTGGCATTCTCCAGTATCCATAAAACATTTGTTAAAAAGCATTTATGCACAATAACTAACATAACTGTGGAAACAATATGGGCTTTTAAGTAGAACGCAGTAATGCAGATACTCAGTTTCAGTCATTTGGAATACCAAGAACATTTGGCATTATTGCTATCTCAGAGGGAAAAGACTAATGATGAGACTTGTTATTGTCTGTCCTGTAAAAAAGAACAAAGTGTCTTTCCCAGATTATTTGTAACTCAGTGTGGCTGTGCTGGATTTATACAGATGTGGACATTTGTGCAGAGGCAATGCTCCTGGCTTTCTGAAGCAATTCCGAAGTTTGTTGCAAGGCGTTCACTTAACCTGAACTTAACTCTCATGTTCCATTAAGAAACAGAAACTGGAGGGGATAACAACTCTGTGAATCAAACTTCTGGCACTCCACCAAACTACAACTCCCAACATTCCAATGTGGTTCCTAGGGATGAGGTGTTGTTAAAACATGGCTGCCAGGGGTGTGGGTTGGTGAGCACTATAGATCAGAGGATGAATTAGGAAGAAGAAATATCAGGGGAAGGGGAAAAAATGAAGAATGAGCAGGATCGATTAGCAAACCCAGTGGCAGGAGGACAAAACAAGCTGCAGACTGAATGACAGAACATGGGTAGATCCTGCAGATAGGCTTCAATCTGGCTCTGGAACATCTCCAGTTCAGTGCTTGACCGTCAGCCCTTCAAGGCAGACCAGACTAGGAAACCAATGTCATGTAGGTCAGTACTGCTTGTATTGTAAAACTTGAGGAACATAATCTTGCAAATATGAATGCATTTCCCCCTTCCCTTTGTCTTCATGTTAACTAGGGAGGGTTTTTCTTGAGACATTTACTCACATTACATTATTGGCCCAGGCCCAGGCCCCTTTTATCTGATGACTGGCTTGGTAGCAACTCTTCATCATGTCCTTCAAGGCCATTCTCACTACCCTCTACATTGACTGGGATGCTGCAGCAGGGAGAAAGAGAAGAAGATAGAGAAGGAAAAGAAGAATGAAAAGGAGAAGGAGATAGAAGGGAAGGGGAATGGGAAGAGGATGGAGGAGGAGGACCAAGACCAATCTTCTTCTCTGCCTTCTAGAAAACTCTCTGGCTAGGAAGCTAGGATTGCAGACTGCATCAAGCCTTTCTTATAATATCTAGCCATTTGCTGGCCAAGCCCAGTATTGTCAATATAGAATTGTACAGATTAGACACAAGTCCTTCCACAAGTCCATTACTTGATAGCCTTTCTCTGGAGATGCCAGGCTCTTTATTTATTGTTTTTGTACTTACAACTGCAACTCAACTCTTTGGTTAGTAGGAGCCATAATACAGTGGTTCAACACTTGCTTCACCCTCAGAAGGTCCAAGGTTCAGTTTCAAGCATCTGCAGGTGTCAGCTGGAAAATGCTTCATCCCTAAAATTTGGTTATTGCAGTGATGCCTAGTAGTCTGACTCAACAAAAAGAACTTCCCACACATCAGCCTGCAAGCTTCCTCCCTAGTGGTGAAAGCCAGCACAAAAATTTCTCACTCTGTACAAATTGCACATTCTGCTCTTGGATTCTCCTTAGGATATTCTGTTCTTTCTATTTCAGCCAAATTATTCCAATTTGTCCAAGGGCAAGGGCTGGTTTGAAGGGCAGTATGTAATTCCATCAAGTTGGAGGTTTTCTAGAAAGAGCAAATGAAGATTGCAGGCATTGGTAAGGAACAAGGAAATTCAGGATGTTGCCTGAGAAAGCTTCTCCAAAGTGTGTGATCTCCCCTGGTGAAGAAGTGAGAGAGCGAATGTGGTAGAATTTTATCTTGTCATGAAATTACATTGTCACAAGAAACCAGAAGCCTTGGGCAGTCTCTAAGCATATGGCATCAGTAACTTTGCAGTGGGTTTCAACTCCAGCATGGATCTGCATCCTTGATTACTACAGCTGTCATGCTGGCCAAAAGCCAGGAAGTCCATAGCCCTGATATTCCTTGGAAGTAGTAGGATATAAAATTCCCAGAAAACTATTCTTACAGCAATTATGGTAGTCAAGCAAAATATTATTGCTATTGCAGGCGTGCTTGTGAAGGGAAGATTGCAGTTAGAGCATGAGACATGAATAACTAAGTTCAGCTTAGAAAAGGTTACCAGCAAACCAGCACAAACTGGCCTTTAGTAAGAAACTATTAGGCGAGAGCAATTTTTTTTAAAAAAAACGGAGCAACTAAATTCTAATGCTGTTGTTTTTCTCCCCAAAATTCTCATTCCGTTGGATGAAAGGGAATGTGCTTTTTAAATTCTTTCAAAGAAGTAAAGAATCTGCTAACATCATGGCTTAAAAGAAAAAATAAGCTAAGCAAACAGAACAGTCAGGCTTCATATAGAGCTCTGAAACAGTCACATTGTTTTGTGTTCAGTTTCAGCATCCTTTTACATCAAACTGGCAAGCCTGTTTGGAAGGGGCTGATGAAGACAGCCCTCCCTAGTGTCCCTTCATCCCGTCTTTCAACCCTTTGGGGACTGGGACCCATCGTTTAAGAAATGCTGCCTTAATGTCAAGATTTTTTTCTCAATCGTGTCCAGTTCTGATTAGAATAAATGTAATGCTAAGCTGGAAGATCTTGGCCTTCCTAAGCAGGAAAAATGAATTCTGCCCACCAAATGAGAATAGTTCTAAGCAAAACTGTGTTTCCCCATTCCTTCCCATGGAACTGCTCTAACCATTAGTGATAAGGAGGTCACCCTGACCTGTCCTAGTCTTCAAAGACTGAAAGAATGCTAAGCGTAAACCCATCTTTGTATCCCAGTAGGAAGAGCATCAAAATACCCCAGCTGGATGTACGGACTTGTTATATTCTCTCTCCCAGCTGGATGTACATATGTTTTCATTCTGAAATTATCTGCATGATTTCCCTCTTCTGCCCTTTTCTTCCCCAAGACTTCCCTTGGGTGGCTTATGTTTTAGTTTGAAAATCTGAGGCCTGGATCTCAGTGTTCTTCCGATTTATGCATCTTGTTCCCAACAGGTCCATAGATTACATTTTAATTCTTAGTCATATCAATATTTAATTGCCTTTGGCAGACACGTTTTGCCTAAAACTTTGGATGTATCTCTCAAGCTGATTGGAACTGTGCATCACAGGAACAGTTGTGTTTGTGGTAATTATTTTGCACACGCAGTGCTTCCCATTCTGATATTCTCTAAGCAGATTTGTCTTCCTTTTTTCTTTCATATTTTTCTTTTTTCTTTCAGAATGTTCTCCACCTGCCCTAGCCCACTTGAAATGTGGCTAAGTTCACCCAACCTTCTTAATTCTAAACTCATGTCACCAAAGCACAATTATGTTGATCTATCCTCCCCTAAACAAGCCAGAGATTAATGGAACCAACCTAGGTCACAAAACATGCTAACACAAGGGCTAGATTTCCCACAATCACAACTTACCTTAACCTGCTCAATTTAAGCCTTC
Organism: Python bivittatus; assembly: GCF_059951505.1. Taxonomy (NCBI): domain Eukaryota; kingdom Metazoa; phylum Chordata; class Lepidosauria; order Squamata; family Pythonidae; genus Python; species Python bivittatus. The sequence continues at coordinate 52,577,889 of NW_028277034.1, read as the reverse complement.
TTTAGTGTGTTGTACAAACCCAGTCATTTTGTATCATTTGTTAGAGTTATATCTTCTGATTTATTTTTTTTTTAATTTGGAAGTTCAGAGTAGACTCCCTACTCCTGTTTCCCCAAAACTACCCTACGAGACATGCTGGGCTGAGGGAGTGACTGGCTCAAAGTCATCTTGGGAGCTTCAGTGGTTGAGGGTGGATTAGACTGAATCTTCTCAATCCCAATCCAATATTTTAACCACTACCCAACCCTGGTTCTCAGTATTAGGAGAAGTAAATGCTGCACATTTACAAGGTTTCAAACAGACTATATTCCGAGCCTCTCTAAGCACACCATCAATATAACTCTTGAACTTGTCAACTAGACTGTGGATGAAAAATGGTCATAAAATTTTGGGAGTTCATTAAAATCCTCCCAATCCAATTTACAGTCACATTATCCCCTACTGTGCTCTGTGGGGTGGCTAAGCAGTGGTTGCCAACCCACAGAGCCAGTCACAGCAATGCCTGCAGGCTCTTGCTGCTTCCAACCAAATGATGAAAGCAGCATTGTGGCATCATACCACAAGCTCCACCCCTTTGGGATGTACACGCAACATTGTGACACCCACAGAAAAGTGGTGAGGTTTGTCCCCCTGCGGTGGGGGGTAGACATAGTGGGATAAGGGAAAAGTGGTATTTACGTTGGTGGAACAGTCATGCAGAAACAGATGGTAGGGCAGAAGCATGTGGAAAGGTTACAAAAATAAATGGGAGCTTTCCAGAAAAGCAACAAGAAAAATCCTTCCCACAGAGGAATATATCTAATTTTCTTTATTGTCAATCTTGGCTTCTCCAGTTTCAATGTATGTATGTATGTATGTATGTACAGTATATCCCCTCTCACCCCTATGGGTGGTCTATGTCTTCCTCAATCTCGGGTCCTCTACCAGAGGCCTGGGAGTTTGAGGGTTCTGCACAGCATCTGAGCTGTTCCTAGCCCTGCATTCTTCTGCACAGAGAGCTCAAATGTTGTTCCTGGGATCTGTTGGAGCCCCTCTCCCAGCTTAGGAGTCACAGCCCCAAGTGCTCCTAGCGCCACTGGGACCACTTTGGCTTTTACTTTCCACATCCTCTCTAGTTCTTCCTTCAGGCCCTGGTACTTCTTCAGCTTCTCATACTCCTTCTTCCTGATGTTGCTGTCACTTGGCACCACTACATCTACCACCTTGCCCAAGGACTCCTACTGGTAAGGTGGGTACCAGCCGGCATTCAAACCCTGTCTCCTGCATCAAAGGGCAGTGCTCTAACTACATTATCCAGCTGCATATATATATTTGAATAGATAGATATATACTGTATATATATCTCCATATATAGTTGAATAGACATATTTTTGCTTTTGGAATATTCCCTGCTTAATTGCAATGCTGCCTCAGTCTAAACAATGGCCTAAGTGCCATCTTCCTTCTATTTAATGTTCCTATTCATCTGCTGCATGTGCACACACATAATTTTGCTAATAAATCTAACCTATCTGTGAGTGCAGAGAGTAACTATTTCTAATTAGTTTGATCAAAGATTCCTTCTGTCACTGCTGAATAATAGAAATTAGGCTAATAAAACTTCTACAGTGTTTGAGAGAGTGAAGTAGAGAGTGGTAATAGTGAAAGGAATATTTGCAAGGAAGACAGATCTTTTTCTAAGCTCATATTAGCATCAGATGTCCCATCTGCTCTCTAAGAAACAGGGTTATTTTCTGAATTTTGATAGAATTTCTTCCCATTCTTAGACCATAAGAAATTTCCATTCATGACCGAAGTAAAGTTGGCTTGGCTACTATGAATTGTTGGCTACTATTCAATGAATTAGTTATAATATGACTGTTCTAATGAGTCATTTTTCCATTTCCCCTCCCCAAAAAGATCCTTTCAGTGAGATTTACACATGGTAGCTCTGCCCAGAAATTCAGCCCTTACAGTGCCAAAAAATGCCTTGTACTGTATTTCTTTCCAATCATATTCATTCCATGGGAAGGAAAAATAATTGTTTTCCAATATTTTTTTCCTAAAGGGAAAGAAAATTTTGGAAGAAAAAAGAAATGAAAATTGCAAAGAAAATTGCAAAGAACTGACTCTCTACTGATGTAACGGAAAGACTGATCAGTATTATTCCACATGGTTAAGGTTTAATGATGTGATTATGTATTTAAACACTAGCCTAATCTACGTATGTTTTTGCTGTGTCTGCTTTTTTATCTGTCTGTGTGAGTGTTTTATTTTTCTCCTTTTCTCTTCAGAAATTTAAAATTTAAAATAGGAGTTCAGTGAATTTTCAGAAGTAAGAGATGACTGGAGATATGAAAAATACTTAGTTCTGGGACAGACAGTTCCTGCATATATCAGTTCATTTGTTTCAAATGTTTGTATGCTGCCTACTGTAGTTCACTAGACTCCAGGTGGTTGACATGAATAAAACACGGCATGTAATAACTATATATGATACTTTTTAAAAAAGGTATTCCTGCCACCGCTAAAAGTTTCCCTCACCGAATGTTCTCCTCACTGCTATTCTAAAGGAAAGTAAGGTGGGGTCCAATTTGAATTTGGGGTAGCAAATTGTTCCATTTTGAGGGGCTGCTGAAGTAAAGGTCATCTCTATGTTCTACTTCTTCTAATTTTCTGAAGTATAAGCACCAGGATCAATTCCTTCCAGTGAACTCATGTACAGTAGACATTTTTTTCTCCTCTGCTATCTCATATAGCCATCAGCCACAATTGGCATTGGAAAATTAGCCAAGGGAGTGATATGTTTCTGTCTACCACGTTACCCCTTCCTTTCCCTGGAAGGTCAACAGCAAGGTAAGTGAGCTTAGAAGGGGTTGTGGGAGCCAGCATTGACACTGGAAAAAGCAGTTTGATACCAGGTCTGGCCATTACCAAAACAAGGAACAGCTGGAAACTGCTAATCCTTCAGACAGAGAATAACGTCTAGCACTTTATATAGAATGGACAGGAGAAAGAGGCACAAGGATTTGAACACTGATTGAATAAACACAATTCCCTTTTATTACACAGCAATTGAGGGAAACGTGATAGCTTCTTAGTTTAATTACATAAATCACATTTTTTTGTTTTCTTGTATGCTTGTTCCTCTATTCCAGACCAGCTTGCTGGGAAGAAGCCGGATAGTAATGGAGGAAAGAATCAATGAGGATGCACAGGAAGATGGGAAAAGGTGATTATGGTCTGCCTTGGGTTAAATCCGAACCCATGTCACATAATATTGTATTGCCTCATATTGCAGGTGAACGTTGTGCATCCCAAGATTGCTACGCATGACAAACATGACTTCTCTGCTTCAGATGAGTTAAAACCATTTCATTGTTGTCATGTTTTTTTCTTGCCATACTGCCGTTCCTTTCACTGCAAAAAGTAATGATATATTAGGGAGCTCTGGTGTGGTCCTAAAAGTGCAAGCTAAGAGTAAGCCACAAAATTATTATTTTGCAGAGACTTCCTTGGGAACATGGCAGATTGAAGATGACTCTGTGAAAAGTGGAGCCAACGATTGCGGCTAAGAACAAGGAACTGACGAGTAGATCAGCTCCTTCAACCCTCTCTGGAGAAAGAGAGGACACATGATTGTCCACCATTGCACCCCACGTGGTTGCTTCTCATGAGAAGACTACAGGGCAGTGGTCTCTGGAGGGTGGGAGAACCGGGAGATGAGGGAATTTGCCATTCTTACTCCATCTACATTTGGAGCCTTTAAAGGACACTAAGTTTGCACTTCCTTTGCTAACCACTTTCAGAAATTGCCTATTAACTGCTTTGAAGAAGTTAGACCTCTTGAAACTGACAAGGCTGTGAGTCCCTTCAATCCTTAATATAAGAAAATGAAACTGTATCTTTATAAGCATTAAGAATTTAAAATAAATATCAAAAAGCAAGACAAGGTTTTGGCTATAGAACATTTAAAATGGATTAAGGGCTCAGAAAACATTGGAATATTTGATTGTGAATATTAAGATTTCAAAATTAATTTTGAAGAATAAATGCATTTTTGTGGGAAAGAAAAATTATTTTCAATATTGGAGATATAACAAGATAAGCAACTTATAATAGCTTTCAGAGATATTTTTGAGGAATTGCACTGGGACTTGGCATCAACAGTGTCAGCTGTGTTCTTATGAACAGTCTGTTTCCAGAAGAAGCTGTTACAGAATAAGATTTGGAACAAAACTTATCTGACATGATTGTGGAGAACAACATGAACAAGAATTTGTCATTGGATATACAAAAAAAAAAAATGGATGAGGCTTTAAAAATTAAGAAGGAAATAAAAATACCAATTCAAGAGAGTAATTGGAATAATTTCTTCTTGCTGGACATACAAAAGAGACTTGTTTAAGTTTTGAAGAAATTCAAGACAAGGGTCAATAATTTGAATGGATTAAAGAGTAAGATTGTTTTATGCAAAAGGAAGGAACATAAAGTTGGCTTATTTGATCAGGGTTACAATGGGACATGTTGTTACAAGTTATGGAATAAAGAGTTTTATATCTGTTAACTAATGTTATTATTTTAGAACTCTGGACTTTTTGCTGACACCTGGATTAGAAAAGACATACTTATTGGACTTGCCTATAGTTAAGAACTAAGTTATGGGATGAAAAGTTTTATATATGTTAATTAAAAGGAGTTGAAGAGATAGTGAAACTGTTTATACGTGTGATGACGGTGGGAAGTTGCTTTCTTAGGAATTTTTTTCATTTTCTTTTCTCTTTTTGTTTTGTTTTTTTGCTTTCTTGCACCTTTTATTCTCTCTATTTTTCTTTTTCTTTTTAGTTTGTATTATATTTTACTATTGTAGTTAAAACGTTTAATAAAAATATTATTAAAAAAACCAAAATTATTATTTTGCAGGTGAAGACTTTTCTTTAAAAAGTTAGCATGCCTGCTCCAGAAGTGTATCTTTTTAGTTTAGACAAAGAAAAATTAATCTGTACATGGCCTGAGTTTCTTAAAGATCTTCCAAGACAAACACTTCCAATGAGCCTACTGGAAATCAAATAAAATGCTTGGAATTGCTATCCATCTGATTTTGCAAAAGCAGGGAAGTTGTCAATATCTCACTAAGCCACTATACAAGGAAGGATGTTTTAAGGATTCAATGTTCTGCAGAGTGATACAGGAACTGAAAAAAAGGAACCATCACTTTTTATGGGGAAACCATCTTTTTAAAAATCCAATTCCGCTTCACAATTCATTGACTAAGTGATTTTCTTGAGTGCGTTAGACCATTTCTGCAAGTTTCCAGCTGAGACAAGTGAACAAGGAAAACACTAAAAGGAAACTTTTCCTTTCTGGTGTGTTGATCACAATTAGTCCCACTTAAGCTGGTTTTCCAAAACTTAAGTAGAGCAATGAACTCCACTTCGCAATATGTCCTTTCACTTCCCCAGGAAAGTTTGCCATCTAGCCCAGAAAAATCAGTCACCTTCTTGAAATATGAAGACAGTTCAGTCTACTTTTCAGCAGTGTCATACCATGGTGCTTTGCTCAGGAGGTGACAGCCTTTGGCTGACTTTGGACTCAGAAATTCAGCAGCTCCAGGCTGGCTAGTATTTTACCATCAAGGAGTCCAGAGGCTGGAGGTTAGGCTAGGAAGTTGAAAACACATCCAAGAGGAGGACCATAGCAAATGACTGTCAAGAAAACTTTATGGATGGGTCTGTGTAATCACCAAATCAACCTGAAAGACACTTTACCTTTCCCATGGTGCTATGAAGTAGTGATAAGTGAGTGGTGTACTCCTGGTGAGTTGGTAGATTTTACAGTTCACTGCTAAGATAATTTTCCTTCTCAAAAAGAGAATTTCATGGGGAGTTGCATCCAAACAAAGAACATACGTAGGAAGTTGTATAGGACAAATATATAATGTCTTTGTTGTAGAGTGAAAAAAATCCTATTTTGAGGTTGTCAAAAAATAGAAGATAAAAATCTAGGGAGTAGCAATAGAACCTTTTGGAGAAATTATCAGTTGACTCCCAAAGAAAATGAAAAAGTTTAATGGAAAATTGGAGGGGAGCAATTGAGTCTACGTGAAGGAAGAGATGGAGGAGGAAGAAGCAAATGGCCCTATAGGAAAAAAAAAAATCACGATGACAACAGTTTCACACTTTTTGAACACCTTTAGTTTTTCTTTAAACAGTATGCTGAGAAATCAAATGGGACGCATTAGCAATGAACTACGTATGCATGAGAATAGCTATGTGTCTATGGGTCTTTGACTACAAGGCTTATGATACATTAAAACTGCAGCTAAAACTTCTTTTACAAAAATGTCCAGTGCAAATGTTGATAGGCAACTGAGGAGAAAAGAACATTAAAAGGAGGGAAGAGAATCCAACCCTTAACTCAATTGAAACTAAGATAATGATTAGGAAATAATATTTTCCATTACAGAGGGAATCATCTGCATGGGTCCTAAAAATGAAATGGCTGGTAGAATTTCTCCAAGGAGTATCAGACATCCACCGGATACTTATTGCATCCTTCCCCTCTTCTTTCTCTTCATATCTTCTTATTCATTGGCAGCATTGTCCTGAAAGAGAGGGTGAGAAACTTTGATGAAAAAAATCCCTGAAAATACCCAGTTTATTACTATGATAATTCTAAGATCCTGAAACTAATGTTTCTATCATGCTCATTTGACTTTATAGTACAATCTGATTATCTGTATAATAACTTGATGTACTTATCTTGGCTACATGGTCCTTGATAGCTATATTAATGGGGTTGACTTTAAAAAATGGCCAAAGTATATGTTAAAAAAAGAGCCATGAATCCCATCTCAACATTTTAAACAAAAGCCCAAAAATATATTTTCAGCAAATATTTATTGCAGGGAGAAGATAAACTCTTTAATAATAATAATAAAAAATTAGACTACAGAAGTCTCCTTCAGCCCTATCAGTTCTCATTTTTGTTGAATGTAACTTTACCTTGGTTCATTGGAGTTTTTATGTCACCTTTGAATTTGGCCCCAGCTGTCTACAGTCTTAACTACTGTGTACGCAGTCTTTTATCTTTTGCATTCACGCAGGATAAACATCTGCTCTCAGCTTGAAAGGATTTCATTTTAGGTTAATTAAAGCAAGTAGAGATGATCAAACTCTGAGATGAGAACACTCCCCTCTATGATTTCTTGATCAAACTGCTTTAGAAGCTGAAAGAGTAGGAAGAATCACTACTTCTAGGCCCCCAAATTGCTTCACTTCTTCAAATTCTAAATCCCAAGTATTCTTCCCTCTCCCTCCAACTATTAGGAAATGGAAGACATGGGGATAAAAGTGCAGAGTATGACGGATCAGATCCCTGTTGTTTATTTACTTACAGAGCAATTGTTGCATTAATGGAGCTGTCACTGTGCCATTTCTCAACAAGCTGGGTGGGAAGCGAGGAACAGAGTGCTGTGCTTTTTGTTAGATAGATCATTCGGTGTTACTTCAGATGTAGGGTTTGCCATCTGGATCTCCCACCATATTACTGTTATTATTAACATTTAGCTTGATGCCCTACCTCTAATGGTATGTGGGAATGACCCTAGGACCCTGGACCCAGAGACGCTGCCAAGGGAACACTCATATAAGAGACAGCATAGCCCACAGCTGGATAGCGGGCAGGGCAAGAGGCTCAGAAGACACCCTCCTTAATTTCCTCTGTGAATGCTGAAAATTATGGCTAAGAGATCCTGAGTGCAAAACTACCCAAATCTGGTAAACCTCTTGAAAACTGAATGAAATTTTCTACCCACGCGAAGCAGGAAAGACATGAAAACTAGAGCTACATAAATCTTCACGGAAAATCACTTCTTCTTCAGCTTAGTAAAGACAATTGTGTTGCCCCATAGCATGAAACCTAGTAAGAGACAAATCCAAGCTGTCTTGCATAAGCGTGATAAAATATGGTATAAATCCAAAATAAGTATAATGCAATTAAATACCCATATACATATTGACAGCCAAGAAAATATAAAATTGATCATTGAACAAATCAAACCAGAGTTCTCCCTCAAGGCTCAAATTATCCTACTACTTATGATGCAAAGACCTAGCTCTCTAAAAAAGTCTGGGGAAGGTAGAGAAGTGGATGACCAGCACTCAATTACAGTAGCAAAGGATGCACCACTGGAAGATCTGAAGGACCAAGTTAGGGTCAGATCATCATAGAGAAAGTCTATCTGTGTGGTCTCTAAGAGTCCACATCAATGTGACATCACATCATCATTAATAAAAAGGCATAGATGACAATGACAGATATAGATATAGGTATATCTGATATAGATAGAACAAGGTTAAAAATAAAGGAAATATGACATCAGGCTAAGAAATTACCTTTTTTTTTTTTTTAATCTGCACTGGTTTGCATTTTCATTGCACAAAAACATCTCAGTGCACTTCGTTACAAGAACCAGGATTTAGAAGTTCCAATATGTCTGGAAGTAACTGAAGGCAATGTGTGTCCTCAATTAGACCTCTATGGGTTCAAATCTTTTCAGCTGGCAGTCAAAAAATTATTACTTAAACATTTTCAGCTGGTCATGTGAGTGAAATTATTCAGCACTGAGTAAAAAAATGATCCTCCGTTCTTTTCTATTAATTCACATTCATTTCAGTGGGAGAGAATTTGCTTTTGAAATGGTTTCCCCACCCACGAAGCAGAAAAATTCAGAGAAATTCATATGGGGGGATTTGATATTATTAAACTTATTCAGTTACAAGGAGAACAAGGGGCATGTATATAACAGAACATCTTGTCTTTCATGATATAATCCTCTCTCCATCAGCCTGCCGCCTCCCTAGCTGTCTACCCTTCCATTCATACTCAGGGGAAGATTTGAGGATTGTCTCCAGTGTCTTCCTAATTGTTCAGATTAGGAAGTGTCAGTAGTCAGGAAGGCTTCAAGTGGTGAAAAAAAAAATCTTATATGCTTATGGAGAACTCTTCCCACCCACTAATGGTGCTTCTGATATTACTAAATTGAAGTCTGACACATGAGTGGGCGTTAGCGAACTTCTGCTTCCTTTGGGGGGGCAGGATGGGGGGAGACTCCATCCAATTTCTTGGCCAAAACATTTAGTAGAGAATTTAAAAAGGCTATTGGGACCAGATTTGATACTATTGCTTTCTCTAAAGTCCCGATCAGAGCACAGGATAGAAACAAGGATACAGCTGTGACACCAATGTTTCTCATATCATCCTCCCTGTTCCTGACCTTGTAATGTTTAAAAGAAAGCTTTATTCAACAACCTTATGTAGAAGTTCTTTTGGGCATCTTCGCTCAGTGTGGTGAGATCAGAGATTGCATGGACATAAAAATATAGCTGTATTCTATTTGCACCTATTTATGTGCCTAATTGGATACAGCATGTTAAATCGCAAAGGTTTTGCTTTATTATGCATCTGGATACAGTTAATTTATTCTAGCTCAAGATCACCTGGGATCTTGGAATTATCTGGATCCCTATCAATCAGGATTCAGGCCTGGGTATGGGATGGAAGCAGCATTGGTCGTGCTTTTGGATGATCTCTGGCAAGGGCGAGATAGGGGTTGTGCATATATTGTTGCCCTACTTGACCTCTCAGCGGCTTTCGATACCATCGACCATGGTATCCTTCTGGATCGGCTCAGAGGATTGGGGGTGGGAGGCACTGTGTTGTGCTGGTTCACCTCCTTCCTCCGGGGCCGATTCCAGTTGGTGGTGGTTGGGGAGGAGAGATCCCGCCCTTGGCCCCTGTTATGTGGGGTGCCACAGGGTTTGGTGCTCTCCCCCCTCCTATTTAACATCTGCATGAGACCACTGGGTGAGTTCATCCATTGCCATGGGGTAAGGTATCATCACTATGCTGATGATACCCAATTATACATCTCTGCCCTGGTGAATTAAGCAATGTTGTGAATGTCTTATGCTGGTGCCTGGAGGCTGTGAGGGTCTGGATGGGGAACAACAGGCTTCAGCTGAACCCTGGCAAGACTGAGTGGCTGTGGGTTTTAGGGCCTTCTGGTGCTAGAGGTATGCCATCTTTGGTACTGAATGGGGTTGCACTGCCCCAGACAGACCCTGTGCGCAATCTGGGGGTCCTCCTAGACTCACGACTCCTGCTCGAAAAGCAGGTGGCAGTTGTGGCTATGAGGGCCTTTGCACAGCTTCAAGTTGTGTGCCAGTTGCACTGATTCCTAGTTCAGAGGGACCTAATCACTGGCACTCATACCCTGGTCACCTCCTGTTTGGATTTCTGTAATGCACTGTACATGGGACTGCCCTTGAAGAGTATCTGGAAGCTTCAGCTGGTGCAAAATGCAGTGGCGCGGGCAGTTATGTGTACCCCTAGGGCAGTATATGTTACACCTCTGCTCCGCAAGCTGCATTGGTTGCCAGTTTTCTTCCAGGTCCAATTCATGGTGCTGGTTTTGACCTTTAAAGCCCTTCATAGCAGAGGGCCAGGTTACCTGAGGGACCACCCATCAGATCTGGCAGAGGATGCATGTTGCGGATCCCATCTGCCAGAGAATTACATTTGGCAGGTCCCAGCACGCAGGTCTTCTCTGCCGTGGCACCCGCCTTGTGGAACCTTCTCCCCCCAGAAGTGAGATTAGCTTCTTCCTTCTTTTTTTTTTTTTTAATATATTTTTTTTATTTTTTACAACAAACACATACAAACAATAACATAAAAAACATTAAAAAAAACCATCTTCCATTTTAAACCGTGTGTCAGCCAGTTACCAATCATTTGTGCCATCCTTTCATAGTCTTCACTCATCATTTATATAAAATCTCATGTCATCTATCTAACATATATTTATATATTTATCAATTATCAATTATTATTCATTTGTTACTAGTCTATAACATCAGCTTTCATAATAAGATTTATATCATTTTTATCCATTGATTATATATATATATATATATAGTAATTTACATCAGTTTGTCAAGTTTCTATTATATAATTTGCTGATCTATTACATTACTATATCTTTTCATCCAACCATTGATAAAACAGATCCCATATCATATAGAATTGTTTATCTTCTTGCTCTCTAATTTCAAATGTTAATTTACTCATCTCTGCACATTCCATAATTTTCTTAATAACTTCCTCCTGCATAGGTACTTTTTGATTTTTCCAGTTTTTAGCAAATACAATTCTAGCCGCTGTCAAAACATTTACAATCAAATATTTCAGTTCTTTACTATATGTTTCAGGTATAATTCCTAATAGAAATGTCTCTGGTTTAAAGTCTATATGTTGTTTTGTCATTTTTTCCAACCATGTGTGGATTTTAATCCAATATCTTTTAGCTTCTGGACATGTCCACCACATATGGTAATATGTACCGGGCTTCTGATGACACTTCCAACATTTATCAGACTTGTTCTTATACATTCTCGCAATCCTTGCTGGAGGTAAATGCCACCTATAAAACATCTTATACAAGTTTTCTTTATATGCAGTTGACATTGTCATTTTATAGTTTTGAGACCATAGTTTTTGCCACTTCTCTAAATCAATTCCATATCCAAAATTTTTCCCCCATGCAATCATTGTATCTTTAACCTGTTCTTCCTCCATCTTAAATTCTAGTAAATGTCCATAAAGTTTTTTAATCACCTTTTCATCAGTGCCCATCAAAATTTTATCTAAAACAGTCAGCTCATCATAGATACCTTCTGTTTTAAAATCTTTATCAAATCTAGATTGTATTTGCAAATATGAAAACCAGTTCATTTTTATACCTTGTTCTTCTAACGCTTGCATAGTTTTAAGTTCACCCTTTTCATTCAATATCTCAGTATATCTAACTGTTTGTTCCTTTTTATATGTTATTGGATAAGAAAAAGCTTCAATAGTGGATATCCATCGTGGAACTTTTAAATAATATTGTCTTCTTATCTTCTCCCAGTTTAAAAACAATGCCTCTCGAATATAGTGCCTTCTAAAGTAGCCCTGTGTTTTCGTTCCCTTATACCATAAGAAAGCATGCCAGCCCAACAACAGGTCATGTCCCTCTAAAGTCAATAGTCTATTATTTCTTAAAGTTATCCAGTCCTTTACCCACATCAGATTTGTCGCCTGATAGTATAATTCCCAGTTAGGCAAGGCAAACCCACCTCTTACTCTTGCATCTTGTAGTAATTTAAGCTTTATTCTTGCTTTTTTGCCCTGCCAGATATATTTCAATACAATTTTATTTAAATCATCAAAAAACTCTTTCCCTAAACGAATTGGAATTGTCTGGAATAAATATAATATCCTAGGCAATATATTCATCTTAATAGTGGATATTCTCCCAGTCATTGATAATTGTAAATTCTCCCATTTTGTCAGATCTATTACAATCTGTCGTTTAAGTTTAAGATAATTATCCTCCTTCAATGTACTACATCTTGGTGTAATGTATATCCCTCGGTATTTAACCCTGTTTGTAACCTGTATTTCCAAGACTTCTTCCAATTCTTTCTTTTGCCTTGCTAGCATATTCTTTGTTAATATCTTTGTTTTGTCTTTATTTATTTTTAGTCCTGCTACTTTTCCATATTCTTCTATCTTTTCAACTAATTTAGGTGCTGTTTCCAGTGGGTCCTCTAGTATAAATACTAGGTCATCTGCAAAAGCTTGCAATTTGTACTCTTCCTTTTTAATCTTCATTCCTTTTATTTCTTTCTCTTCTCTTATATTCCTGTTCAACACTTCTAGTGTTAAGACAAACAACAAGGGCGATAGTGGACAACCTTGTCTCGTCCCTTTTGTTATGTCTATCTGTTCTGTTAAATCTCCATTTATCATGATTTTTGCAGTCTGTTTATGATATATTGTTTCAATGGCTTGGGTAAATTTTCTACCAAAGCCCATTTGTTCCAGTTGCAGTAGCATAAATCGCCAATTCACGTTGTCAAAGGCTTTTTGTGCGTCTAAAAATATCAGGGCCATTTGCTTTTCAGGGTGTGCCTCATAGTATTCCAGCGTGTCCAGAATTACTCTCATGTTGTCTTTAATTTGTCTCTTTGGCAAAAATCCGTTTTGGTCGGCATGGATAAAATTATTTAAATATCTTTTTAGTCTTTCTGCCAATATTGAAGCAAAAATTTTATAATCTGAATTTAGTAGAGATATAGGTCTATAATTTTTAACCTGTTGTGGGTCAGTGTCCTCCTTTGGTATAAGTGTAATATATGCTTCAGTCCATGTTTGGGGTATCCTCTTCTTTGTCATAACTTCATTCATAACTTCCAATAGTTGAAGGCTCAATATGTCCTGGAAGGTTTTGTAAAATTCCACTGGCAGCCCATCTGGACCCGGGGCTTTCCCGACATTCTGCTTTTTTAGAGCTTCTGTTAGTTCCATCATAGTTATATTCCCCTCTAACATTATTTCAATGTCTTTAGGTATCTGAGGTAATTTCGCTTTCTGTAAATGTTGTCTTACTTCTTCTTCTTGTACATTCTCTTGATAGTACAATTTTCCATAGTAATCTTGTATAATTTTTTTCTTGTCCTCATTACCAAAGCAGATCTGTCCTTCTTCATTTATCAATTGATTAATCCTTTTTGATTCTCTCTCTTTTCTCAGTTTATAAGCTAACCATCTACCTGGTTTATTTGCATCTTCAAAATAATTCTGTTTAGAACTTCTAATTTTTGTGCCAGCTCCTCCTTTTCCATTAATCCCATTTTATGTTTAATTAAATCCATTTTAGCTTTAATATCTTTTTTTGCGGGGATTTCTGTAACTCTTCTTCCAATTTTTTATGGTCATCCTCCAATAGTTTAAAAGTCTTTTTCTGCGTTATGTTTCTTTTCCTTGTATAATCTATTATTAAACCTCTTGTATAAGCCTTCATTGTATCCCAAAGATTCTGTAATGATGTATCCTCTTTTTTATTTACATTAAAAAAGAAGGTAAGTTCTTTCTCTATTTTTTGTTTGAAATCTTTTTCTTTTAGTATCCTGTTATTTAAAGTCCATCTAGATCTCTTCCGTTGTCCTTTCCAGATAACTACCATTGGGTTGTGGTCGGCCCAAATACTTGTTTGTATTTCAATTTCTCGAATGTTAGCAAATAAATCCGCTGACATCCATATCATGTCAATTCTAGACCAAGATGCATGTCTGTCTGAATAAAAAGTATATTGTTTGTTTGCTGGGTTTCTTTCTCTCCAAGCATCTTTCAAGTCTATTTCTTCTGTCATTCGAAGGAAGGATTTTGGCAATGTCTTCCTAGTTCTCTTTGTCAATTTCTGTGTTTTATAGTCTAATTGATCATTCATTATTCCATTAAAATCTCCCATCATACAAATATTAACATAATCCAATTCAGCTATTTTCATATGTAATTTCCTATAAAATTTTTCTTGATTGTCATTAGGCGCATAAATTGCAATTAAAAGAGTTTTAACATTATTATCTATTATTTCAACCATCAAAATCCTTCCATCATCATCCGCATAGATTTGTTCTGCTGGCATTGTATCTCTAATATATAGGACCACACCTCTTTTTTTACATTGTGGCAAGGAAGTGAATAATTTACCCAGTTTTTTTGCTGCAACAAATATTCGTGTTGTTTTTTGATATGTACTTCTTGCAGACAAATTATATCAAACTTTAACTTCTCTAATTTATGAAATACTTTCCTTCTTTTAATAGCCAAATTAAGTCCATTTATATTGATCGTAATCAATTTTCTTTCCTCCATGTTAGGCTTTATACGAGGGTTTAATTGCTCTAGTAGATCTTACTTCTCGTTGTTCTCTAGGAGCACCATCTCCCCCACTTTCTTCTTTTTCTTTTCCAGTTGCTGCTGCACCTTCTTCTTGAAACTCAATTAACGACTCTTCCTTTTGTGTGTCTTCTTCTTTTCCTTTAAAAAATTCTGAATAGAATAGCTCTGCTTTTTGGACTGTATCAACTCTTTGTCTTTGCTCCTGCCAAGTGAACTGAAGACCTTCTGGAATCAGCCATCTGTAGTTTACTCCTCTTCTAAGTAGCTCTTTAGTCAGGAATGAGTATTGCCTTCTTATATCTCTTACTTTTCTTGGCACCTGCTTCAGGACTACAATTTCTTTATCTTTATACTTTAGTGTTTTCTCTCTTGCCACCTGGAATATCTGTGCCTTAATAGTTTTTTTAGTAAATCTTATGTGTACTTCTCTTGGTAGTTTATTTCTCATTGCATATCTCGTATATACACGAAAGATTTCATCCATCCCATCCGACATCTTCTCTGTGGTTATCTCCAATGCTTCTGCCAGTATTTCTGTCATTATTTCCGCAAGGTTTTCACCTTTTCCTTCCTCTATGTTTTGAAATCTCAAATAGTATTCTGATTTATCAATTTCCCATCCTAGCAAGTCACTCCTGGCTTTTTCGACTTCACTCAGTCGAGTATCAATATCTCCAATTTTCTTATCTCTTTGTGTGTCTTCATCTTCAATTTTCTTAAATCTCTCCTCATATTTTGTCATCATCTGTTGTATACTTTCATCTGTCTTTTCAATTCTATGCTCAATATTCTCCGTCCTCTTTCCAATCTTCTGAATTTCTTGCATAATTGCCTGTAATGTCACTTCCTTCTCTTTTTCATATTGTATCATTGTCTGAATTGAACGTTGTCTCCCAGGAGGTGAAGAGGAAGCTACTGACGTTGATGGGATTGGGGCTGTTATTTTCTTGCTCATCTTGATGCTTAAAGCTGCAGACAAAAGAAAAAGGGAGAGAACAAGGCAAGAACCACAGATACTATTCCACAAAGTGGAAATGAAAAACAATAAAAAGGAGATAAAAATAAACCTGGAAATAAAAGGGAATGGAAAAGGAAAAACCTTCAGGCACTTGTCCGCCTTAATCCAATAGTATACAGTTAAAAAAAATTAAAGGAAGGGGAAAAGAAAGCTAAATTTCTTTTCCTTTAAAAAAAAAAAAAAAAAACCAAGGCTCTAGCAAGAAGTACGCTACTGCCACTAAATGTCCAAGGCTCTTGTGACTAAATCAGGCTTTCCACCTTAAACATTTTCAGAATCCACTCTCCGCTATCTTGTTTATAAATATTCAGGTGGCACCTATATAAACAGTTTATGATGCACTTCGCTATCTTTTTAAGAGTCCTTGAGTATGAGTAAAACAAGTCACAGTAGAAAAAACGATATATATATATATATCCAAGCCTCTAGGTGGCAGTGCTACTTTCTTTCATTAGCTTTCACTTCGCTTTTCCTCTTTCCCAGCCAGAGAGAAAGGAGAGGAAAAAAAAGGGAAAAGAAGAGAAAAAGAAATATGCTTCTTAAAACACTAAAAAAAAATCTTAGTCCTAATGCTTGAAATCAGAAATTATTGAGTATCAAACAGAAAAGCCAGTCCAGTTGAGTTTAAAAATGGAATAAACCACACTGTGCCAGATTCAAGTCCATAAAAAGGGAAAGTTAAATAACTAAAAAGAATTTTCCCAAAGGCTTAATCTCGCCGCTTAGTCCCACTTTTCTTCACTTTTAAAAATTCACTTTGGATTACTTAGGGTGTTCTCTAAGCAAAATTGAATAACAAAGGTCCATCTCACCCGGTTGGCACACTTTCTTCTTCCGTTTGGAGCTGTCCCGGCTTTTGCAGTCTCAATGGCTGCCACTCCGTCGCTGGTTTCAGGGCTTCTCCCGGATCAACCAGAGATTTTGCGATATCCCTGGGATCAACAGGACGTGCCCTATCTAGTCGCCGTCTCTACGGGACGGCTTAGGTCCTTCGGGACCGTCCAGCATCGGAGATATCAGCTGCGATCTTGGGAGCTCCAGATCGCACACCGTACCGCCGCGACGCCAGCTCCGCCTCCCAGATTAGCTTCTTCCTTCTTAACATTCCGCAAGTCCCTCAAGACCTGGCTAAGTGACCAGGCCTGGGGCTCTCAGGGGACCGGGGAGATTTTATGATGGCTCCCTTATTAATTTTATCCCCTCCTATTCTGTGTGTTTTTACAGGTTTTTTTTTAATGTCTAATTGTTTTTATGTATTTTTTTTTACCTGTTGTACGCCACAGAATCACCTCGTGTGAGATGGGCGGCTATATAAATATGATAAATAAAAATCTATGAAAGTGAAGTCTAGAAATATTTCAAAATAAGTAATAAACAACAGCTTCTCATTTTTGCAGAACTGTAATCCTCATATTTGAGAGCTAAATGCTATAGCACATAACTGAAGGTAGAGTTACATACACTACAGTCAGTGGAGTCAAACACTTCTCAGTCTGTTTCAGCCATTGTTCTTCATCCGAGCTCAAAGAGGACAATCATTATGGGATATGCTGGCCAAAAAAAAAAAAAGTTTCCATGTTTAGATCAGAATGAAAAATGATTGTATGAAGTACAATCAGCAAAAAACTCTAAAAATCTTTAGGAACCAAATGCAACAATTGGGGGAGAGAGAGAGAAACTGAGTGAAAGTTGAAATCGATTACTTCTAATATCAATCCAAACTTGTCTCATAACTTCACACCTTTGTTTTTAAATCATCCGATCAACACAGCTAGTACTAAAGAACTTCAAGTTAAACTTCAGTGCAAGAAAATATAATACAATAAAAAGTGTTACATTAGGAGAGAATACTAAATAGCTGGTGGATTAGATGAAGCCAACAGCCTTGAAAATGGGTTTGAAATACATTTAAAAAGCAAAAATATTGATTAAGAGCGATGCTGGATCTTTACATTTCAAAGACATAAGAGGGCCTGGATGTCCTGCAAGCTGGATTGATTTCTTTCTTTCTCTCTTTTTCTTTCAGCATTGTGCAGGAGAGCGGTCTTCTGTTGAAGGCAGTGGCCTCATGGTGATTTCTATGTCTGAGTCAGGCCAATTCTGCAGATTGAGAGAGAGAGAAAAATATCATCAAGGCTGTTCAGAAATGGTTCTGAATGCTTAAGGGAGCTATTGTTGAAAAGTCAGGTTCTTATTATCCAGACTAGTGATAATTGCTGTCTATTGTCACATCACTCTATCTTCAGCATTCAATGGTTGGATGTTCTGGCTGCTACAATGTTCCCATGATGCTGTTGGACTTTTGCAGCTCTTCTGTGGTTGAGTCTCTCACTTCTACTTCATCTATGATGCAGAAGGAAACACCATGAGAATAATTCTGCACCGTGAGAACAATTCGAGTTGCCCAGTAGGCAGTTGCCCAAAAGCTTTTGCCTCGTCTCCTGGTTTCTCAATTCTTTCTCCTCCCTACTTGAAATCAAGATGCCATACCAGCTGGCCACCATTTTACCAGGCTTTTTAAACTGGGTGTTCCCTTGTCTCTTTTCTTATGAAAAAAAATGGAGCAAAGTCATAGTGAAGATGGAGAGAAGGACCACCAGCAAAAGCCAATTTTTGTGTGCTCAACCAGAAGGAAGGTATCTTCATCAATTTAGAAGAACTATGAGGAGTTGGAATGATGGCAATGGTGAGATCATCTGTAGGGCAGCTTTAAAAGGGTAGGGTTGGCAGCAAGCCAATGGCTTTAAGAAAGGGCAGGATTTTCTGAGCCTATCTCAAAAAGGAAGGAAGTGTAGAAACAAAAGAAATCGAAATCTCAAAACCAGGCAGAGGATAGATTAGAGATAATTCTGCTGTGGTGCTTTTAGGGTTGAGGAGGAAAAGTACTTTATATAGGCTAACACACCTAGTTGCTTTACCTCCATTTCTCTTCCTCTTTTCTTCTTGATGCTCTGTACCTCCTACAAACTTTCAAAAGATATTTGTATTGCTGGATTGGAGGGCCATCTAAGGTGCACAGGTCTCATTGTGTACAGTGTTTGAGATTCATTCATTCATTGGCTGAAGAATTCCAAACTTATTAGAATTCACTGCAAAAGTGAGGACTCCAGAATCCACATTCCCACTCAGAAGAGAAAAGGAGCCTGCTGAGGCATGCTGTTCTTTCAACATCTTTCCTTTTGTGAAAAGACCAATAGGATGTTCTCCCCTTTATTTCCCAAATGTTAAAAGCATTTTTTTTCTCCAAAAGCTTATGATCTTTTAAAATCCCTGACTGAGGGAACCTAGTTATGAATGCCTGTTTGGTATCCAGCAAAGGACTAGACGTGTAACTGTGAACATGCACACATTTGAATCCCCTTCAAGAGTCTTTATTTGCACAGTATGTGTCCCTAGGAGAGAAAAAGAAAAGAATCCAGGTTGCCAGTCTATTCCTTTTTCAAAAAATAAAAGAGTTAACATTTGCTAGTTGAACAGCAGTAATTCAGAGCAGGCCTATAGCATTAATACAGCTTGACAAAGAGCAAAATACTTAATAATACTTTCTACATAGGCCAGCAATTCTCCTCCATTGTTACCCATAAAAGAATATAGCTATTATGATGATTCAATTTTCCACTTAAAAAGACTCAAGCTTTCTTTGTCTATGTCCACAGCTCATACATTTAAGCTGCATCCCTATGACCACTTTCTTTTCAGGAAAAAAACCGCGGGAGAGATGTTCCCCCACCCACTCCCTTTGTTTCACAGTGATGACAACAGCTAATTTTGATTTAAAAAATTGGAATCTGAGAGAGAGAAAGACAGGGTAGGAAAGAAAGCATGGGGGAGAAGAACTCATAACTGATGACACAGTTCTATGACTTTCACCCTGATTTGGCTATATGATGGAATTAATTCGTTAAGGAGGCTACATAATGACTTTGAAGATGAATTAGAGCAAGGTCATGACTATTTTGTACTTTCTAAAATGAACACTGCATGGCAAATTGGGAAAATATAATAAATTGCCAGCCTGATCAGATTCATTATGTTGAAAGAAGTACTATCCTGTTCTTTGCTCCAGATAGGCAAACTTCTTGGAAGGATGTCCATCCAGACCTAGATCCCAACAGAATAAGTTGAAGCATGAGCAATCATGATTACTAAAACTCAACCTCCTGAGATCTCCAAGCATATCTTAGACAACAGGAATAATGTTTTTTATATAATTTTTATTAAATATTTTTTTTTTTTAAAGGAAGATAAAAACTAATACCAACTAAGATCAGGTAAATAAAAGAAAAGAGAAAGAAATCAAAGAGAAAGCTAAAGTGTAAGAAGAGAAAAAAAAGTAAAAGAAAAATAGAAAAGAAAAGATACAAAGAAGTGGCTTCTGATATTCTTTACAGCAGTTATAAGTACAATTATAAATTTACCTCTTACTCTATGGTTACAACATAACTCTCTTCTTCTGTAATCTATCGTGTCTAATCATCAAAACCATAAATCATAAATTCATTTTTTTTTCTGTTTCATGTAAAAAGTCCATAAGTGGTTTCCAGTCAGCAATAAACATAGTTAGTGTCTTTTCTCTGATCAAAGAAGTCAATTTAGCCATCTTAGCAAGTTCCATCATCTTCACCAACCATTCCTCCATTGTGGGTAAAGCCGAAACTTTCCATATTTGGGCATACAATGATCTTACTGCAGTTATCATGTACAAAAACAAAGTTCCATGACTTTTTTCCAATTATTTGTCCATCAATCCCAAAAGAAAGACCTGTGGTCTCAACTGTATATAAATCTTTAAAATCCTCTGAATCAGTGTATGTATTTGAATCCAAAATTTTCTAGCTTTTTTACACATCCACCAAGCATGATAAAATGTCCCTTCTTGTTGTTCACATTCCCAACATGTATTTGAAGTACCTTTAAACATTCTAGACAATTTCTCTGGTGACATACCAACGATATACCATTTTATAAATTTTATAAACATTCTGTTTTTATAACATAGTGTAAATTTCAATCCTTTCAACCACATATTTTCCCATTGTTCCACCTGTATATTATAGCCAAAGTTTTTAGCCCACTTTATCATACCTTCTTTCACTTGTTCTTCTTCTGTTTCAAATTTCAATAAAAGTTATATATTTTAGCAATTACATGTTCATCATTTGTACATAGTTCTATTTCAAACTCAGTCTTAGAATGTTCAAAACCATAAATTATTTTGTCTATTTTAAATCTTTCTAATAATTGTAAATAAGAGAACCATTGACAACTATATCCCTCTGTCACCAGTTCTTCTCTTGATTTTATTTTACATTCCCCTTGACAAAATTTGCCAAGTTAGCCATTTGTATTTGCCTATTATTTTTGGTCTATAAAATGCTTCTTGTGCTGAGATCCACAAAGCTGTTTTCAGGCACAACCTGTGTTTGTATCTATTCCATATTCCCAATATGGCATGTCTAACATAATGATTTTTAAAACCCACATTAACCTTGATTTTCTCATACCACAGGCAACAGGAATAATAAATGCTGACAACTTTGCTTGAATTATAGGAATGTCTGAAGGTAGACCTCCATTTGTTTCTAATCATCCAGGCATAGAGCAATGAATGCAAGCAATCCTGTGTGGACCACTGTCAATTTTTTCCACTTCATTCTGGACATTCACGTCTGGAACTGCCAACCTTTGCATGCAAAATTTAAATTGGGCGAGGGAAAACAAAAACAAAACCTTGTCTTCTTGTTTTACATATCTTTAGTGAATTGAAAACAATCCTTCCATTTAAAAAAAATATATTGAGATAGGGAAATGCCTTTCTTCAAGCTGGACACAATAGCATTGTCCCTTTTTCCTCTGCATTGTTGTGGGGAAAATGTCTTTAAATAAGGAACCAAAGCATTTGGAGAAAAATGCAACCAGGTATCTTTTATTGGCATGCACAGACCCAGTGATCCCTGAGCTCTTGACCCAAAAACTGCAAAAGAGCCCCTAACCGAGCAGGTTTATGGGTTATATTCCCCCAGAAAGATTACATAGGAATGATAAAGAAAGCTAAGTAAATCAAATGGTGACCTTTATTACAGGAATGTAACATTTGATAATACTATGGGATGACCTTAAAATGGCTATCCCAACACCTCTGCATTCTTCTCTACTAAGAGGACTCTAACCCATCCTAATTACAGAGACTTAGAGCATGGATCATAAAGAATGGCATTTATTGTGCCTGTATATTGCCTTCCTTCACACCAAACAACAGTCTGGTTTCTGATATCTGTCTCCTCTTCCTCCCAGGGTTATCAAGCGGATTCAGTTTGCCTGCTCTCTTGCATTTCTGTGCCTTTCCTCATGCTAATGCCATCTACAAGCCATCATACATGACAACCCTCCCGAGGATCCAGGGCAAAGCTCCATGCATATGGATGTTTGTATCAAAACACATAGCTCTTATTCACATAGCTGATCAAAGTTACATTCCCCCTCTAGCCCTTTTTACAACCACCTGCCTGGCTCTGTTTGTAGCATGTGACAGCCACATTTTTAAAAGTCAGCTAGTGCCATAAGTAGAAAAAAGAGGCTCTCTAAAAAGTCCTTCTATAGATGTTGCATTGAGAGATCTATCCGTAATTCAAGTCTGAACTCTTAACCACTTTTCTGTTCAAAAGCAGCTGACATATAAGAGAACGGGAAATTAATGGTGGTTGAAGACAAAGACTTCTGCTTTTGCTCTTAAATCTCCCATCATCTGGTATTCAGTTCCAATACTCTGAGCCTCTAAGATACATTTCCCCCCACCAGATGAGCAGTAACATCTGTCTGTTGGCTACATCAAAATTATAACCTTGTTTTTCAGGTATTGTTTTTATTGGTTTGGTATCTTGAGTTAATATGACAAGTATATTATTGCTCTGAGATCCATAATGAATTGTACAAGGCTCGCTATGTTAGTCTGTAAATGCTGTATTTTTTTTAATGCCCTGCTTGATCTCATGTCATTTGCAAGTGAATAGGAAAGAAATGTTCCAAGGAAACTAATCTACTGTATGGTGTATGACTCCCTTTCATTAATGTCAGAAATTAACTGCAACATGGGCAAATACAGCATGAGACAAGATCAATTAATCCAGAAAGCTAAGTAAAAATGGGCTAGAATGGCTCTTGGTATGTTATGCTCCATGGAAGCTGAGTTAGGTCAGCACCACTGAGACCCACCAATCCAAAATCAGTTTTGAGGCTGGTGTACAACTGTCCTGGGCATCCAAGCAACAAAATCAGAAGAAGGAGGAGGAGGAGGAGGAGGAGAAGGAGGAGGAGGAGAAGGAGAAGGAGGAGGAGGAGGAGGAGGAGGAGGAGGAGGAGGAGGAGGAGGAGGAGGAGAAGGAGAAGGAGGAGGAGGAGGAGGTGGAGGAGGAGGAGAAGGAGAAGGAGGAGGAGGAGGAGGAGAAGGAGAAGGAGAAGGAGAAGGAGAAGGAGAAGGAGAAGGAGAAGGAGAAGGAGAAGGAGAAGGAGAAGGAGAAGGAGAAGGAGAAGGAGAAGGAGAAGAATAACAAAAGACTTCCTGCAAACCTTGTGCAGTCATGAGAATCATAATCAAAACATTTCAATAATCCCAACAATGACATGTAGAGTTGGAAAATTGGTCCCTAAGAGTAATTGATCACAAATGCTCACTGAACTATGAAGTGAGGAATAAGTAGATTTTTCTCAGTCTGTGCCTTTTTTGTTGTATGAATCCACTTGATGTTTTTTCCTTATCTACTGTCAGGTCTCTACCTAGGGGAGAGAGATAAGACAGTTGCCCACTATATTTTCTCTTCTTTGTTCTTAAATTTTACCTTGAAAAGCTCAGGTGAGTTTTATCCTACAAATCTTCCCCCACATTTTAAGATGTTGACAGGGCTGTCATGCCCTGCATGGTTTTGCTCAGAGATAGGTGAGTTTTTAATTTAATTTTGTCTTTATATGTATGCACAAGACGTTGTGCTGTGCCTTGCCATTCTGGGCATCTCTGAAAATTCCCAGCCCAGTCTATAGAAATTTCTCCCAACCTAGCTTGTAAAGTCATCTGTTTGGACTACCCTAAACAGTGGAAAGCTTGAAGGATCTAATCCAACAGATCCATTTACATTTGTTAAACCCAGGTTAGCAAAATATAGATCTGTTTTTTACTGAGTCATCTCCTTGATCCATTTAATTTACTCACTGACTAAACATCTTGGGAGATTTATAGGACTGGACTGGGTGTCCAGCACAATGGCTTTTATTTTTCAAGTTATGGCAAGAAGATAAATAACTTTTCTTAAGTGAAAGTTGGGAGCTACTGGAAGGAAATGTGAAAATTTATCTGCTGCTCCCTCATTTGTTTGAAAATTATTCTCTTATTTTTTAGCCATACTAATCTCCAATTATTATTATTATTATTTGATAAATATAGTATTCAAATTCCTCATTATCTCCAGATTAAAATATCTTGGTAGACATTAAAATTGAATGCCACTTACTTTAGTGCTGAAAAGTAAATGACAAGCTGCCAGAAGGAATTGTGGAGGTCTTGATAATTTGGCTCCAGTTTTGCAATAATTCACTCTTCAATTCTCTCACTGTTGAAAAGTGCCTGAAGCCTTTAAAAGTACACCCATTCTAACCATCAGCCTTCCTTCATAATGAAAGGAAGGAGAGAAAAATGTGACCTATTTCAGACTCCGAGGTGAGGATTGGTATCAATATACTTCACAGCAGCGAATGGGCCTTCAATCTAACTTTGGTTCTGTCTGATTCATCCTTTCTCTTGTCATCATTGTTGTTCAGATGAAAGAACTTCCCAAATCAGATATGTTTCATTTCTCCCCTTTGTTTAACAGTAGTGGAGGGAGGGAGGGAGAGAGAGAGAGAGAGACTGGGCAAAAGAAACATGACCTATCTCTGGCTGAGTTTCTAGTATTGCTAGTTTAAAAGTTGGGAAGACTCTCCCCTTTTCAGCCTTAGAAAGTTACTTGCCTTCAGCTTACGCTGATACTACTAAATTAAGTAAATCGATGAGTTGGCTTAAGATAAAATCACTTTAATTGTTCATAAGAAGGCCATCCATCAATTTTTCCAGGTAAGGTCACAGTAATATCTTCCACTTGAAAAGCAAAACAAAATGAATACTGGATCATGGTTTGTCCTTTGATTTTCCAGAAGTTTTCTTCCCCTGAGGAAGAGGAATTATATCACTACAGGTGATATGATGGTGAAGCTGATGGTGAAGTGCTTTCTTTCACACCTTGTACCACCCATGCTGGAGCCTCCCTGGTTGCTCCCCTTTCCAATCTCAAAAGGACCCTGGGAGGAGTTCCTTCATGAGGTCTCCTCTTGGGCTGGACTGGATGGGTGGAAAGCTGCAAAGAGAACTGTAGAATGCAAGAAAAGTTATTCAGTTATTCATTCCTCAACCCCCAGAAACTAGATGCAAAACCACAACACTCGTCATTTCTGGAAAAAAAAAAAATCAAGAACAATTTCCTTTTCCATTGGACTGAATGAGAATGGTTGAAAACATGCAGAAAAGAAAAAAAAATTCTATGCAGCCCTGAACACATTGGCCAGATGTAGCTACTAAGGGAGGCCATTTTCAGTCAAGGGTTGTTAACCATTTTCCCACCTGCTGAGTTCCCAAATGGAATTCTTTCCCCCCTCCCCAACAGTTGTTATTTGCAGTAAAATATATGGGTAGGTATCGTACAAGTATCCCATATGTTTTGCTTCAGGGGGCCAAAAGTAGTTCTGAAGACTTATTAACTTATATTCCTCTTTGTTGTATTTTGTTTCAGATAAGACCCTTCACCCCCCGTCCCCAATCCAATGTTAGAGGAGGTGTGTATGTGTATGTATGTGTATATATACATACACACACAGACTCATTTCTAGCAAGACACATATGTCCTGTGGGCTTGATAATAAAGTCTGGGGCAAGAACAAGACACTGCTAATAAACAGCAGAATATTAAAATGGTTGCTAATTGTTATGGATACATTGAGATTTCATAGACTCAAACATGATGCAAAGGTGGAACATTCAAGAAAAACAGAGTTAATCTATTCAGAACAGTGTCTTAATGACCCTCAGACATCTGTCCTTTCTGATGAATAGATAACATCTTCTGGCTGTTTCATCTCCTCTTCTCTTCTCTTCTCTTCTCTTCTCTTCTCTTCTCTTCTCTTCTCTTCTCTTCTCTTCTCTTCTCTTCTCTCTTCTTTTTCTTTTTCTCTTGGTCTTTTCTTTTCTCTGACATATGCAGCTTGATATTTAATAATACAGAAACTTAAGGTTTCCGAAGCTAAAATGGGCCAGATGTTCACTTCTTCCAATAATTTGTCTCCAACTGTGTCCAGTCAATTAGCTTTTTTTCTCCAGGAATTTTACAAACAGATCATGTTAAAGATAGCCTTTCCCAGAATTGTCCCCCAGCATCCTGTAGCGAGAGGCATAATGCAGGGCCAGATTAAAGCCAACTGATGCCTTAAGCACAGCCCAACAATGGTGCTCCTTGAGAGAAGCAAAACTCTCATGCCATGAGATAGAAACAAATGTGATATCTGATGACACCTTCAAACCAAACTTTATTCACTAACCATGCCAAAGAAAACTTTTTTTTAACAATGCAGATTGAAGTTGAACACAACGGATAAGGACATTTGCAAAAAAAAAAAAAATGACTAAAGTCAAGTGTGGCAATGAATGAGTTAAGGGTATGATAGCTAGGGGGAAAAATGATGTGGAACACACACACACATCGCTTCCCTTGGTGCCCTAAACACTCACTTACTTTTATTAATAGTTAATCCAGGGCTGGCATAATGTCTTTCAGCTTGAAGTGTTCATCAGCTTGACTTCATCAAGTCATCTATTTTTAAGGGAGGGGGCATCTTAGGAGACAAGGACCACAAAGGACAGAAGCAGTTGGAGGTTTGGAATATCCCCTAGGCAGGAGCAAACATCTCTCCAAGTTGCATTGATATGGACACCACCTTATACTGCTATCATCCTTGCTCCCAACTCACTCAACTAAAGCCAACACCACACTGAGAACATCAGCCTACATTCTGAAGGTATGTGGTGCAACTAACTTGCTGATTACTAACCTCCTGAAGAAGACAGTGCCTGCATATTCCCATCTTCCTATCAAGGATTCCTTGATGGAAGACAAGTGTGATATAAAATAAAGACAAGTGAGATGTAAAATAAAAATTGCATGATAGATTGGCAGTATCTAATTTTCTGGACATATGTTCAGGAGGCAGTCTCCACCAGAAGAATTGGATAGAAGCAGAGTTTCAGCAGGAAGGAAGAGGAAGCCAAGGGCAGAGATGGAAAGTATGGAAAGGTTTTTAATTTTACTTTATTTATTATTATTTTATGCATTTTATTTTATTTGTTATTAAATGTATATGCTGCCCATCTCCCCCAAAGTTCTGCTATTCCTTCTGACCAAGAATCATGGCCTACTCATGGAAAATCAAAGATATAAGAAAATAGGTATATAAACATATCTTGAGAACTCTCCCTCCCCCTCCCCCACTTCCCCCTGAGATAATGTTGGAAAAACATGGCTTATTCTTCAGGTTGGAATCTTCCATCAAGAGAGGCATAGGATTCTGTTGGCTGCCCTATTCGTATTTTGGATTTTAATTCAAATTGTTTATTTTTGTTTTCTGATGTATTATATGCCATCCGGAGTCACAATCTCTGAATTGGGTAGCCGTATTAACTCTACAAGTAAATAAATCCAATTTTGAACTTAAGGGGACTTATTTCTGAGTAGACGTGTATAGATTGCTGAGGAAGCCGAGCAACCAAATTACTGCAGAAGGAATGTTCATCCAGTGAACATTTAAATATAGTATTCTCCATCAAGGCTGACACTGAGGGGGTGGGAAATGAAGACAATTCTGTGTGAAGGCAATACTTCCTAGGTTGTGATGCTCTCAGTCTGAATACACATACATTTACATACATTGAAGTCCCCACCAGTTTGTTTCAATCCACCGCTGGTACAAAAACATGTGAAAATGTAGGCATTGAGGCTGCACAAATTTAAAGTGACTTTCAAATCATCTTTCATCTTGGCTACTAACACTCAACGCTCTTGGAGAAATTACTTTTGCTTAGATCTACAGTGTAATTCGCCATTCCTTTCTATCTGGAGTGGATCTGTGTCAGGTGATTCCACTGTATTTCTCCCCTGGGGCTGAGCGAAGTGCCACCAAGTCTGTGTTCTGCTTTAAAAAAAATGATAGCAATCAGTGGTATTTTATTCTTAGTGCCAAGCAGTAGGGGCAACAATGCGAGTTTCCATTGTTTTTATCATCCTCTCACTTTTCTAAAGCCATGTGATTCACTGTTTCCTTCTCGCCAGAGGTATGCACAGTTTTTCTGCAGCCTAAGGAGGACTGGATGATGACCTTTCAGGTTGAAACCATCTAGCTACCACTCAACACTTTGTTTTCCTGCTCCAGATCCATCTATAGTACAGCCCTGTTAGAATTTGAAGAGTTAAACCTGTAAGGGGTTTTAATCAAATGCCTATAAGACAATCAAGTTAGGAAAATGTATCTGAGGTTTTTCAGTTATTGTTCTATGCAATCCAAGAGAGAGAGTGCATGGATATCTGCAGGATATGGTCCAAAAAGTCAAGATAGTGGCCGTGCTGGTGCAATCGAAGCCCCACCCATTTTTTAATATGCATTTCCTGGATCTGTGCCGCTACCTTGCAGAGACTCCTGAGCATGAGAGGGATTTAAGTGCAGAGGTTCCACATGTACAGATGTAAATCTGCCTTGCTGATAATGTCAGCTAACCTGTCATTTGGAATATGCATTTTCCTCACTCACAATAAAAGCTCAGGTACCTAGCAATTCCAAATGGCCACTTACCATTCAAACTCTTAAAATGAAATTGTACAAATAAGATACACAGACTCACACACACATGCACACACAAAATTTTGATTGATAATTTTGATTGAAGTAGTAAAAACTAAAGATAGAGAAGAGAAGAGAAGAGAAGAGAAGAGAAGAGAAGAGAAGAGAAGAGAAGAGAAGAGAAGAGAAGAGAAGAGAAGAGAAGAGAAGAGAAAGAATAAAAGTGCAAAGAAGAGGAAAAAAGAAGAAACAGAAAAATGATAATATAAGAAAAAAAGAGAAAAGAAATATATAAAGAAAGGACTTCCAGCCTTCATCACAACAAGGATAAACAGGTTTAATGGCTTTCCATCCCTTATAAGGTTACAAAAAGAATATTTCTTCATCCCCTATCTCATCCCTTATCTATGAACAAAGTCTAGATATCAGCAAAAAGCCCATAAAGAGTTGCCAGCTTTGTAACAATATATCTTATTTTAATCTTGATCAAATAAACCAAGTTGATATTCCTTCCTTTTACTTCTAACAGTCTTAATCTTTAGTTCATTCAAATATAATCGTAGGATTTGATTTCTCTCCAATTCTTCTTTGTCCCATCACACAAATTTCTTCGAGAAATTTTAATAAGCCTCTTCTGTAAATCCAATAAGAAAAAAAATCATCCAGGTCATTGACTTTCTCATTTGTATTTCCCTTTTGATTTTTTAGACATCAGCCAGTTTCTTTCGTAGATCCAGTAAAGCATCATTTTCCAAGTCATTCTCTTGGTCTTTCATTTATAAATCCATTTTTGGTACCATCTCTAGTTTGTCAGATAAAATGTTTTCCATTTCGGTCATTACTTCAATAATACCTTTTGGACATAGTCTGTCTTTAGAGGCAGACATCATTCCTGACACAGATGATATTGTGGCTACTAATTTCTGGCTCCATTCTTCAAAAGTCTCCTTTAATATTTTCAGTGTTATAGCATTTTGCATCATTTTGTAAGTCCCAGTAAATAAAAGCAGGCTAGTATTTATTTATTTATTTATTTATTTTGCCCTCTGCTTAGGAGGTTTAGTCCCCTCTTGTCCAAAGATAAAATTACTTAGCTTTGTTATGTCTTGCAATAACCAAAACAAATCTGTTTCCCATGAGAAGCTATTTATTCTTTATAATTAATTCCAAAATCTTATAGTAAAAGTTCCAATATTCTAAATTTATCTGGATCCTTAATCCATTTATAACTTTCTAAGATCAAAATCTTATTTAGCTTTTTGCTGTTTATTTCAGATTCTTTAAATTCTTAAACTTATGATTAATTTTTTTGTTCTTTTGTTAATTGTTCTTCAGCATTGAAGGTAAATTCACCCAGCATTTTCACATTTGTCATTCTGAAGGTCTCTAATAGTTTGGAAGTAGTTAATAAGCAACTTCCAAAAGGGATTAGAAAGTGAGGTTTGTGAACTTAGTGTCCTTTAAAAGGCTGTGCCACAATTGCCAGCAAGATGGCTATTCCTGTCGACTCCCAGTACTCAAACCCATGGAAAACCACTGTCCTGTGGTCTCCTCGGAGGAGCAGCCATTCAGAGTACATATGGGGGATCTCCCATCTTCTCCTTATCCAGAGAGGTTCCAAAGAACCAGTCTACTCACCAGTTCTTCATTCTTTGCTGTGGTCGTTGGCTCTACTTTCACAGCGACATCTTCAGTACGCTATCCTCTGCCAGAAGTCTCACAAATAACATTCTTACTAAGTTTGCTTCCTATTTGGTTTCCCTTTCCTGAATCCAAAATGGTGGTACCAGTGGTACCTCGGGTTACAAACGCCTCTGCTAACGAACTTTTCGGGTTACGACCAGCTCTGGCCGCAAAAATTTACCTTGGTTTGCGAACTCCGCCTCGGGTTACAAACCGGATCCGCGGCCATTTTCCCTGCTGCCACGTGGTCGCAGCTTCCTGTGGGCGAGATTGCGGTAGCAAGGAGATGTTCGGTGAGGCTTGTGGTGTGTTTTGTGGCATTTTGGAAGGTTTTTGGTGTGCTTGTCAGCATGGCTCCAAAGAAAATGCAGAGCAGGCTTGGCAAGAATAAGGCTTTGAAGAAAAAAGTGACGATCGAACTGAAGAAGGACATTATAGAAAAGCACAATCATGGTATTCGTGTGACTGATCTGGCCTCGGAGTACAAGATGGCGAAGTCGACCATCTCGACTATTTTGAAGAATAAAGATCCCATCAGAAGAGCTGATGTGGCAAAAGGAGTAACGATCTTAATGAGGCAGAGGACACAAGTGCTGGAAGAGGTGGAAAAGCTGTTGTTAGTGTGGCTGAATGAGAAACAGCTGGCAGGTGATAGCGTGAGTGAGGCTATGATCTGTGACAAAGCCAGGAAACTGCACAGTGATTTACTGCGGACAAACCCCTCTACCAGCACAGCAAGTAAGGAATTTAAAGCCAGCAGAGGCTGGTTTGAGAAATTCCGCAAGAGAAGTGGCATCCACAGTGTGGCAAGACATGGTGAGGCTTCCAGTTCTGACAAGGCTGCTGCAGAAGCCTACAAGAAAGAATTTGAGGACTTCATGAAGGAGGAAGGATACGTCGCTCAGCAAGTATTCAACTGTGACGAGACGGGCTCTTCTGGAAGAAGATGCCAAACAGAACCTACATCACGCAGGAGGAAAAGCCACTGCCAGGGCACAAGCCCCTGAAGGACATATTGACCCTTTTGCTGTGTGCGAATGCAAGCGGCGACCTGAAGATTAAGCCACGACTGGTGTACCATTCCCAGACCCCTTGTGCGTTCAGGGAACACAATGTGAACAAGGCCAGACTGCCTGTCATGTGGAGGACCAATGCAAGAGCGCGGGTCACAAGGCAGTTGTTCATGGAATGGCTGCATGAGGTGTTCGCAGCCAGCGTTAAAAAATACCTGTCTGACAACCAGCTGCCTGAAAGGTGCCTTCTTCTGATGGACAATGCCCCAGCACACCCTCCAGCCTTGGTGGATGATATGGACGCTGAGTATGACTTTATAAAGGTCAAGTTTCTCCCCCCCAACACGACACCTCTTCTGCAGCCCATGGACCAGCAAGTGATCTGCAACTTTAAGAAGCTCTACACAAAGGCGCTCTTCACCAGGTGTTTCAATGTCACTGAGGAAACATCCTTGACTCTGAAAGAGTTTTGGAAGAAACATTTCAATGTCCTCCACTGCATCAGCCTCATTGACAAAGCCTGGGAAGATGTCACCTGCCGGACCTTAAACTCAGCCTGGAGGAAACTGTGGCCAGAATGTGTCGCTGAACGTGACTTTGAAGGGTCTGATGCTGAGGTAGTGGAGGAGATGGTGTCCATGGGCAAGAGCATGGGTCTGGTTGTCGATGATGCAGACATAGAGGAGCTTGTTGAGGACCATAAGGAGGAGCTGACCACGGAAGAACTTGCTGAGCTCCAGAGTGAGCAACAGAAAGCGCTTGGCGAGGAGCATTCCACTGAGGAAGAGGAGGACGGGGAGGAGGTGAGCAGTGAAGTGATACAATCCATCATGGCGAAATGGAATGAGTGCCAGGATTTCCTTGAGAAGCACCACCCCAACAGAACTGTGACAAACAGAGTGTTGAATATGATGAACGATAACGTGTTCTCTCATTTCCGGAGGGTTATGCAGCACAGGAAAAAACAACTGACTTTAGACAGGTTTTTCCCCAGAACTGAGCCTGCAGCTAAGAGGCAAAGAAGAGAGGAAACCCCTGAAGGAGATCTCCCCGATGTCCTTTTGGAGGGGCACTCTCCCTCCAAACAATAACTGCCTCCCCACCCCATTCTCCCTCTTCATACTGTGCTGTACTGTACTTTTTTTAATGTTTTTGTGGTTTAAAAATAAAATGCATATGTTTCAGAACGGATTAACCGTATTTACATTGAACCTTATGGGGAAATTTGCTTCGGGTTGCGACCAAATTCGGAGGGCGGAACGGATTAACCGTATTTACATTGAACCTTATGGGGAAATTTGCTTCGGGTTGCAACCAAATTCGGAGGGCGGAACGGATTAACCGTATTTACATTGAACCTTATGGGGAAATTTGCCAGGGTTGCAACCAATTCGGGTTGCGACCAGAGTCACGGAACGGATTAAGTTCGTAACCCGAGATACCACTGTATTAACTTTCCCCTTTAAATGTTTAGTCATTGGCATGAGATCAGCAGTGACAAATAGAAGCTACTCCATCTACAAATGCACTATTTGCTGGGCCTTTTACTAATTAATAACAATTAAGCTAAAATGTGGGCCTTTTTTATTTCAAAAGGCTTAGCAAACAAAGATTAAGTGTCTTTAGAGTAAAACAAGTTGGTGATTTCTCTTACGTTTATTCAATGGATCAACATGCTTTTCACCCTTGTGCACCTTGTCCTTTTTGTCTAGCAATTAACATAAATTTACCAATGCAATTTAGCAATATAAAGAAAATGAATAAATATTTTCCCAGCTATATGATTGGAACAAGCATTTAATTAAGCCTTATTAAGGCTCACCATATGTTTTGCATATGTTAGGTGCTTAAGTGTGTTCCTCCTTCTTAAGAATGCTTCAGACAACTTGGGAGAAAATTGCACGACTCAAAACAGACTACGCAATTTGCCACTGATGCAAAATTGCAGATGCAAAGATGGCCATTATTAGAAAGACATTCACAATCTAATGAGTGTTTGGACAATCTTAATGATGACTAAAGATACAGTATGTATCTTAGACTGGGTAACAATTCTGCTGGTATGGCCACACTTTTAATATTATAAATGATAGCAGAAAATTTATTGGCCCTCTCCTTATCAGAACCATTACAGTCTGTTCTTCTAAGGTTCAGAGGGGATTTTGGAGGACTTCAAAGTGAGAAGTCATTGTGACAGGTGGACATTGGGACTGAATCTGATAGTGAACCTGAGTATGTAGAAGTTGTACCCGCATATGAAGACATGGGTGGGGGGCTAGCATATGAGAATGTGTGCATCTGTGATAGAAACTGTGTTCAGTGTTCTTGTCAAGAGTGATATATTTCTTCCCAGTGACATGCCCATGCAATTTTTAAAGATAGTTATGTGCTTTATAGCTTCCTTGTAACCCCTTGCTTGTTTTTGTAGTCTTTAAGCTTTAAATATAACTGTATTATTTAGTGATTTCATTGTATCCTTGAAGATAAAAATAGTTGTATGATTTGTGATTTCCTTGATCCTATAGCAGAGAAGGAAGAGACCAGCTGTGGTCAGTCTGATAAGGGGTCATGGCTTGGACAACTGACAGAACATACAAGATCTATAAGCCTGTAATATTATTCTCCTGATAGGGTAAGGGGAAGAGAGTTGGGGTTAAGATAAGTTTAAGATGGATAATGAGTAATAATGTATAGCCGGAAGGATGTCCATCTTTGGTTGAAGTCACCGTGACCTGGTGAAACAGATGTTTGTAAGAAGTTAACCGGCTTCTTTGTTTAAACTGTCACGTGGATCCTGTGAAGAAAAAGTATATAAGCTATATAAAATCTGTAATCAGGACTCCCTCCATTAGCTGGGAGTCTCCAGTTTGTTTGGAACTCTAAAATAAAGTGGATAAGAAAAAGTCTGATTTTCATCTTGGTGTTCTGGTCACCTCACACCAAGTCCCGAACCTGGTAATTAGGGTCAACTGGCTGGACCCAAACACAGGCTATCCTAGTTTTTGGATTTTATTACAAAATAGCCATAATGACAAATTGGAGAAAGGCAGGAAAGCATTAGAATTTTGATTGTTTTGTTTTTTAGGGCTATTGGATCTAGGCTGGAAAAAAATTCTGGCAATGACAGCGAAGAGATAATGTTTTTTGTTCCTCAGAGCTGCCATCCAGTAGAAATCTGGAATTTTGCAAAAAAAAAATTCTTGTTTTGGTTTTGAGTTTGGCTCAGCTGATTGTCTGAGACCAGCCATGGTGGTTTGTAGACCATGACCTATGGCTTAACCCAATGTGTACCTCCAAGAAATTGTGGTTTGTGCAATATACCATAATTAAATCAAACCACAGCATAGCAAGATGTGTAGAATCATCCTAGAATCTCTTTGTCACAGAATCAGAGAAACACAGAACCCTCGCCTGACTTCATACAACAACTTTAATCAGGTCAGTTACTCGGATGCTACATTTGCAGATCATGCTCTGCTTGGCTACTTTCAATCTTGTTTTGCTTCTGTGGCTTAGTGTGTTGGGGAATCCAATCCAGGTTGACAATTTACAAGTCAATATCTTATGCAAACCCAGGAAATTGGTTAATTTAGGAACAACCTGCTCTGCAGATGGTGCTTTAACTATATACTGGCTTTTCTCTCTTCCTCTTCTTTTTGGGAAACTGAATTAAGAGTTTAAATGCCTTGAAGTTTGTGCAGCCTGTGAATAGGTAAGTTATGGCTACCTGGGGAGCGTTCGTGAGTTGCCAAGTGATAATTATTATCCTCCCCCATTCGGACCTGTTGCCGTATGCAGAAGAACAAGGGCAACTAATGAGAACTAATGAATCACCAAAAAGCATACTTTGCTCCAAACAAAAGGCTGAGCTGACAGTTAGAGAAGAGGCAAAAATAAATACCTGCTGAGAATGTGCAAATAGGCTGTAAATTACCTAGAATTCTGGTAAATGAGACAGCTCCTAGTGAATGAGATCGAAAGAAATCATTAGCTGAATTACTGCCCCTTCTGAGTATTCTTGTTTGTCTAATCTGTTTCCCACCAGGATCTTCATTTAAATTAGTATCTTTTTTCCAACCTTTTTTTTAAAAAAATCAGATACCCTCTGAGCCTTGAATGTCTGTTCCTTTTCTTTTGAAAATCCAAAATTCTAGCCTTCATAGGATGAACAAAGCACCTTGAACTTCAGACTGGATGCTGTTATTTAGATTCCCAGTCATTCCCTTGGATTTCTTCTTCCCACATACTCAGCTGTATTTGGATGGACTATTAGAGAAATGCTCAGAAAGATTGGTTTCGTTTCTGGGAACCCCAAGCCCAGGAGGTCACAAAAGGATCAGAGATGATCTAGGAGGGGGTTGAGATCACCAC
Organism: Python bivittatus; assembly: GCF_059951505.1. Lineage (NCBI taxonomy): Eukaryota > Metazoa > Chordata > Lepidosauria > Squamata > Pythonidae > Python > Python bivittatus. The sequence goes on along the minus strand of NW_028277034.1, from coordinate 52,542,135 downwards.
TGAGTGCCAAGACTGCTTATATAGCATCTTCTGACTGAATAGTTCCCAAGTAAATGTATTTAACCTCAGCCAGAGCAAATTTCTCCAGATGATTTTTACAACCATGTTGATAACATTGTTAGGTTTTGGTGAGGGTACAGTGGGTGACGTGACATGCCCAGAGTATTCTTATAGAGAAAGAGAAACTTATGACTGGTCCTCAAAGTTCTGGCCATTGTAGCAACCCCGCAGTCATATGAACGAAATTCAGGTGCCTGGCAACCAGCTTGCATTTAAAACCGGTTGCAGCATCCTGCAGTCACGGGATTGCCATTTGCACCATTCCCTATTGGCTCCCTCCAAGCAAAATCAATGGGAAGCCAGCAAGGAAGGTTGCAAGTTGCTGGGAAAAGTCTCCCCCCACTGCCTTTCTTTGCTCCTATGCACTGAGCCCTCCTTCCCCCCTTTGCTCAAACACACCCACGCCCTCTCTCCCCAGCCTCCCTACACTTATACACATGTATGCACGCACCCCCACACCCTCTTTCTTTGGCCTCCCTGTGTTCGCACGCACCCTGTGCCCTCTTTCCCTGGCCTCCTTGTGATTGCATGCACCCCACATCCTCATCCTCCATCCTTTCTCAGCTCACACTTCACAGAGCACCTCCTTCCCTGACTTGTGTGCAGCCTGCCCCGGGCGTCCCAGGGCCTCCCCCACCCTCCTGTGGCACCCCCGCGATCCTTATCTGGGACTCCCTCCACTTCCCACTTAAGGACCCGCGAGTCTTGGGTTACGACGACAACTGGGACTGCCTGGATTGCCTTTACTAAGCAATGCAGTCATGTGACATCGCACTTTACAATCACATCACTTAGTGACAGCAATCCCGGTCAGTCCCAATTGCAGTTATAACTCAAGGAATGAAAATATATATATATATATATATATATATATATATTCTTTCCATTTTACCAGGATGGCAAAACAAGGGGCGGGGAGTCAAGATGACACAGTGACTGTGTGATTTAAGCCCCACCTCCTTTACAATGTACAATGCATGCAAGAAAGGAATGTGGTTTGATCATGCCATCTTGACATTTTTTGGCCCCCTCTGCAGACACCCCTGAAATGGGCAACTGCTAATCCTCTCCTTCTGATATATCTTGTCCTCCCATGTATATAAGAAGCATTTGTAAAGTAAGGAATGACAATTTGGGAGCGGGGGGAGAAAATAGGAGAAATGAAATGTTAGTTACGCGCTTCCCAATGGAAGTGATACAAACCAGGTTTGGGGAAGACTCGTAAGACCTTTAAGAGCAAGCTCTAAAATTATCCAGGAGAACCACTGCCGAGAAACCTCCCTGGATGCATGTGCATACATTACTTTAATATATTTAATATATGATGGGATGCGGTGGTGCAGGGGCTTAATGACGCTGGAGTTTGCCGGTCAGAAATGGTCGGCACTCCAGCGGTTCGGCCCGGCTCCACAGGATGGGGTGAGCTCCTGTCTCTTGTCCTAGCTCCTGCCCACCCAGCAGTTCGAAAGCTATTCCATCTGCGAGTAGATAAATGGGGACTCCCGTTTAGATGGGAGGAACCGACGGTGCTGCGCCGGGGAGCAAAATACCGGTGCTGGCCAAACTCCGAATGCAACCGGCACAAGCGACGATCGATGCGAGCGGCGAGAAAGATCTTCAGAGGAGGAAAAAGCCCGGATGACCCCCTAGCGACCACTGCTGGTCACATAGTGTAATAGATATAGCACTGTAGGATTTGTAATTGTAAGATTTGTCACTGTTAGGATTATATATACTTTGTGAACCGCCCAGAGTTCCCCATTGTAGGGAGATGGGCGGAGAATAAATCGAATGTATAAATAAATATAAATAAATAAAGTATTGGTTATATTTGCATATCTATTAGAAGAGACACCTACTTACGTGTGCCAGACTAGATGACAAGAGAAATGGCTTCTGGGAGAAGTTTGCTGGTCTCTCTCCTCCTAAACATCTCACTCTGCTTTATGGTAGCCAACTAGCTAGCCCTTTCTGTGGTTCTCCTAAGGAAAGCGGGGGGGGGGGGGATTTGCATGTTAGCTCAACCCATTTCCAAGTCTGTCTCCTTGGGTTAGAGAAAAAAAATCATTCTTCTCCCTGTCCCTTGGATTAAAAAGCATGCACGTGACATACAGATGTCTGGAGTGATAAACAGAATTAGGAGTAACTGGAACAGCTTCAGTCTGCAGCTGCTCAGGTTTCTGAGTTGTATGTCTGGAGGTTGGAAAAGGAGCTAATAATAATTTAAATCTTCCATCTGGGTTTGGATTGCATCAGGGCCCTGAATAAGATGCAGATTTGGATAATTTAATTTATTTTATTTAGGCAGTGCCTAAACTACTCTGGGTGGTACCTAAATTATACACATTATATGCAAAAATTATACTCTTATAGGCAGAGCTTCAGTTCTCCACCTGAACCACAACCTGGATTCATTTGCTGATCTAGGTCAGTTGCTAAAACAAAGTAGTTCACTGTGCTACGCAAATATGTCCAGTACACCCAAGGTTGGACCTCCACATCGAGCTCCATCTCGTACGTAGTTGTGTGCAAAAGCACACAAGAGGCCAGTTTGCATTCAGATGTTGTGATGTACATTTCATTGTTGGTGCCTCTTGCCTACAAACAGGCTCGAGCAGAGCTTTTCAGATATTCCTGCTCAGATGAGAAAGGACTAAAGAACAGCACAAAGCAGGTTTGAACAAGGGATATATAAGATTCAGTTGCCTTTTCCCATGGCTCTATGATTAAATTGTGATTTTTATTGTAAGCTGCCAGAGTCACATATGTCAGACGGTTAGCTGTATCAATCAATCAAATAAATAAATAAAGAGTCTCCAATAAATCTCATTAGAAGTTAGAGTGGTCAATCGTTTAACTCCTATCCCTTGTCTGGCAATTTCCATATAGGGATAAGTAACCATTCCTCCTTCTCCTTCTCCTCTTCCTCTTTCTTCCTTCTCCTGTTCCTCTGCACTTCTCCAAAGTGAAACATTTTAGCAAAATCCAGATTTGGTTCTAGACATTTTAGAAATCCTGCTTCACTCTTTGAAACACACTAATTCCATTCAGGATCTGGGATTCAAACAAGTCTAAATGATGATACCAAGACTACTAACTTTACGCAGCAGTTCCACACATCCATGGTACCAGGATTACTAACTGATTAACTGGTTCATTCAAATCATGGAGAATACCATGAACAGCTAAGGAAACAAAAACATTTATAATCAAATAAATCAACCCAGAGTTCACACTTGAAGCACAAGTGACCTTGCTCAAATTATCCTACTTTGGACACATTATGTGAAGACCCAGCTCTCTGGAGAAGGCTCAAATGCTGGGAAAGGTAGAAGGAAAGAGAACAAGAGGATGACCGGCGTCAAGGTGGATGGACTCAGTTTCAGCAGTGATGGGAGCACCATTGGAAGACCTGAAGCACCAGATTAGGGACAGGTGGTCATGGAGAATATCTATGTGGTCCTAAGAGTCTAAAATGACTTTCTGGCACATAATCAATCAATCAACTTGTTTATTATTATTAATTTGCACAGGAAATATTTGCTCATAAGCATCTATTGCCCTTTTTCTTTTTCTTTTCTGCTTGCAACAAGAGGTTGTGATGTTTGCCGTGGGATTCAATCCAAATGAAAGCCCTTGCCTCAGCAATCTGAACTCTAAAGACACAGCTGAGTCTCACTCATATGCATAGATCTTGCACTTTGCACAGTGTATATATATTTAGTGGCTCAAAGAAAAACTTCAATCAAAGTGGCTTGTTCTGTGTGTTGGCATAGGGAAAGATCCAGGATGCTTATTTATGGGGCAATCACAGCATCACAGTGAATAGTCTATAATGAAAATGACCCTTTGCTTTTCTAAGACTGGACATGAAGGATCAATTAAAAGTTACTGCTTCAGAGTTTTGTTTTCATGCAACTGAAATAGCCTCGGTTGCAAGGTTCCAGAAACTGAGATCACTGGGGACTTCCAAAGTTCTTAAAATTGTACCAATTTTATCATGTGGATCTGGTGTTGGGGGTTCAGTTTGGGATGGTGGAAGACTCAGGAAGAATAAATGGCAATTCCTGCAAACAAGCCTTTTAATAGCCAACATTTTACAAAATAAAGGTCCAGCCTCATTTGTTCTCAGACTATTTTTAAGCTATAACATCCTTTAACCCACATTCCTATTCCATTGTACTCCTCCCTTACAGTCCTAGGTCCTATCTTATTTCTTAACTAATAGCCTATAACTTACACTACACTTTCCAGCAGACACCTGTAATATCCTACATTGCTTCTCCACCAACCTCCTCCAAAGTGAAGTATATAGATAGAACATGTAGTTTGGAACTTGCGTCTATGATTGGATGGGATAATAAGGGTTTCAGTAGATTCCATTCCACTACTACTCTTCTCTGGAGAAGGATCTGATGCTGGGAAAGGTGGAAGGAACAAGAAGAAGAGGATGACCAGTAGCAAGGTGGATGGACTCAGTTACAGTGGAGATGAGTGCACTGTTGGAAGACCTGAGGAACCAGGTTAGGGATAGATCATCATGGAGAAGATCTATCTACGTGGTCACTAGGAGCTGAAAACAACTTGATGGCACATAATCAAATGACTGCTGTGCTGACTCTGGTGCTATTCCTCAAGCCCACTTGAAGCCACCAGCATCCAGGGCTTCTATGAGGTAGTGATGATTCACCTGGACTTCCTGTTTGGGTTGCTAGTGTTGTGGACCACTCATCAAATGCCACCACTCTAGTGCATTTCCTGGTGAGGTTGCCAGCACTTTGGGTATAATGCTTTAATCCCTTAAAGGAATTGCCAGTAATCTGGACTTCTGCTGGAAGTTCACTGTCTTCTGACAATCCTAGGGCCACTATAGCTGCTACTCCATGGTTCTCTGGTTTTGGGTTTTGGATTTGGGGTGAGGGTGGGTTTTTTTGTTTGTTTTTTTGTTTTTTTGGTCACCACTTCTGTTTTCCATCTCTTCCTTCTCTGAGATCTTTTTTTCCCCCCACCTCTTTTTCCTGATTCTGCACAAATGCATATTGCTACAGCTGAGACCTTTTTAAAAAGGGTTATCCTATATGATCATTCAGGGTGGGGTTATAAACTTACCAAAAAAAACCCAAAACCCCAAAGTATTCTTCTCCTTCTCCTGATGGCAGGTAAACACTAATAAGGATGGCACCAAAAAGGAAAATCGATTGAAAAGTGATTTGGAGCAATAGGCAAACAGGTGACAAATTGTAGAAAAATGGTGAAGGATGAGATAAAATGAATGACATATTTCATTTTTAAAAATGAAGTGGTTTCAGCAGAATAAAATAGTTTACTCCAATGCAGCAGCTGCAGTTCAATTGACTAAAATGATTTCAGCACCATACAGTCAATCAAAAACTCACCAAGGCTTGATCAATGGAGGAAAGCATTTTAAGTCAAATCAGGAAATAGCATATTAAAGCACCAAACCCAGAATAAGTAAGCTTAAATATTAAACAGGTTCAAAATGCATAGAGAGTTTTCAGGCTCAGATTTAGGTGCCAAACCTGCAGGAAAGCAAAGAAAGGATGATGTTCTGGAAAGGGAAAAAAATGTTCTATCCTCAGCTAGGGAATATCAATATGGCATTCTCCTCCACCTTGGAAGAGAAGTTAATGCCCTAGAGCACTGTTTCTCAACCTTGATCACTTTAAGATGTCTGGACTTCAATTCCCAGAATTCCCCAGCCAGCATGCTGGCTAGGGAATTCTGGGAATTGAAGTCCAGACATCTTAAAGTGACCAAGGTTGAGAAACACTGCCCTAGAGTTAGAAAGAATTTAGTAGTGTGCCTCTTTTATCAGTGTTAATATATTTGGAAACACATTTCTTAATGATATGAGCATAGCATCTCATAATCTGATTGGCCACTGCACGTCTGGTGTCTTTTCCAAATATCCAGACAACAAAGCAGGAGACTGAGTTCAACTCCCGCCTTAGCCATGAAAGATGGCTGGGTGACTTTGGGCCAGTCCCTCTCTCACAGTCCAACCCACCTCACAGGGTTATTGTTCTGGGGAAATTAGGAGGAAGAAGGAGTAGGTATGTTCACCGTCTTGAGTTATTTATAAAAAATAATAATAAAGGTGGATTAAAAATCTAAAAAAAATATTTTTTTTACATACTACTCATTGACTGTCAGTTAAAACCTAGGCTGCGCAAGAAAAATTGACTTTCAGTTGATGGATTGTTAGACCAAAGCTTTATTAATGTCTTTTATTCTATGTTTTTTAATTGGCTTTCTTGCATCTGAACTCTCCTAGCAGTAATTGGGTTATAAATTCATCTTTTACAAATGGTGTGTCCTTGGAAGGAAAATCTCCCTTTATCAGAGTACTTAAGTCAGACTCTACTTTTCAACTGGAGTTTTAGAAAGAAATCCTTTCCTTAACAGTAAAAATTAAAAATAAAATTTAAGAAATATTCTATAATGTAAGAATATGCCAATACATGGTCAATTTATATTGATTACCTGTCTCTGATACATAGCAAGTCTAATAAAAGGTAGTGCCAAATATTTAACATACGGAAGCTACATCAAATCACATTTTTTCTCTATGTGCCATTACGATAAAATCTGTTTCTCTGTGGTAGAATGATATCTTACAATAAAGTTACGTGAGAAAAGTAACAATACCACACTTATACAAAATTAAGTGTATTTAAGCAGAAGCAACCTAAGTTTATTTACTTATTTAATTCAATTTGGATGCGGCCCGACTCTGGTCCACTTGCAACAATAAAATTATGTAAAAACAGCAAAATACAAAAAATTAACCAAAACAAGTATAAAAATAATTACAAAATAGGTTCTTCTTGATGTTGTTTCTTAGTTTTGTAACTTCTACAAGTTCTCTGTTTTTCCATGGTCAGAAAGGGTAAATGCATGGTTTTAATTGTTTTAATTGTGAGGAACTGCAGATCAATCATCTTCATTCCTTTATATTTCAAAGTATTATTTTACACTATATAATGTCCCTACAATTTAGGTCTATGAAACTTTCCATGGATTTAAATCACATGTCAGGTTTTATTTTTGCAGCTCTAGATCTCTCTGCTGAATAGTGAGAGAAACTCGGTATGGATTCTTTAAATCAATCTTTAAATGAATGCTTTCACATCTAAGGCAATTTTTGGTTCACATGATGATCTAAGAGAGGCATTCTAGTCCACTGTTAACCTGGACCAAGCAGGTTCCACTTGACAGGCTGTTTTTCAGTAGATATGACTCTTTGTTCACAGCTTCCTTAAATAATGACTTTGGTTGATTGATTGATTGATTGATTGATTGATTACATACCATCAACTTGTTATCAACTCTTAGCAACCACATAAATATATTCTCTCCATGAGGACCTGTCCCTAACCTGGTTTAATCCAACCCTCTATAGGTTCTGTGGTTGAGTTGTGTTCCTTGATCACAGAATCTGAAGTGACCGGTCTAAATGCTACCACCTAACATAAACTGAGAGAACAGTATTGAATATGCCTGTTCAGTTTTGCACAGAAATTCTGTGGCCTGGAATGATCGAACTGTAAGATTAATTATAGCAGGTCAGTCTAATGCTAACCAAGTCCTTCTAACTCAGGGGTCCTCAAACTTTTTAAACAGGGGCCAGTTCACGGTCCCTCAGAATGTTGGGGGGGTGGACTATAGTTTGAAGAAAACATGAGAGGAGGAGAGCCACCGGACCTGGCATACCTGTCATGTAGAATAGTCTGTCTCTGCGATCTCCCTCCTCGTGCATCGCCTGCAGCGTCCGACACAGCCTCGACACTTCTGCTTCTGACAGACAGCAGCAGCAGCCAATCAGGCAGGCAGGCCGGATAAATGACCCTGGCAGGCCGTATCTGGCCCGCGGGCCGTACTTTGAGAACCCCTATTCTAACTCAACCCACCTGAGTCTAGTGAAACTATAATCTCCAGAATCTCTAGTCAACTTAGGCAAAGTCAATGATGGCTGGAAATTCCAAAAGATGTAATCCCCAAACCATAAGAACAAGGGGAGGGGGGTAAACAATTAAACAAGCATTGTGATGCAAGCTCTGTGCCATTTGTACTTACATCATGATGCCACACACATTACATAAGAAGTAAAACAGCATTCTGACAAAACCATCAGATTCTGCAAACACCTCTGGGGATCTTCCTGGACTCACAGCTCCTGCTCAACAAGCAGGTGGCAGCTGTTGCCAGGAAGACCCGTTGCACCCTTTCTGACATTGGGAGGCCCTTCAGACAGTCACTAATGGCTTAATGACCTTGCAGTTTGATTATTGCAATGGTCTCTATGTGGGGCTACCTTTGAAGACCACCTAGAAGCTTCAACTGGTCCAGAATGTAGCAGTGCAGACAGAGATGCGCATGCTTCGGTATGCTCATGCAACTCGTCTGCTCCACAAGCTGCACTGGTTGCCAATTTGCTTCCACTTGCAATTAAAGAAGCTGGTCATTATCTATAAAGTCCTGCATGACACAGGGCCTGGCTACTTGAGAGACCACCTATCTCCCCTAGTATCAGACCAAGGTAGCTATGCTTGACAGGGGAACCGAAGTGAAAGACTTCAAGTTATATGTAAATGGAGAAAAATTAGAGCAAGCAGTTGCATTTGTTTATCTTGGTAAAATGTTTACTAAAGATAGGAAAATGGGTGGACAGATTCTGAGCGAATGCTGTTAGAAGGGTAATGGGTAGTCCCCAGTCTGTGTCTACTCTTATTGCTAGACACAGCAATAAATCTCAACACTCCATGCACTTAGGCCCGTATTCAAAAACTTGTTTACTGCAGAAGCTTCATAAATATCACATGGCTAAATAACTTGCTTTCAGAAAAGAAGGATGTCATATACATGCCTACTGTAGAACACAGATCTCAAGCCATATAAAGGAGGAACTTTCTGATTGCAATTGGCCATTGACTGGTCATCTGTCAGGATGTTCTAATGCAATGTTTCTCAACCTTGATAACTTTATGAAGTGTGGACTTCAACTCCTAGAATTTCCTAGTCAGCATGGGTGGCTGGGAATTCTGGGAGTTGCACATATCTTAAAAGATGCCAAGGTTGAGAAATACTGTTTTAGTGGACACAGCAGGAAGTTGGACTAGATTATTTCTATGGTCTTTTCCAATTCTGTAGCTCATTCACACATGTTACATACTCCAATCCCTCCAGGGTTTACATTCTAAGCCTTTACCTCTCACTTTTAAAGTCAACAGACTTTTGGCCATTCTTTTCTTGGTGCTGAGAGTTGGAAGCATCTTCTCCGTGTTTGTATAATGATTCTCTCTGGCCTGGAATCACCAGTTCCTGCCATCCCAGCTTCAGCTCTTACAATCTGTTACAAGGAATGAATGTGTGTCAAAAATGGCTGTGTATAAAAGCATGTATCTGTTACATGGAAGTGACAGGAGCACATGTCAGGAGAAACATAAAAGTATATTCAGTACAGTGAGAATAGGTTTCCTAAGAAACATCTGTGATAAAACAAGAGGAGATGGGATCATGAACAAATGGAAATTGAATACAAAAGTGAGTGACCTCTACACTAAGGTAAGGTTTGTGGAGAGAATGAAGATCAAATCATAAAACAAATACACAAAGGAAGGGTAAACCAGTTGAGAGGAAGAAGACTGAGCAAGTCACCTCAATAATAAAAGGTTGTGTATGAAACAGTGTATGGACATAGTTGAAACAAGGATAGAAAGATATGAAGAGACAGAATGAAAGGTGTTGGTATAAAGTGGATTTCCTTTCTGGCATCTCATGCCTTTTATTTCTTTGGCTCACTATCTCTTACTCTATCTTTGTACCTTGCATAATATTGATCACTAAAGGGGACAGAAAGGAATCTTGCTGGATCAAATCAAGTCTCCATCTGTTCCAATGTTCTGCTTCTGACAGTGGTTCTCCAGATGGTTCTGGCAAGGTGGAAAATGGACTGCCAAGGCAACAGGGCTTTCCCCTTCTTCACTTCTAGGATTGGCCTTTCAAAGATCTACCTTCCATCTACCCTTTATATACTGCTCCTTGGGTGGAAGGCAATCCAAAGCAACTGGAAAGATCTGGACTTCATTCTTTGCTTTATTTCTCACTGCTGAAAATATGTTAAGAAACAGTGAGGAAGTTCTGATTTAAGATATTTAGCAGCCAATAATTTAAATGCAAATTGTTTACCACTGTGTTCTGCTCAGTTGATATTCACTTCTGTCCTATGAATGAGAATGGCAGGTAAATAAATGCAGGGAGCTGCCTAGACACCTCCCTTTCTATTTCGCAGATATCATGCTGGAGGCTTGCTTGCTTGTTTATTTATTTATTTATTTTTCTGCCTGTCACATTTATACAGCCGCCCATCTCACACAAAGCAACTCTGGGCTTAATTAGCATTGATGGCTTTCTTTAAAATACAAGCAAATGACGTGGTGATCCATGGCTCTTGAAACTTACAACACAGAGCTGAAACTACTCAGTGATTTAGAAAATGTATCTCTAGGTCTTGCCAGAAGAAAAAGAAAAAACAGTTAACTGCATACGTTGACTTCTTTCTGTTATAATTCATCTTCTTGTTCTTCCATGGAGTTTGTAGTAAAGTTCATAGACTGTCTCTCTCTCGCTCTCTGCCCATTTATCCTTAGAGCCAACCTGTAAAATAGGTTACACAGAGAGCCATTTATTTATTAAATTACATTGCTTTCCTTTGCCTTTTTTTCTTATCAGCTGTAACAAACTCTGCTTGACAGTGATTTTATTAGACTTTTGCTGATTACATCAAGTCAGATAATACTACATTTTATCCCTGTTATTACATGATCTCTGGTTGTTTGGGATCACCTGTAAATCTCATTCAAGAAGCAGAAAACAGCAGAAGCTAATAGGTGGGAAACTTGTAGCAAATTAACCCAGTGCAGTACAGATATAAATTCATCTTGGCAAAGTAAATTGTGGTGAAATGTGTTTTATTTATTGGTGCTGTGAGGGACAACTAATATTCTGTCCTTGCATATATGATTCTGAAGTGCATATTGACCCTGGAAGAGAAGACAGATAACAAAAACGAGGTTGTTGTATTTTCCGTGGTGTGAAGGGAGCCAATATATGGGTACAATAAAGGACATTTTTATGTTAGAAGGTGGTCATATCAATAGAAAGGGCAGGCTTGGAACCTGCTTAGAAGAGCAGAATGTAGAGGCACCAAGTCAGCCTCCGGTAAGGTCAACCCATGTTGTTATGAGATCCTACATTCCTGCAGTAGAAGTGGGGTTATAATTTACACTGCTTTGTAATTCTTATGAATAATATCAGAGCGTATTTTGTTTATTTATTTATTTATATTTCAAATTTGTCACTGCCCATCTCACTGCAGAGCGACTCTGGGTGGGTTTAGAGTAAAAAGAATAAATATTAATTAAAATAGAAAACATATTAATTAAATGCACAACAACAACAAGATTCCTCTATAAGACTTCCAAGAGACTGATGTTAACTAGGAGTTATTAGACTCGGGGGGCATCTTCAAGGCACCAGCCACCCCCAGGGTTGGTTGTATCTCTTCTCGCCCCATGCAAATTGGCAGGGCCAGGTCTTCAATTCCTTCCGGAAAGCTGGGAAGGTAAGTATATAACTGTCAGGTTCAGCCCAAGAACCACAACGAGGCCGTCCAGTGCAGTACCATTCCTTTATTGACTATTACCTATTAGACAGAATCTCGCCAGACTAAACCTATCTACAGCTCCTAGAGAATATACTCCGTGAGACTCTAGGGAGGAGCCAGCCTCACCCTTTTCGTTTTCCCACAGCCTTGTTGTGGGCTGAGGAAGTGCTTCCCCTGGAATGTCTCTCCTCCTTCCTGACAACCTTGAAGCTCCATTCCAGAATCTTCCCCGCTCAAGCTATCCATCACAATAACCTGTAACTTTGTGGGCTTTGGGGTTTTTTTACAATCTTTTGGCCAGGAGTCTAGAGATCACTGTAGTTGTGCTTGCTAACAAAAGAGACTTTTCCATTTATCTCCAAATGGTTTGGTTCCTGACTTAAGTGGGCATTTTGCCCCCAACAGAGCATAGCGTATTTTGTGAACAGAGCAATTATGTTTTATTAATCTAGACTTGGTTTAAATATGTATGTATGTATGTATGTATGTATGTATGTATATATGTCAGTCTGTCAGGCTGCCCATCGTCCAAAAGTGACTCTCTACATGTGGTATGAGCCCAGCCTCTGTCTGTAATGGGGGGAGAGAAGAAAGATGCAAGAGGGAAGGATCATAACTTGAGTGAGCATGGAAAAAAAGTAATCTCCACCTTCTAAACTCTGACATGGTTCAGGTATTGTACTGAGGTATGGGCTCAGGTGGGCCCATCAGGTAATCCAGCCAATCATGGTTTTAACAAACCATAGTTTAAGATGATGAGTAAAGCCTGCCTATGGCGCCAACCATTACAGCGTACAGATATGTTCACTAATTGGCCATCCGAGTCTGAACATGCTTATTTTACCTGACTCAGTTTGTCACGCACCAAAAATATTTTTCATCCCATTATGCCTTTCGATCCCAGCTTTTATTGCTGCCTAGAGTTTAAGGAAACATCATGTCCACCTCAAAACCTGTTTCAATATTTGTTCATTCCTCTGCAATCCAAGCTACAAAGATAATGGTATCTGCTGAGCAAATAATTTCTTAAGTTAAAAAAAAAAGTCAATTTCAAAGAAACAAAACTAATACTCTGCGCAAAAGTTCATATTCTGTTCTCCGCAAAGAGGTCTGGCCTGTAAACTCCTGCCTTTATTTTCTCAGGGTTAATCTTATGTGTTATTTGCTTTCCCATTAAAATGACATCCGGTCTTGAAATATTTTTTATGGCGCTGGTCATGCGCGGAATATTATGAAGGACGGTAACTCTGAAACTCCTCAAGGCAAAAGAGATATAGTGGCACCAGAAAGAATAATATTATTACTTATTACCACCAATTTAGCTCTATCTACATGAATTTGCTGTTACTTTATAAAGAGCAAAGTGACAGCTTTGATCTCAGAAAGCTTATAGTCTAAAATATGGCAGGAATGAAAGAGGAAAGAAATCTAAAGAAAGAATCTAAATTCAAGGTGATTATGCATGTCTAGATTTAGGGAAGAGAAAAAAGCAGATGTATCTTCTTGGAAAATGTTAGAAGGGAAAGAGAAGAATGGAGATGCACTTGTTTTACATTGTCATACAAATGCGTTTAATTCTGAACTTCCAAATCAATACATGAATTAAACTACAATTTCTCCTTTAAAATGCTCTTTTCTCCAAATTTTGTCATATTGTTTTCTAACAATTCCTAACAGAAATAAACCCTTTGGGGAAAAATACATGTGCTAACATATAATTAATGTGGAGAATGTCCCAAAGTACATTACACTAAAAAAAACTACTAGAAAAACAATGCCTACATGAAACAAGATTAGAGGAAATAAGCATTTAAAGCGAGATTCACGAACGTTTTATTTGATTTATATCTCGCCCTTCTATTCAGTGGGAGGACTCAAGGCAGTTACCGTTTAATAAAATTAAAACATTACAATTAAAAACCCTAAGTTAAAAGGTATGTAAATATTAATGAATATTTATTCAGGTTACAGTTAATATATAAATATTAGTAAAGCCTAGTGGAAGAGATGCAAAATGGGCATGAAAAATCATAGACCACCTCCCAAAAAAGAAAACTCAAAGCTCTGAACTTGCGGCAACAAGTTATTCCTTGTTGCTAAGGACTCCTCACTGACAAGCAGTTATAAAATGAGTTGTGCAGACAAAGACATGCACACATCAATTCCTGCATTAAACAAAATTGCCTCCAGTAAGCATGTTATGGTTGGTCCTGACAATACAGACATAAGGTTCATCCACAGGTTCCTTCATGGTGACTCACAGATACTTTGCTCCTTTAAGGACAGGCCCTCAGGATGCAACTTCTATCTCATCCCCCATAGCTGAGACCACCTCATATTTAGCTAATATCATGTTCTCCCAACATGAAACTTTCTGTAGACTCAGTTTTGGGCACTTGGATAGCAACCATGATGGTATTGAGGAACAATGTGCCCAGTTCTTATTGGTTGTTCAGCTGCTGTAGCATGCCTCCTCACCACTGGTGACTTTTCTCCATGGGTATTTTGGTTTAGGCAGCAGAAGAGATCAGGCGCCAAGAATCTCTCCATCTTTATGCAAACTCCTTATCTATATGGATCTAAGGGTCTTCCATGAGATGCATACGAAAAATGCCCTGACTTACAGATATCTCAATTGAAAATAGTGCTGGCTGAAGCAGGAGGGAGTTCTCCACAATCATCAGGAGAACTTCCTCTCACTTCAGATAGCATTGTTCTGCTTTCAAGCTGCCTGCTGGTTGGCACGGTTCTTCCCAGGCTGGCAAGAGAAATGAAGAAGTGACTTTTCTTCTGCTTTCTTCTCTTCTTTCTCCTCATTTGTTGTAGAATTCTCTGTCCAGGATTTGGATCCTGAAGCGATGGACCTGATGGACCTCTACCCTTGAGAGCCAGCAGAGAATCAAATAGGCTGAAGCATGTCCCAATCAATGAATTGGAGCAAATGTGGCCTGACTGAAATGATGAGGGGCCAGGTCCTGATGGGTCTTGAGCCTAGAACATGTAGGCAGCTAAGCAGGACAGAACAGAGACGGTCGCTCATTTCCTCAAATGGAGAAAATGCAACTCCCTTAATTAAGCCACACTAGCCATCTGGGCTATATAAGAACAACCACCATGTTCTCTCCTTTTTTGGGAAACAACTTTCAACCAGAATTTATTATAAGGGAATTTAAACACCATTGTTGCTTCCTTTGTACTGAAGTAACCAAAATCCTGTTATCTGCACTCCTGGTTTTTTTTGTTTTTTTTTACAAAAGGAAAATAAAAGAAATAGAAATCTCAGCAGCCTGGCAGAGCAACTCCTCCTCTGCCAAACAGAAAGGGAAACTGACAGAATCTTCTTAATTTAACCCGTACTTACTTCCTGGGCTATAGAAGAAGAAATGCAAAGTTGCAGTGCTACTATTCTCCTTATAGGACCTGTAAGAAAGCTGAAGCTTAGAAGGTGGGAGAAGGAATGAAGCAAAACTTGTTTCCAGTGAAGAAATGGACTTCCACACTTAAAATCTACATTAACCTTAGCTTTGTTGTACCATAAATATCCATGCCACCCAAATCCTAAGTCATGTCCTTCTAATTCCAAAAGCCTTCTATTTCTCAGCAATATCCACTCTTTCATCCAAACTAAACAACAAGCTGCAAAGTGTAATTTCAAGGCAGACAAACCCAGTCCTCCTCTTTCTTTTATATCTTGTAACATCTTATATTTAACTTGTTTTTCCCCCCTTGCCACACAAATTTAGATATATCCTTCTGCCATTGTTTAAATGTCAAAACGGGTGTTGTCTGAAACAAAAATAACTTTCTGGGTAACACATTCATCTTAATCACAGAAATTCTCCCCAACAGTGACAGTTGTGGAGTCCTTGGGGATCTCTGAGCTTGGTTCTTTCCTTGCAAACATTTCATTACCCGGCTAGGTAACATCTTTAGTGCTAGAATGGGATGGGGTTTGCTCTCTATTTATGTGCTGTGGCATGCCCTGCCAGTGTTGGTGAAGGTGGGGGTTTGGTTTTGTTCCTCTGGTAGTTCCTTGATTAGGGTATTGTTTACTGCTTGATTATGTGCCTGGTGGTAACCTCTGCTTATATGAGTGATAAACAGATAGGGTTTATAATAATATAAGAGAGCATATAAACAGAGAGCAAACCCCATCCCATTCCAGCACTGAAGATCTTACCTAGCTGGGTAATGAAATGTTTGCAAGAAAAGAACCAAGCTCAGAGAACCCCAAGGACTCCACAGTTCAACCCTGAGCTACACATATTCACCTCTATTAGTGACAGTTGTATTTTCTGATCTATCTATCTATCTATCTATCTATCTATCTATCTATCTATCTATCTATCTATCTATCTATCTATCTTCATTCCATGTCTTAACATAATTATTTTGAAATAACATACAACTCATATTCATTATAGTAATACCCAAGTATTTCACCTCCTTCTTGAACTTAAAACCTTGATTCATTTATTGATTTAACATTGATTGATTTGTTTGTTTGACTTGAAGGCAGAAAAAAAACTATCCAAGGAAATTTTGGGTGAAACATAAAAATGAAAGATTCCAGTAAACAAACAAGCAAGCAAGCAAATTAAGGTTAATATAGATGGAAGATCACCAAGAAATGTCAGGCTAGGGGTTGGAAAAGATAATGATAAACCCATATCAGCCAAGAAGACAATATGGATATGTCCTTGAAACCATCAGCATCAAACTCACCTGAAAGGAGATTCTCTTTTAGGAGCTTCTAAATTGTCTTAGGCCTCTCTGTGGGTTTGAGCGCTTCATATAACTATCATTTTTTTACATTTGCCTCTTCTTATCCTCCTCCCTGCTCAGATTATTCAACCACCTACAAAGAATTTACAGTGTTTATTAATCTCTGGTCCTACTCCACAACTGTCATACGACTGTGTCATTTCCAATCACATCCTCTGTAAAATGTCAACACAATAATGGTACTCTATAAATAAGGGTTTTCTATTTTTCCCCAGAGAAGCTAAGCTAGTGTCTAATTGTCCCTTGGACTTAATTACAACATGCCCTTCCTTCCCGCTTGACCTATCCAAGCTGCTGGCAGAAAGACCAGTTTTAATTTGTGCTATCATTTTTCAACTCTTCTTTTTGGCATTCTGGTGTTAAATTGAATAAATTATCCCAAAGTTGCATTACAATAGTTCCTCCTGTATAGGAAGCTCTAGGGAATAATCAGAACTCACCCCAGTGCTTACAAAATGAATGCAGTCCACAGCAATGCACTGAAGTGGGACCCTGTGTTTTACTATCAACAACTCCCAATTTTAAAACAAAGGTTCATTAAATGTCAAATCCAGTAAAAAGTCTGTAGCTTTCCTTCCATTAGAGATTGGCTGGGGGTGTACATTTGGTGCTGCTTTTGCTGGGAGAACAACATTTGCAGATGTGGTATATCCCAAGTTATGTATGAATGTATACATTTTAAATCTGATTTGGGGCAGTCATCCCTTACAGAACTGGGGTGGGAAGAGAAAGAAAACAATCAGTGGTTTATGTTTCTCTCCACATACTGGAACCCTGTTCAGGTGCTGCCTCTCATGTTATTCTAGCCGAAGTAAAAAAACAGCTAAAGGAAATTACAAAAAATACAGTTAGTCCCCAGTTTAAGAACAAGTTCTGTTCCCATGGTCTGTCCTTAAGTCAAATTCATATGTAAGTTGGAACGGTATTACTGTATAATATTGTATAAGTAGTATTGTGCAGTTAACTCAAACCATTGTGTATTTAACTCAAACCATTGTATATTTAACTCAAATGTTGATACAATAGGCTCCATTCTTAATTATGTACTGTATCATCTGTAACCCCGGGCCTTCTTAACCCAGGGACTACTCGTACTAATAGAAGGAAATTAAATGGAGGCTGGATGGCCATCTGTTAGGAATATTGTAATAGTGGATTTGGTTAGATGATCTCCAAGGTCCCTTCCAGCCCTCGGGAATACATGGTTTTAATGGCTTGGTTTCTGGGAGCCCTGCATGTGTCTGTAATTCAAAGCAGAATTATTTAGATCTTTCAAGCTTAAATAAGGCTATTTAAGACCTATTTAAGTCTCAATGGAAGAGATTCTCTGTAGCTCAGAATTTAACTGAGGAGTCCTTGGTACTGTCTGAACTTGGTGGTTTGCTCACAGACATTTCATTACCTGGCTAGGTAACACCATCAGGGCTAGCAAGTGTGGGGTTTGCTGCCTGTTTATATACAGCAGCTTGCCCTGCCAGTGTTGGGGGGGGGGGTGGTTTTCTCCTTGGAAACCACACCTCCAAGGAGAAAGCCACGCCTGCACCTGCACCTTTGGGATGATTTGGAGAGATTAAAAGAGGATCCAAGCAAAGGTCCATATCTGAAGCTGTCCAAATGCAAATCTGCATTGTTTCAGAGCTTTGTGATTCAGAAATTCAGGAGGATGATGGAAAGATAAACTGACAAATCTCTCAAAACTGACACATTTCTTCCCAAGAACTTTATATAAGGAAATGGCCAGAATGGGGAAAGGAAGGAGAGGAAAGGGTATAGGTTTTTGACTGACAGCCTGCATATTATGGGAATAAACTAGATGGAGCACAAATATTTCTGTTTAAGGAGCTGCACTGATTCCTGGTATTTTCCATACACAGTTTAGAGTATTATAATTGATCTTTTAAATATTGAACAACCCAGATTCAGGGAACCCTTAGACTGGTATAAGTCCCCTAGTAATTAAAGTCAACAGGTAAAACTCTGACCTGGCAGGAATTTCACAGAGGTGACCCCCAATCTTTGGAATCCCATCCTTTAACTGGGAGGCACCAAAGCCTCATTATTTCAGTTGTGTGCAAGTCATGAAGCGGTAGCAGCAGAGGGGTCTGCTGGAAGGTCTAAAAAGTCAAGATGGCTGCCACCATCATGAGATCAAAGCTTGGTGCATGTAAAAAAAGGGCTGGAGCTTTGATCTCATGGTGGTGGTAGCCATCTTGACTTTTCTCCTCATGCCTGTGGACACCCTTGGATAGCAGGATCATTTGATTGTCTCACTCCCCAATGCCAGACATCCAGTAGTGCAGATTGAGCTGTTTTATACACCTCAATCATCTGATCCTCAATTAACAAGTGCAGAATGTCAAAGCAATCATGAGGTAGATGGTAGATAAGGAGGTAGATAGATAGACAGACAGACAGATGCATCTAGCCACCAGCAGAAAGCTAAACAGGATTGAACTTGGTTAATATGTGGAGGGGAGATCAGCAGAACAACCTGGGGCTGTACGTTGGAAATAAATAATAATAATCAATCAATCATCCTCAAAGGTAACAATGGCTAATCTCTTTGTTTCATTATTTATTTATTTATTTCATTTATTTTTACTGGGCTTATATGCTGCTCCAGTCACGAATGCCACTTCCAACAACTCTTCCAAGGAAGCTACATGAATGTGTCTAGGTGGTTACCAGAGGTCTTGGTAGCAGAACTTGAGGAAGATGTTACTTTCTCAGAGTCCATTAATTATCACAGGTGGTAGCCCTTCAGTGACTTTGGGAGAAGCCAAGCTAAGTAGGGCCATGCCTGGTTAACATTGGGATGGGGTTCATTAGAAAATCCCAGTAGGAAGTCACAAAACATCCTGGAAGAAGGCAAGCACAAACCACTTCCATATTGTTTCCAAGAAAACTGCAGGGATGTGGAAATGTCACCACCAAGAGCCCAGTTCAACTCAACTTGTATTTCTCCCAAGAGCCCAAGGCAAAAATTGTGATGTTCTGACACCCTACTTCACCCTATGAAGTAAATTTGGCTGAAAGAGAGTAACTGGTGGGCTACATACAGGGCTGAATGGGGTTTTAAACCCAGTCCCAGTTCAATACATTAACTTTAACACGAGATTGTTGGACGGTATGGTCAACCTTCTGAGCTCCAAATGTCCCAGTTGAACAAACACATGGTTCCTTTTGTCTCTCTTAGCAGGGGTGGAGACTAAATACAGGGAGGTATAATAGTATAAATACAGTGAAGGCAGAGGAGGCAGCTGGCTAGGGTCCCAACCATCACAGGGAGCTGCTGGACTGCTCCTTGCTGTTGAATACATGTCCCACATCTTCAGCAAACCTGATCATGCAAGGTAAGACTACCAGATCCAGAATGCACATCTCCAGAAAACCACTGTGTAGCAGCAAAGAGTTTTCTGTATCACTTTGCTACTGTTCAGCAATAATCTGGATTAGGCAGCTCAAATATGGCAGCCCAGATGTGGGTCCCTAATAGGAGGTGATACAGAAAGGAGGGAGAGAAAGAGAGAATGTTCATTCTTTCCCTGGCCTGCCCCTCCTAACCCAGCCCTTACTAAGCTGATGGCAGAAGTGTAACCATTTTGCAGGAGGGAGAAAGCATGTTTCACAGTTGCCAAAAAGGTAGGGCACAGACCCTTGTAAGCCTTAGAACTGGGGGACACATGGGGACCATGGGCCCCTCCTCTTCCCTTTCTCTTGGCTGCCCTCAATAGCCTCAGCTTTTGGGCACCCTCAGTGGTCATGGCTCAATGCTTGAGTCCTTTCAACTTTGGAAGGGAGATCTACTTCTGCTCCTGTTCAAGGCCAACACAGTTTTGGTTGGGAGGCAACAAAATATCTGTATCTGTGTCTAAATGCAACGTGACCCATTTGCTTCTTTGCTCCCTGTCAGAGGCAAGAAAGGGGCAGAAACCTATCTAGACACACACAGTAACTTCTCCAGTTACTGATGTTTATCGAAGTGGTACTTCAGGTAAATGATTTATACTTATTTCAGTGTATAGTGGTCTTAGTTTCACAATTATTATATGTTTATATACAGAGCTTTTTATAGTTTAACTCTCATTGCCTCCCTCCCTTGATCACACATGTGTTACATGAAACTACTTTGTTATGCTCACTCCTTTCTTAGATAACTTAATGATATTTCTGCTTTTGGCTTGTTCTTAGCCTGGAGTGGATAAAGGAAATTTTTTCTTGAGCCTCTTACAAACCAGCTCCTTGGTCATGCTTTTCCACACTGAATTCTGGTATGTGCTTTCCAATTCAGCTTCAGTCCTTTTCACCAGCCAGTCCAGTCTGCAGATCCCCCTTTCTGTTCCTCTTGTTCCTGCTAGATGCTCAGCTGACATTTCCCTTTGTTCCAGGGATCTTTTCTCCAACCATGTCTGCTTTCCTCCAATGACTCCATTCCTTTCTGATTGATTCATCCAACAAAGTCTACACAACACAAACTCAACACCAGCATCCTCCATTGCATAATAGATCTACTCTTTTATATATTTTCACCAAAAGGCAGGAGGATCTGTCTAGAGCTGTCTTAATCAATCTGAGAACCTTCCAGGTATCTACATGCCACTTTTCACACAACTGGAAAACAGTCAGAATGTCTAACCTGGAGAACAATTACCACCCTATGTCCATCAGGGCAGCTAACCCTACCACCCCCACCCCACCCCCTGATACATGTTAGCTGTTCCGAGGGCAAACCTGGTGGAACACACTTTACTTGTAGCTTTGCAGTAATGAGGACATTCGGATCCAATGTCAGATTATACTTCGATTAAATGTTCTGTTTCAAAAAGAAAGCTGTTATGGTTGGTTAACTTGCCCTAGTTCAGAAGTCTGTTGAAGATCAGCTCATTATACAAACTCAAATATTGTACAGTGGGTTGGGGGGAGAGACATTTTAACAATGTCTGATGGAAGAAAAGGTCCACATAGGAGGTAGAATCTAGCAAGCCTTGGTTGATCTCAAAAAACTAATCAGTCAGAGCTAGTTTGGCCTTGGATGGGAGACACAGGAAGTTACAGAGCTGTAGGAAGTAAAGAACTGGGAAGTAAAGGGGGAAAAAAATCCCTAAAGAAAGCATTAGAACACCAGTTGCATATTGTCCCCCCTCAAACTACATTATGTCATCTGGGATTAATCGGAGACTGATTTAGGCCCAGCTAGGTGGCAGAAACTAGCCATCCATCACTGATCATAAAAAGCTGAACAAGGTCTGGCATGCCTCATATGTGGTTAGGAGACCACTAAAGAATCTTCGAATTGTTTAGGCTAGAGCAGGAAGTTAAAAATGTATTTTGGAAGGGCTGGATTCTCCTGTTAGGAATCAATTCTGCTTATCTTGCTGGACTCAGAATTGGTGGCTTAGATTCCTGAGCCAACCTTGGATTCTACCTTGTAAAGTTGCACTTTTAGCTTTCAGCAAGACTTTAAAACTAGGGTTGTTCAGGTCTTTGAAGGAGTGTTTGCTTTGGTGAAAGTTGATGTGAAATCCCTCCTGGAAGACGGTGAAGTGATATCTCCTCCGACTTCAAAACAGTGGAACAGAGGGGCAGCAGAAAATGCTGACCATTCAAGCATGCATGCGCAGAAGTCTATTTCAACCTAAAGGAAGCATCAGAAAAGATGCTTCAATGAAGAAAAATGTGTCATAAACTAATCCAACCCACAGCTACACTTTAGAACTGTGTAAAGAGCCCTAGCCAGGTTGAGGCTGAGCCAGGTTTCCCCCTTCAAAATGCATACAAGGGTTCTTCACAAGCCAACTGAACACACCATTCACCTATGGCAAGAAAGTTAGTACATTATCTCACAGCATAAGAGTGATTGTCTGTGGTTCTGTCTTGCTACATGCAAACAACTCTAAATCACAGGGGTGTTTGCAGAAGGGGGTCAAGATGGTGGCCATGATTGTGCAGTCAAAGCCCAGCCTGTTTTTTTACATGTGTCATGGATAGAAAAGGGAAGGTATTGATTGCACAGATGTAGCCATCATCTGATGTAATGGCCTGTGAGAATAACCTTGAAGAACAGAAGGAAGAACTGCAGCCAAGGCAATTGTCAGATAAGAGAAATCTGAGTCCAATGCAGGAATGTAATTTGAAAAAATGTCTCAGCCTCAACCCTCCCTAGTTGTCTTTAGGATAAAGGCAAGGAGGGTCAAGTCTGAGATGTTTTCTCAAATTACATTCCTGCTTTGGACTCAGATTTCTCTTATCTGACATGGCTTTGGTTATTCTCACAGACCATTACATCTTGGCCTTTTTGACCTCTATCTGCAGATGGCCCTGCTGAACCTGAGCAGACCAAAGGTCTGCTGAAGTATTTTCTTCAATTCCAGGGAGGGAAAAACAATTTCACAATAGTTGGGATTTGTTTGTTGTGTTTGATTTTTTTTTCTAGCTTGCTCTTGCACAACATAAAGCCCCAGAGTCCCTTAATTAGCTGTTGCAAAATTAATGTTAACACTACTTATGCAATCCTAAAATGAAGTTTATCTCTAGATGAGGCAAAAAGTTATAGAAAACTCTACAACCTGCAGATGTTCTCCTGCAGATGTTTCATTATCAGGCTGGGTAACATCATTTGTGCATGGGGGAGTGACATTCGATGCCCATGTAGGTAGGTAGGTAGGTAGGTAGGTAGGTAGGTAGATAGATAGATAGATAGATAGATAGATAGATAGATAGATAGATAGATAGATAGATAGATAGATAGCTCTGCCATTCTTGGTTGGGGTATGATTTCTTCCTCAATGGCTTCTTGGTCAGGGCTTTGCTTCTTCTCTGAGTGTTTATTTGGTGCTGTTTCCTGCTTATTTGAATGTTGGTTGCTAGGAAAGATGTGCTCTTGGCTATTTCCTTCCTTGACTTTTGACTGTATCCTTTAAATAGTATACCAGGGACAAGGAAGAAACCACATACCAACACTCCAGCTTGGTAAGGAATTGTCTGCAGAAAAGCAGCCAACTTCAGAGAACACCAAGAACCCAACAGTTCATCCCTGAGCTATATACCTTCTCTACCATTGGAACATTTTATATGCCAAGAAATAGAAATTGGATAAGGAAAAGATTCCATGAATTCACTTCTGTCTAATATTCTGGGCTGAAACAGTGGGATAATACCAGCTGCCCAGTTTGAGTAAGGGAGAATCGTTAAGAAATTCCAAGCTAGGTTTGCTTGTGGACTGTTCTTATTTTATCACAGGTTTTTTTTATTGTTCCAAAGGGGAGCTATTGGAATATAGAAGTGGCAGGAGCAACAGCTGTCTCTGTGTCCTTTCCCCTTTTCTAATATCCCAAAAGAATATTTTCTTCCCTCACACCTTTGTACAAAGCCCGTCAATTGTCCCACTGTTGAAATGCTGGACTGTCTGTATTTACCAGATGCCAAGTCTATCTCTTAAAGGCCGCACCAGATTGACGGGATGTCGTTTCGGTTGCTGTTGCTGGTTTTGTGTTTGGCATCATCAGTTCTCTCTTGGGTGATCAAGTGAAGTTGTGCTATGCAAATTTTCACTGGTTCTTATATGCATAAGCATTTGGTTGCATGCAGGGGAATCTGCAAGGGAGTCAATAAAGTCATGATGGACACCACATTCATGTAATCAAAGCCCTGCCCTCTTTTTAATGTGTGTAGGGACACATGTAGGGTGGGCCTCTGGCTCCATGGTTGTCATGGTCCCCCTCTTGACTCCCCCCACAGCCACTCCTGACTACATAGGAGCTCTTCTCTGTAACACTCGCTTATATTTAAAAATAGTATTAAGACTTATACCCATTTATATGGCCAAGGTAGGAAATGTAGAAAGTCAACATATTTGAATATTGCATGACATCAGAGCCACTCCCTTAACAGAGGTTACACCTCCCACCTATTTGTGTCAGAAAACAACCCGATGGATCCCAGAAACACAGTGTATTTAAGGTAAAGAACCAGTGTGGTTTTATTTCTCTCCGAAACTTTGGTTTCAGAAATTGTCTCTTACAACCTGGGAGTGCTCCGTGCCACCAATTAACCAAACTCGGTTGTTTTCCTGCTCCTCTGAAAATCAGATGTCATCGTGAATCCACCTTGTCCTCCTTTTATGCCAAGTAGCTGAAAGCAAAACCGCTTTGCCCCTGGGCCCTGCAGCAAAATGAAATGTCCCTGGCCAGAGACAGTCAAATCGGTCCTTTCATGCATTTTGATGGGTTGCTGTGGCAACCGTGACACACTCCGTTTCCTGCTGGAGCTCTCGCCTCAACAGAAAGAGAGGCGGAAGGGAAGGGAAGGGAAGGGAACCACTTTTGGCCGTCCTGGAAACATGAAGAAAAGTCATTCTCAGCAATGCAATCTGATCTGTGCATTATGACTTTTCAGGGGAGGAAGGGATTATTCTTTAGGGCTGCTTGGATAAACAGGTGGCAAAGCCGGGGGCTTCTTCAAATACAGGACTGTGCCCCTCTTAGGGTACAGTAAAGATTCTTCAGTTAAATTTGATTCTGGACAACCACATAAAAATGTTCTTTCAGCTTTCATGGACGTGGTAAGGATGTAGCTTGCCATTGACTTCTTCTGGATGCTATACCTTAACAAGATCCAAGATAATTCATTTTAAGTATCCGCCATTCTCCTACCCAAAACTGATCCCTGTTTGTTTCTTGATTGTTTTCCAAGAGCAAATATTTATTTCAGCGGGACATGGTAAAGGCTTCCTCCAGTCAAGCTTAATTCTTAGTTGGCAGAGCGCGGTCATAGCCATGCAATTTTTGCAAAGCGGTTTGCCATTGCCTTCTCCTGGGAAACCTTTTCATCTTCCCAGTCTAACCGACAGCCCCGAGGGTCTCCTAGTGGACTCCCAATCAAACGCTAACCAGGCCTCACCCTGCTTAGCTGCTGAGTCCCAACAAGGCTGGGCTTGTGCTGCCCTCTGCTGAGACTTCCATTAAGGACACAGGCATTTTATTTAGCATCAACAGATGATAAAGAAGTATTTGTAAAGGGCAGTAGGAATAACCTTGAGGAACAGGAGGAAGAGCCGCAACCAAGACAACAGTCAGATAAAAGATATCTGAGTGAGAGACAGAATTGTCATTTGAGAAATTGTCCCAGGCTTGACCCGCCCCCGCCCCCCCAGGTCTCTTGAAGATAAGCTAAATACTGCTTATTTGGTCAATGACCAAAAATTGAAAAAATACAGCAAAAAGGTAAAATCAGAGAGATGAAATAAAATACTAGCATAACAAAGATAAAATAATAAAGAAAAATGTAACATATACTACTATAATTAATTACCTGTGCAAACGTAAAGGTCTCCTGAAGATAAAGGGAGGGAGGGGAAGACACATTAAGAGTTGCAAGATTCTGTTACTGTAACCTTATAATTAAAATAGTATTAGCATTCATAACTGGTTTCCTGGTCTGGTCTACCTTGAAGGGCTGATAATATAAAGTCTGCTAAACCACACTTACTCATTTTGCTGTCTGTTGACAATGGCAGATACAATGGAGTTTTCTGAACAATTACGGAATCTGGAGCCATACCGATATTAATTGTATTTAGAACCTAGCTTAAGACCTGATCAAACAGACTTTATATCCTCATTAAAAAAAAAAAAAAAAGGTTTGAACATCTCATGTAATTAACCCATAAATGGCAGCTACTGACATTGGGTGAGGAATGCATGCTTACTTGCCCTCTAGCCATTCCCTATTTCCCATAATGGCTATAATCTCACAACTCATTATATTACATCCATCCTTTGTAATCCACAATAGCTAAACCTAAACAACCACCATTTTAATGTGGCTTATCATGTGAGACCATCCTATCCCATTAAATCTGCAACAGGAGTGAATGGTTTTATCTCTGCATGTCACGTGTACATGGAGATAATGCTCAGTTAAGTATGTTTTATGGTTTAGCGCTTTTTGCAAGCATAGCTGCTAGAGAGAAGCAGAGGGTGGTGAAAACGCAAGCGAAAACACGACGTTTTTGGAAATGGCCCCATCCTTAAGTCATGCTTAATTTTAATTACTGCCATTTTAAAAAGAAAGACAGAAAAGAATCTGTTGAAAAACAGTTTGTGTGTATTCACTGTTTAAAAGAAAATATATATTTAAAAGGTACGTGCAATAATCAACCTCTTTAATAAAGCATATTGGACAATATTTCCACGTTGTTGTTTACCAATCATTTTATTTGCACAAAATATATAGCTGGATTTTGAGAAGAACAGTTCCTTCCATCCACCCAATAGTTTCTAAATGCAACAGAGGTTTTGGCTAGGCCAAGGGAAGTAAAGATTCCCTTGAGTTGAGCTTGATTCCTGATAACGACATGGATGTACTTCTGTAATTTCTTGCACGTTTCCCTGCACTGTTCTGCACAGACAGGTGAGCCAGATTTTCCAGGTTACAAGTGGTTGCAAGTGGGGTGAAGATATTGGTAACCATGGTTAAAGTTTCCTATTGAGCACTAATCCTCCCACATTCAGAGGACCAGCTGGAATCCAAGCATTTTTTTTTCAATAATTGCTACATTGCAAAGCGTTAGGAGGTGAAAAGGGAGTTCATACTACTTTCTTTCCTTTGTTGCTGAGTAGTGGTTAAAACAAAAATTAAAGCACTGCAGACAAATGTCTCCACCTAGA
This sequence comes from Python bivittatus, assembly GCF_059951505.1. Taxonomy (NCBI): domain Eukaryota; kingdom Metazoa; phylum Chordata; class Lepidosauria; order Squamata; family Pythonidae; genus Python; species Python bivittatus. The sequence goes on along the minus strand of NW_028277034.1, from coordinate 52,514,937 downwards.
GCCTCCGAAGAGAAAAATCACTACAAATAATAATAATAATATTAATAATAATATCGGCCTATCCCAGGTCCTTGGGAAGTACTTGGTGGATAAAAATGGCAAATCCAGTCTAAACATCTGGCTGACTGTGAGACCAACCATCAGCATCATCAGCATCACCAGACCGTCGATGTTGACAAATTACCATTAGTCAATTGCAAAAGGCAGCTTTACTAGGAATAGCTTCCATCCTGTGATGATATGATTAATATTATTAAACAGCAACATCTGCCTATCCCAGGTCCTTGGGAAAGACTCAATAAGTGGACAAAAATGCCAAATCCAGTCTAAACATCTGGCTGACTGTGCGACCAACCATCATAATACAGATTGTTGCTGTCATGAAAGCCATTTTAGCCCCAGAAATCCAGGGAGAAATGCTGTTCTGTTCATGACTACAGAAGGTGTATTTTATTTCACTGCAGAAATCATATTCTGTTTTTCAAGGCAGAAGGAGAGAAAGTTCTGCCAAGGATAACCAAACTTGTTATTAAATTATTTTTAATTTAAAAAGGCATTTCTCCCCACTGTGGATTGCATCCGCTTATCTGAATAAATTCTAAAAATCTGTAATCCAAATAGCATTTACTGAGTATCTCTACAGTGAACGCCTGGACTTGGAGAGAGATCTAAAGGCAAGCAAATTGGTTTATCCAAGCTGCTGCCAAGCTCACATTAACAGAGTAGAAGGGATGAAGAAACTTACTTTCTTTCTTTCTTTCTTTTTCTTTCTTTCTTTCTTTCTTTCTTTCTTTCTTTCTTTCTTTCTTTCTTTCTTTCTCTTTCTTTCTTTCTTTCTTTCTTTCTCTCTCTCTCTCTCTCTCTCTCTCTCTCTCTCTCCTTCCTTCCTTCCTTCCTTCCTTCCTTCCTTCCTTCCTTCCTTCCTTTCTTTCTTTCTTTCTTTCTTTCTTTCTTTCTTTCTTTCTTTCTTTCTTTCTTTCTTTCTTTCTCTTAAACAGTTTCCCTTCACTGGTTCCAATAAGGGGTGCAAGTATTATTAGACAGGCAGGATTTTATCAGTCCAACACATAATCTCTGAGAATTTGGAGGAATATATCAAATTAGAGAGCCAAATCTGACAGATCAGGGATGTACTCTAGGAGAACCTTGATTTTTTGCTCTTCCCTCTTTTCATACTGGTTAACACACAAAACATATATGGCTTTATAAACTCTAAAAATAAAGGACAACTCTGTTATAATGCATAAAGAGTCCAGACAGCTGAAGGAAGAGCACTCCATTGCTATCCACATTAAGCCACCAAGCTGCATCTTGGAAGAGGTCATCAGTAAACTATGTACTCTCACCCATCCTATTCCTTGGTTCTTCCTTGATAAATAAAAGGCTTCCTGTCTGGAGTAGGAATTCTTTTGGATAATAATAGCCTTCAGGAATCTCTGGGGGTGGGGGTGGGGGTGGGGGTGGGGGATAAAAAAAAATCAAGACGGCAGTCATAGCATTCTGATTAAAGCCCTACCTCTTTTGTATTTATGTCAATGGTTCGTGCATGTAAAAAGAGGTGGGGTTTCAATCTTACTGCCATGACTCCATCTTTAATTTTTTCACCTGCAGATGTGTGCTCTCTAGGAATTATGGGAACTGAAATTCTGTGGTCTTACGTCCACAGTATTTTTAAAGCTTCTCCTCCTTTTGTATATATTCAAATGCCACTTTTCAAAGCTACCGTTAGGAGTTATCTGAATATATAAATGAAGAATAACCACAAAATGAGTATATAATCCATGAGTTACTTTTTTACTTATTTTACAAAAAAAAAAAAAGGGGGGGGGAGGAGAAAGGAATTTTAAAAAATCCCAAAAAACAAAAACCCAGGAAAAATAAAGTCACGGTAATATATGCACATACATCAAGAGTCATATACATAATGTATAGAGATAGTGATCCAGTCCAGATTTTATCACATCGTTAAACCTTGACCTGAAAAAAATAATATTGATTGGTCTTTCCATTGCATCAACAAAGATCCAGTTCATAAAAATAAAGTGAAGACCTGTCATAGATCCAAGACTGTAAATCTGGGGTCACCTTATCTCTCTAACATTGAAGAGTAATCTTTTTTGCTGTGTTCTGTGCTTGGTAAAGCTGTAATTCTTCATATGGTGATAAATTCCAAATTTTTAGTATACATTTCAAAAGTATATTCACATCCATGCTGATCTTACGGATGTTAATAGATCAGTCATGGGATAATCCCATATCTTCGGAGGAACTACTCCCATTGTCATCTGACATTTTCATTATAATGAGGTTGGCAGCCAAGCCTTTTAAAACATTATCTGAATTTTCCAATAAAAGTTAAAGAAAATCCTTTGTTTAATTAGCCTCTTGAGAAGCATACTTTATATTCTTGATTTGTGAATACAGGATATTCCCAACTCTTTATTTACACAGTCCTTATAAATAATACCTACCTTCAAAATACTCTTTGATGATTTATTAAAAAAGACTTAGACTCATCCAAACACAATGCAATGCTGACAATAATTCAGGGATTTTAGACGTTGCTACTGCATGTGGGCCAAACGCTGAAATCAAGAGCTTTTTCATCAAATCAATGCTGCGACTCGCCATGTCTTCCAGAAGAAAAGAGAGATTTATCTGCCATTTTTAAATGTGGTTCCCCCAGAGTATCAGATGCTACAGCAGCATCTGCACCATCTTCCAAGCTCCACCCCTTTCAGGCATGTTCACAACATTGCCATTCATGTGAAAAAAGGGGAAGAGTTTGCATTGAAATGTTGCTTATATCAGTCTGATTCCTCTTCTTCCCAGTCCCCGCAGACACTGCCAGATTCCCATGTGAATAAGAGTCAAAATTATATTTCTATCCCAAGATCTCCTGAAGGCATGTTAGAGCCTTCAATGCAAACATTCAAGAGTTATGACTGAAAACGGAGCCAGGAGTCTGCCGTAATATAAGACAAGGTCAGCTGACTGTTTAATTATCTCTACAGGGTTTTCTTTTAAGGGCCATTTGTGTCCCATATAAAGGCAGAAGCGAATATATAAACCCAATACTGAAGGTGAAATTCAGGAAAAGTTATACCTCCATTAGTATGTGCTAGCCATAGTTTACATTTTAAAAATTGAAAGGTTGTCCTTCCCCTGAAAAATTGTTAATACGTTATTAATCTGCTGAAAATAGCTTAAAGGTATTAGATAGGAATGTCTCTAAGTAAATACATCCATCTGGGAGTAAATACATCATATTGCAACATTTATGTTTCCCCAAAACTCCATGGGATTTTTAACCATCTCTTTATATCAGTTTTGATCTGAGGTTTTTTTTAAAAGAAAAACATGACATGTCTACATCCACTGATGAAGAAAGAGAGTTTCCAAAGGAATAATTAGTCCCATATATTTAAAATAATGTAAACAACACATCCAACCTGATTTTTGCAAATTTCCATGGAAACATTACAGCCAATAGGAATAACAGGAGGCTTGTTCCAATTAAATGAATAGCCTAGTAGTTACCAAATGGTTACACAGTATTAAAAAATCTTGGTATAGAAAATAGGTAGCCATCAGTAAGATAGAATATACCAGTTTATGTTCATTTCCAGACATTGCTAGGCCCCAGGGTCATTTGTGTGTGAGATGGGTATATATATATATATATATGATGAATAAATAAATAAATAAACAAATCTGTCTAATCATGGAGGGCTATGGTTCAATATCAAATTAAAAAAACAGGAATTTAAAAAACACATTTTTTATTCGTTCCATGAGACATATTGATAAATGAAGAGAGAATCTCATTGCTAATACTCTAGCAGAAGAAATAGAGTGCCTCATATTGAGCCAATTACTAAAAAAGAAGAAAAGCTGTATTTGTACAAACTTCTACTTTCAACCATTTCCGCTGCATCGTACCAAAGGCTAATTCCACATCCAGGGAGACCGCCACTGCTAATTTCAATTTTTATCCAAATGTACATCCAGAATGTCCATTAATAATCTAATATTATCAGATGCTTGGTGACCTTTTATGAAACCAGACTGTGCAGGATTGAATATTGTCTGTAATCTGCATGCCTCGGTCAGTGTCGATATTTTTGCATCAATAGTCAGCAAAGAGAGGGAATGATAACTCACATGAACTGAAGGATATTTACAAACCTTTAAAATTATTCAGTTGGAGTTGGGCAGCATGCAGATTGAAATAAACCCATAAATAAACAAATAAATAAAATCATAGTTGAAGGTGGTTGGAAACCTTTAAAAGCCATCATTATAATCTTCTAATGTTGGGCCAAAGTCCTCAATAAACGTTTTATTCCACTGAATTACCTAATCATATAGACGGGGAACTTTGCCTGTTTTTCACACAGTTAACGCTATCTATTATTTCTTGAAAAGATGAAGGGGCAGTTATATAGGTAATTTGATCATAGTAATCTTAGGAAAAGCTGCATTATATAAACTTTTTTTTTTAAGTCTTCAAGTCAGTGTTGACTCCTGGCAAATGGCTGGATTGGCAGTTTGCTGCAAGTTTTTTTGGCAAGATTTTCGGGAGTGGTTTGACTTTGCCTCCTTCTTCCTAGGGCTGAGAGAAAGGGACTGGCCCAAGGTCACCCAGCTGGCTTTGTGCCTATGGTGGGACTAGAACTCAGAGTCTCCCAGTTTCTAGCCTGGTGCCTTAACTGGCTCTCTTATGTTATAGAACCAAGTGAAGAAATATGCAGAGCACTGAGATTCTTCCAACACCTTTACCACCAGTGGCTACAGAAGGAATCTGTACAGTGGTACCTCGAGTTACGAACGCCCCTCCTTGCGAATTTTTCGAGATACGACCAGCTCCGGCCCCAAAAATTTACCTCGACTTGCGAACTCCGCCTCGAGTTACAAACTGGATCCGCAGCCATTTTCCCTGCTGCCACGCGGTCGCGGCTTCCTGTGGGCGAGATTGCGGTAGCAAGGAGACGTTCGGTGAGGCTTGTGGTGTGTTTTGTGGCGTTTGGAAGGTGTTTGGTGTGCTTGTCAGCATGGCTCCAAAGAAAATGCAGAGCAGGCTTGGCAAGAATAAGGCTTTGAAGAAAAAAGTAACGATCGAACTTAAGAAGGACATTATAGAAAAGCACAATCGTGGTATTCGTGTGACTGATCTGGCCTTGGAGTACAAGATGGCAAAGTCGACCATCTCGACTATTTTCATGTTTTTGTGGTTTAAAAATAAAATGCATATGTTTCAGAACTGTTTAACTGTATATATTTACATTGAACCTTATGGGGGAAATTTGCCTCGTGGTGCGACCAAATTCGGAGGGCAGAATGGATTAATCGTATTTACATTGAACCTTATGGGAAAATTTACCTCAGGTTGCGACCAACTCAAGTTGCAACCAGAGTCACGGAACGGATTAAGTTTGTAACTAGAGGTACCACTGTATTTGCTTTTTTGTAACAAAGTCATGTCTGTCAGGGTGAATACATATCAACCACCTTGGGGGAATGTCATAGGAAGTTGCTTTGCCTGGATTTTTTTCTCTCTGTAGCCCCCAGTGGAGTTGGCTCATTTTCAGACTCACTCTCTTTTGTCTACCACCCATTCCATTCAGTCTTCAGAGAATTTCCCTGTTGATAGATAAACAGACTGACGAATAGGCAGACGAACCTTCTACATAACATCTTTCCAACTTTCCATTGGGTTGGAAAGAATAAAAACGATTAAGTTCTTCCCCAGTTATGTCTGACACAGCACTATACAATCAGATCGAAAAATGAAAATAAAAGTGCATGTACACATACTAGTGCATTTCCTGCTAAAGCTTATAAACTTATGCAAACTGGAAAGTCAACTGCTCTCAGCCCAACTTTGTGTGGGTTGCTCAGCCTTATGTGGGTGGCTCAACTTGAAACAGGACAATAAGCAACTTTAATTTCAAGGTTATACCTGGCGGAAGTGAACAAGTCTCACATAAGAGGATTTCCAGGAAATATTTTGTAAGCTAGTTTTACTCAGTACACACACAGACACTTCTGCAATGAAAACTACAAAGCAGATCTCTTCATCCCGATGATGTAACTTTGTTTTGTTTCCAAGCTGAGAAATTTTTGTTTCATGTGAATCAATCACCAGATTTTTCAGTTTCACTATTTTTTGTCTACAACATCACTTCTGTTATTCAACTCCCACAATTTCTGATTCAGATGCTTCGTTAAGGCTTTTACTCAGTCATTCTACAAATCTGTATATAACGGAAAAGAGCAGTGAGAAGCTCAGTTTGATTTTCTTTGTTTTTTCCTTTTTCTTCTAAGTCTGGACCAAGCAAGCACTTCTCCTTCAAGCAAGGGAGAGAAGACTTTTATTTTCCCTATCTTCTCAATTTCAGACCCATAATGAATCAAGTGAGAGACACCTCTGGCCAGTACTTTGGACATGGAAAAAAAATTCTGTTTACTAGTCAGCAATAAAACAACCAAAAGTTATTACAACTTAGTTCAGAAAATATTCTAAATTATGCATCAGGACATTGCCCTAACAATCCAGAAGTCATAATCCATGCAAAGGAGTCTTTGATGCCTTCTCCAGAAAGAAAAGAACCCCCTCCCCTTGCCAGGGGATGAGCTCCTATAATATATGGCACATGTAGAGCTCTTCAGACTTTATACTGATGCATGGAGATTTAGTGCTTCCCCCATGGAATTATGTAGGGGGGAAACTGAAGCTTCATTTGGTGTTCTGAAAATAGAGGATGATTTTCAAAAAGGAAAAAAAGTGATCTTTATCTGATGATAAAGTTTTGAGTGAAGTCAGATATTCATTTTTCCAAATTTGGAATGGTGATGTTGCTTCCTGATGGGGTTGATGAAGAAAAATTTTAGAAGATAATGAGAAACAAATGGAAGTAGCAAAATTTCTATTCTCTCTTTCATAACCATGGGTCTGTCGCCACAAAGAAAGACAGAAAATAAGTGATAACCACCCAGACTCCTAAATTTCCCTTCATTGTTTGTTTGAATCCTGTTACATCATTCCAGAACACAGCATTATTCCAAAGCTGTTATGAGTCAAAAAAGAGTCACTCCTAAAAGCTAGCAACAATCATAATACTTTTTTTACACACAAAGTCTCCAGAATAATGATAGCAATACACTAGCCCTGTTCAGACAATACACTCAACCCAGACCATTGTCCTTATTTATGGTTCTGGTTCTATATAATCAGGATCAGAAGTCACCATTTGGGGAACACTGAGTCTACCCCTTTCTCCATGAATTGTCTGATATCCCATAAGTCCTTTCACCAGGTACACTCTCATAAGGCTTCATGACATCATTAGATCCTACTCTGTTGTCCATGCAGGCAGTACAAACCATAGCTTGGGCACTGTATCCAATCACTATTTAGAAGGCATGTTTCATGTTGTCCAACCTTGTCAATGAATTCTGTCATGAGAAGATTTTTCTTGGAAGATTAACTGGGCTGGGTTTGGAAACAACTCCATTTTTTACTTGGTTATAATGTTTCTATAAGCAGCTAACCTTACCATGGATCCAGTTTGGTATGTTGTGTTCAAGTTGTCCAGAAAAGTGGGGAGCCTTTTTGTCTCACTGTTAATAACATTCTACTGTAGGAGGAAAGCCATGTTAGTCCATGGTGGCAAAAAATAAATAAATATGAGTCTATTGTAACACTTATTCCTGTTCCCCCAAATACCAAAATTATTCACACTACCATTATTCTTTTCTCCTGTTATGATATTCCTCACAGCCATGCAGGGTTGAGAAATGGTTCCATGGCTGAGTTCCACCTGAGAACACCATAAAATATCCCTTTCACCTGAGGACATGTTTTAAAGCTTGTGCTATAAAAATGTACAGTAATTGTAAGTTGTTTTAAATAGTAAACAGTTCAGGGTTACATTAATAGCAGTTCAGGAACAACCATTGTTCCCTGTTTTGACAAAGACTTTTCAACTCTCAAGGTAATTGCAAAGATTGTTCATTTTAAGAGAATGAATAGCAAAGAGAAATATTGCCTTCAGGTGAAAATTTGGTTTTCAAAAAGCTAATTTTGCATGGCACTCTTACAACACTAGCACATGTTTTTCTGTTCAACATCTGCTCTTTTAAAAGATTTCTAAGCAAAGTTATTGAAATAATCTTATTGTCTTCTAATTATCTAGAATCCACTGTAATGGTTAACAATGAGGAATGGGAAAATACATGACAGAAATAATCAGTGTGTGTGTGTATGTGTGTACATGTAGCACCTATGTGTTCAAGTTCACCTTTATTACAGCCAAAGGCCAACTATAACAATTCTTAAAGGTAAGAAGTTTCAGTTTGCTTATTAAGAATTAATACACACCTATTAAAAATTAAAGATGCATTTCACTAACTCGCACTAAACAATGGCAGCTAGGATTCCCATTACTGGTCATCCACGTCACCTCAGAAAGATTCTCCTGTTGAGCTCACAACATTTAAAGTGTCATAGAAAAGAGGGAGGGAAAAGGGCGGAGGCAGGACAATCCTGGGGAGGAACAGGAACCACAATCAAATCAATCCAAGATCACCCCAAGTTGGTAATGTTTCATAGTTCTGATAATGGTCAACCATGATGGAAATAGATTGCTCATGGAAACCAAGCACCCACAACCACTTCTGAGAAGGTGTCCTGCTGCTCTGGGTGAAGCAAGTGATGCCTAGATGAGAAAAAATATGCTTTCTAGTTCTGCATCCCATTTTTAATTATTTTCAGCACATACTTCTGGGAAAAGGTCATATAGAGGGCATGAAGACAACTGCTTCCCATCCTTAATAGCTGGGGTGAGGAGGTAGACTCACTCTGAACATGGCAGTTCCACTGAGCTTCCAAATAATAGCAACTGATTAATGCTATGCCTCCAGAAATAGCTGTCCAGAAATAGCCTTTCCTGGAAAAGTCCCAAGTCAAACAAGATAGAGACAAGCAATGGACCTTTTATTCCATCATCTTTTCTCACTCCACCTCCAAAGTGCCTTTAGCTCGTGTCAAAAATCCTATCAGACAACATAAATTACATTTATCTGAACTTTCTGGTGGCAGCTGAGGGCTTTACAATGTTACAAGAGAGGAGGAGGGGAGAGGAAATCAGTACGGCTATTATCCTGCAGCTGGCAATGAGAAATCATCATAATAAAATGGAATGATTTTATGAGAACGTGGGATTGTCAGGCAACCTGATTAGCCAGGCATGGAGTGTGTTTGTGTGTGTGTGTGTGTCAGGTAAAAGGGGATGAATATAATTTCCTTTCTGGAAAGGAAAGCAGGGATAGTTTGTTTCACCTGACTGTAATTCTCTTGAAGTGACACTAACCGCGTTGTCACCTCTTTTTAAACAAGATGTAATTGTGTTGCATTTCATCTGAAATCAGGATGCTTGCTATGATACAGCGCCTGGCTGTTTTAATGCCCAAAATACTAAACAAGCTACAGGTCTGCCATTTACCGTTTGCGGGCTTCTCTATAGGGACCCGGGAATCGGTCAATTTCATCTTCTCTGGTTCTTCCATTCTGGTGAATCTGTTAATTTCAATTTCCTCAAACGAGAATGCGTGGGTGTCTGTGCTGAAAGCTGATCCCAAACCTTGTATATGCTTCAGTGCACGTTCCTACAGATGTATGCAACGTCGCTGAATAGGCAGGATTCTGCAAACGCTTTTCGTCTACATGTAGGAAAATGGTATGTAGGAAAAGCTGGTGTATGTCCTGTTTGGTACTGACCACGATATTACCCGGTAAACTTTTTGCTGCTTCTTTGCAGTGAGTGTGGACGTTAGGATTTGGAAAAGGAAGATATGGGAGCCGGAAATTGGAGTCAAGAGAAAGGACTGATGTGGGATTGATATATGGAATGAGAGGGATTGAACAGAACAATTTCTCCTGCAAGAATGAGTGATGTCAACCAAACCAAAACCCAGGGGCAAATTCCTGGGCAGCTGCTAATTTCAAGTAATAAATCAATATATAAGCAAACTAGTTGGAAGAAAATGTCTGTATACATGCAATGTTACATTATGTGCCCAAGTTAAGACGTATAAGAAGAGCTCAGCTTAAGGAGGAACAGAGAGAAATTAACAATGTAATGGGGGGGGGGGAGTCTTCTTCTAGTTGAACTCCCTTCATGGTGATTTCAAGGGTATGTCCATGGAGTTTTTTTGGCAACAAAAGAAAAACAATTTGACATTGCCTTTGTTTGGAGGGAGGGGGGTATTTTGCTTTTCCAGTCTAGCCTACAGCCCTGAAATTTTGTGATGATTTCCCATCCAAGTACTAACTAGGTCGAACCCTGCTTAGCTTCTAAAGAATCAGCCAAGTCTGGCTAGGTGTTTCCACTTAGCTAAACTGAGAAAGAAGAGGTAATCCCTAACACGATACAGAAAGGCAATCCATCTTTTTCCTTCCATTTTATTGATTGGCAGCTAATTACATAACTAGTGAGTCTGCTTGAATTTGGTACCCAATAATCTCCTTGTACTTAAAGCTCACAGAAGATATAGTAGCAAAAGATCTTGTGCTATTCCTGATGGAATTAGGCACATCCTTCCATTGCTAGCTCCAGCCTAGGTGGTAGAGGAAATAAATCTAAGAAACCAGAAAAGGCAATCAAATGAAAAGACTACCATTGTCGTTTCCTACTGTCAGACCCCATGCAGCTGGGCAAGATATTTTGCTACCATATCTTCGGTGGGCATTAAGTAAAAGGAGATGGTGGGACTCCGGATTTGGAAGCGAGAACTATACAGATTGTAGCCAGGCATCTTTAATACTGGTCTGGGGTGAATACAAAATCTTGGCAACCATAAAAGGAATTTCTCACTTTCCTTTATAGGGAATACATTAAGGCAGAATCTCTTGGATCGATGTAAAATGCTTCTTCTTGGGTTCCTTGCCAGCTGGGCGGAGTTGTCACTTATAAGAGAAGTTGACAGGTGACGTGCCCTCTACCTTTTGATTGTTTATGTCTTCTCATGTCCTATGTCTCTCTCCCAATCTGTTCCCAGCCTTCCCACAACTTCTCATTCCTAAATCAACCCCACATTCCAGAAATTGGCACGTGTGATGGAAGGCATGAGCGGGGAAGGTTCTGGAATGGAGCTTCAAGGCTGCCAGGAGGGGGGAGAGACATTCCAGGGGAAGCGCCTCTTCAGTCAGTCAAACTCAGTCAAACTGAGACTGAGACTCAGTTTGAGTCTGGCGAGATTGATGTCAGGTTCAGCCCAAGAACAACAGCGAGACGGTCCAGAACAGTTAAGCTCCCTTATTAGCTTACACGTAATAGACAGAATCTCGCCAGACTCAATCTACACCACAACAGTTACTATAACCTAGGGAGATGCCAGTCTCATTCTCTTGGCCTTCCCACACTCCTGCTGGGGACTGAGGAATGTCTCTCCCCCCTCCTGGCAACCTTGAAGCCCCATTCCAGAACCTTCCCCGCTCATGCCTTCCATCACAGTGTGAGAGTTAATACACAAACCTTTTTTTAAGGATTTTGTTGGTTCATTCTAAACCTTTCCCACAATCAGCTGGCTACTGAATGACTTTAACCACTCAGGTAAGTACAACTGCCACTTTTAAAAGTGTGATGGCTCTGCTGGAGGCTGCAATCACCAAGCAGTCATTCTCGAAACAGGCCCCAGATTAATTGCTCTTATGGACCCTTTCAGGAGCAAAAAGCCTCATTATTGATTCAGACAAGCGAGCAGTGAATTGTGCCTATTTTTGCCAGAGGTGTTAAATCAAAATTCCTTCTTGCTTACTCTTGGAAATTTAAATAAATCACATTTACCATGTTCGCCAACTGTTAGCCTCCTTTGAATATCAGAACGTTCATTGGCATCAGGGGGGAAAATTATCAAAGAAGTTTTCTTGCTATTTATTGGAGAGAAAAGAGGACATGTGACCTTGATTCATAGGAAAATGAAGAAAGAACTCTTTTTTTATATTTTCAGTAACTCTCATGCAGTCTGTCACTTTGTGGGTGCAAACCAGCAAGTTTCCAGGTACGTCCAGGGAGGTTCATAAAAGTCCCTGCAACTGAAGCCTCACAGCTTTTTAAGGTAAAGAAGGCAGGGCTTTGATCAGATGGACACAGCCACCATCTTGACATTTTTGACACAAACACACACCCCAGTACAAGTTGCAAATGAAGATATAGCAACAGAGTTCAGAATAAAAGAGAAAAAAGGAAAAAAAGGGGGGGGGGGAGCCAGTTTGGTCTAGTGGTGAAGGCACCAGGCTAGAAACCAGGAGACTGCGAGTTCCAGTCCCACCTTCAGCATGAAAGATGGCTGGGTGACTTTGGGCCAGTCATTCTTTCTCAGCCCAACCCACCTCACAGGATTGATGTTGTGGGGAAAATAGGAAAAGGAAGCAGCATTAAGTATATTTACCACCTTGAGTTATTTATAAAAATAATACAGGTGGGATAAAAAAATCTAATCTCTCTCTCTCTCTCTCTCTCTCTCTCACACACACACACACACACACACATATATATAATCTCCATCCATTTATTTATCCATCCATCCATCTGTCCATCCATCCATCCATCCATCCATCCATCCATCCATCCATCCATCCAAACTGCTCATACAAATAGAAAGGACCAGGTACCAGTTTGGGTTCACCATAAATTAATTCTTGTATTTTTAATTCACCCATAACAGATATCAGAAGCTATGGAGTGGCTTGTCACCTCAGTATGTGAGACCAGTATGTTTCTTGGCCTCCGCCATTTCCCTGTGGATACAAAGTCACATTCTTCAGCGACACTGAAAAGATCAAGCTTAATGCCTGTAGGCAATGAAAGATGTGGGCCAGGCACGGAAATGGATGCTCTGTTCCACTCCATGCTGGACTGAGGACTAACAGTGGAATCTGCATACACACACACACACACACACACACACACGTAGTGGTGGACGGAAGAAAGAGATCACCCAGTCTAGTTTGGGAACGAAATCAAGACCTCCAGAAACTGCTGAGTCTAGTCCATGTTCCTTCAAAGACAATGCAGTCCAACTTAATATCTGGATCTGGAAGGAGATTCAAAAAAATAGAATTCGGTGTTGGGAAAAATACATTTTTAAAAATGGAAGTGATAGGGAACCAAGAGCATTGTAAGGAGCTGAAGCATGCTATCTTTCATAGAAATCAGTGCAGAAATTAAGTCATACATCTTTAAAAATCAGTCTGTTGTTTTTTAATGCACTATTAATTGCTGCTTTGGGATATCACAAGATTAAAGTTGTAATGATGATTGCCCTACACTGGAGAATAGCCTTAATATTTCAGGCAAAGTGGTTACAGGAGTATGTGCAAAGAGTAATGGAGTTTGCAAGTAATGGAATTTGCAATGGAGTGAAAATACCCCTTTTTGAATTCAAATAGTCCAGTTTTCCATAAGGTTAAGGTTTATTAATTTATGGAGTTCAGCTGCAAATCAGAGTCAGTTGAGTATTTTTCAGCAAACTCCACAGTTCAACCCTGAGCTACATATACTGTATTCTCTTCTATTGGAAGCTTGCTTTTATTTTCTCAGCATTTCTTTTGACCGTCTGTAACTTCACCTCATTTAGGTCAGTAGTACACACAATGTCACATGTTTTGTTTCTTTCAAAACACGTGAGAATTTCAAACTTTTCCTCAATGGATAAAGCTTTTCTTTTTCATTCTCCACTAGAAATTTTATTACTAACATACTTCTTTTGGCACATTCTTTTCAATTAGTTTACTTATTTGTGGGAAGGAAAGCACACTTTAGTAGTAGTAACACCCAAACATGAGGAGGGAGGTGCAACAGACACTAACAAACTTGTGTATTTGTAGCAACCAATTTGAGTGGGCATTAAAGAAAGCCACAAGCATTGCGTTCAACGCTCCCTGCATTCACCTGCTATTTCTCGGTGCAGAATTGAAATATGGGAAAATTGTGCGTAAATGAACATGCTTTGTGCTCAGGCCGCCTTCCTCTATTTATCTGAGCAAATTTGTGTTGTATAAACACATGCTATATGAGAACCGACTGTACTTATAACCAAGCACACAACTGCCGATTATTGATTCACTTCTTAAAAATGAAACATTTGGAACCCTTCATTTTTCATAGGCTGCAAAAAAGCATGTGATCTTTCTAAGACTCCTACTTCTCTGGCACTTATAATGTTGTGTGTCGCTGTTTGTTCTGAGCTCTCATTTAATATGGTGTTGAACTCATTGCAATGTGTTGACTGAACAGCCAGTGTTCTTGGAACAAATATTGCCATCGTGGTGTCTCATATAGAAAAGGATCTCACTGAAGATCCCACTTAATAAAACATGAGCTTTTTTGCTCTAGGTGATGCACCTTCTGTGAATCAGGTTGGTGACTTCTATACCCAAAGTTTCTGAGTTGAATCTTATTGGGCCTTCTGAATATAAGTCACTAAGCACTATAGCAACAAACTACTTCTTGGGCTGGCATGTTGGCTAACATCACTTCTGTCAAGCTGACCACATTCAAAAGTAACTATAGATTCTACAGTCATGCTAAAATGAAAAGCAGTGGGGAGGCTGAAGGAGTGTTTGGGGGGAACTACAGAGATTTCAATAGATTTTTTTTTTAACTTCCATAATACTCCCACTTTTCTTTTCATTATACCTGACCCTAGACGCTTTGAATTCTTTCCCCATAGCCTCCAGATCAAAAAAAAGACCTCCAGGAGACCTTCATTTATCTTTGACTTCGATGTGAATCATCCTCAAAAGGTCAGCTTATTTCAGAACCCATGGGCAGCTATTAAAAGATAGATATAGAGAAGGTATAAGTATAGATGAGATATAGATATAAATATATAAAGAGATTCTAGAGAGAGAAAAAGTGAGATATAGATATATAGTGGATAGATAGATATATAGACATAGACGTGAACATAGACCTAGACATATAAATGATGTAGATATATGTGTGTAAATCACTTCAAATCCCATAGATGCCCATGACTGTCATTTCATTGAAATGTCAGGTTGATTAACAAGCCAGTTCCATTCAAATAGTCAGAATATTTGGATAACTGATTTGAATTGCCTAATCCATGGAGGACAGCCATCTTGGTCTAGTGGGTAAGGCACCAGGCTAGAAACCAGGAGACCGTGAGTTCTAGTCCCACCTTAGGCACAAAGCCAGCTGGATGACCTTGGGCCAGTCCCTTTCTCTCAGCCCCAGGAAGGAGGTAACGGCAAGCCACTTCCCAAAAACCTTGCCAAGAAAACTGCAGAGACTTGTCCAGGCAGTCACCAGGAGTCAAAAACTGTCTTGAAAGTCACCCCCCCTCCGCAAAAAAATAAAAAATCCACGGACGCATGAAGTTGATTGGATCCATTAAAAACATTTCTGTGTATGCTGAACTGAAACAATCAGTTCAATATCTTGGTGTATCAGATCAATTTGGTTAGAAGATTTCGTACAAAGGAGTGATTTAGTTCTTTTTCAATAGAGGCTTAGATCCGAACCTTTGCCCAGCCATAGTAATACAGCTATAATATAACCATATACACAATATTCTGTACCTTTTATATCAGAGGCACCTTGGTACATTCCAAAAAAAAACAGTGTGGTGGTTACTAAGGGAGTAGTTGCTGAGTACCACAGGCTTTCCAAATCCTGTTGCAAATGCAAAGCAACTTGAAGCCCAGCTGCTGTGCACTGGGAGGTTGCCATGGAAACTGCACAGAACACAGCTCGAAACCCTAATTAACAAAGTCCTTGTTTCCCTAAATGACTTGAAACAGAGGCCAGCAGTGGAATACAAAATATATATATAATCCAGAAGTATATAGCAGTGAAAGAGAATGAAACTGGGTGCATTGAGGCTTCCTACCTCACTCCTTACCTCTGAGTACTAATCTGTAATGTGAGTCTACCTGCATGTAAGAATAAACAACACTAGCTTCCCCCCTCCCCCCCGCCCTTCTCCCCATATTTGGCACTCCTAAGACTACAGCTCTGGATAGATAGGCTCTATGTACTTTCGGGTATAGTTGTAGTTCCACCTGCTTTGGGCTCCGGCCTACCTTTGCTGGGATATTGCCCCCAAATATTTATTTAGCACCATTTTTGGTCTCCTCGTCCTTGTCTTTGGAGATGCACTTAACCAGGTTTGTCATAAGCCCCTATCAAGAAAGGAAACCACCTTCTTTAAAATAGTTGAAGGAAGAAAAAAGACACCATGGGAAAGGCTACAGATCTCAGCTTGTCTCTTCTTCCTAGGAAATGGAGATGATTCTTCACATCAGGAGCATTGATAGGATGGCATCCATAAGGCTCACAGGAAAGAAATCCCCCATGACTGGGAAGAAGTATGTTTGCCTCTTGAAGGTTTTATTCCACTCTTGGGCTGGTGCTAACAATATTTCTGGAAACAGGTAGAAGAACTCAGAACACAAGGAGGAGGAAAGTTTAGTATCTCAGAAAAAAGGCACCAACTGGGGAAAACATCTCCCAGGAAAATGTGTCCTACCATAAGTGTAGAAAGACAGAGCAACATTACTTGAAAGAAACTCTTGGCTGAAGTTGGCAAAGTTTTTTTTCCTTCCCCATTACTTGAAGAAACTTGCCAATTTTACCCTCTCCTGCCTCCTCTCGCAACCCACCTGGGGCATTCTTAGACATGCATGTTGTCTAGGGTGATCATGCAATTTATGAGATCAGAACTACAGACATCATCTCACTTCCACTTTGTAGTCTCTCTAGCACAGCTGTTTGCAATTCCAGCCAGGCCAACTAGACAAGAAGGTTGCTGTGATAGTTGTCACAGTAAAAAAAGTAAGATGCAATCTTCATGGCTGACAACAAAGAAACTCACTGGCTAGGTTGGCACAACATGCTTGGCAAAAGCAGGATTGGCTGAATGGTGTCTCTTGGCTGTGCAAACAGCCCATGGAGTTACAATTCATGGTTCATCTGTCATGCAAACGATGGTGTAGCAGCATGGCTGAGGCCATGGGCTAGAAAGCTGGAGGGATCAGTAAGAAATAGAATGAAATTAAGAAGGACTTAGTAAGACGGGAAAAGCTACAATTATCATTGCTAGAAGGAATTTCTGTGGTAAAAATAAATGTGCTACCCAGAATGTTGTTTTTATTCCAGACAATACCTGTTTTGAGAAATGAGATACCTTTCAAACAATGACAAAAAGATATATCCAGATTCATATGTCAGGAGAAGAAACCAAGGGTCAAAAGTAAGGTTTTACAAGATGCCAGGGAAAGAGGTGGACTGGGATTCCCTGATTCTAAATTGCCTTTTGCTGCCTGCTGTTTGGTTTGGATGAAGGAATGGCTGTTGCTAAGAAATAAGAAATTGCTAGAATTAGGACATGGCCTGAAGTTTGGGTGACATGGTTTCTTAAGGTATGTTAAAGTTAAAGCAAATGTAGACTTTAAAAATCATTATATTAGGAATGCTAAATTATGAATATGGGACAGATACAAACCCAGGCTATGCCTGAAAATATTTTATCTATCTATCTATCTATCTATCTATCTATCTATCTATCTATCTATCTATCTATCTATCTATCTATCAAATTTATATGGCTGCCCATCTTACAAGAAGTGACTCTGGGCAGCATACAGTAAAAAATATAAAACAATAAACATGTCAAACCCAGTCATATTAAAAAGTTAAAAACAAAAACAAAAAAGAAATTAGATCAGCAAGGGAGCCATCTCAAGATCTCACTGGTCCCCTGAGACATCCAGGCCTGATGTCATAACTAGGTCTTGAGGGACTTCCAGAAAATAAGTAAATTAAATAAATAAATTTTCCTTTGTCCACTATGCTCAGAGCCTAACAGCAACAGCAAAAAAGTCCTGAAAACATCTCAGATGACTAAAAACATTAAAAAGAATATATTATAGTTCTTTAAGACATATAAAAGTAAATTAAAGTTTCTTTGAACTGAGTTCAACTCTTGGTGACTACATGGACATTTCCATTGTATTTGCTATTCCTGCCTTCTTGACTTCTCTTCTCTTCTCTTCTCTTCTCTTCTCCTTTCACTTTCACTTTCACTTTCACTTTCACTTTTTAGCTTCCCAGTCTAGCTTGGGATTCTCTGGTGGTCTTCCATTCAAGTATTAATGAGTCCTGCCCTTGCTTTGGTTCTGAGACCAAACAAAATTGGTCAAGTGCTACTATATTTTGAGATGTTTAACCATATACTTTAATCTTTCAATCTATGATTAATTATGGGATCTATACTTTATATACAATGCAATCATGTGTTTATAGTTTCATCTTGGGAGTCTACAATTATGAGAATGCCCAGAATTCCCAAAAGACTTTAATCCAGTCCAGTTCCAGTGGCTTGCTTTGGTGGATGGAGTTAATCTAGGCAGTACAAACCCTTTACAAAAAAACCCCACAGTTCAACAAAGGTGGAGCTAGCTCAGATCCAATCAACACTATATGATAGATAGATAGATAGATAGATAGATAGATAGATAGATAGATAGATAGATAGATAGATAGATGATGGATGGATGGATGAACCTATTAAATAGCTGTTGAGGGTGGTATACAATTTACCATAGGAGAACTAAAGGATAATATGTAGGGAGCTTTATTCCCTGTGAGAAAGTCTTTTCTACAACTACAAAGATTTTGTCTATGGAAAAACCCACGCCCTCTTGCTTTCCATTAAGCCTGGAAAGATGATAGCAGTCCAATGTGTTTTAAAATTTTATTTTATTTGCTAAGTCTCTCTGTAGTGGACTGAAGAGACATACAATAAAATCCTGTCCAATTGAAGCTTAACCTTGCGTGTAATGCTCTGTAACAGCAGTTGGTTAAGTGTCTCAGGTTTACCTCAGGCATAAAATTTGCAAAATGAGTCTCTCAGAAAGCCTATTGTTTCGACTTCTCATAAAAGTCATTGCTGCGTGGGCATTCACACGTGCCTTAGGTTAAAGGTAATGCATATTGTTTCATATGAAGCAAAAACAACTCATTATTTGATAAAGCAATGCACGCACGCACACACACAAGCCTACACCTTGCAATGGGATTTAAGCAATTGCATTTTGAGTTTAGTTCAATTATTTTTAAACAACTTTGCATGAAAGATAAAGATTGATAGGGAGGAGTTGGCTATCTTTCCATTCCATTCCTTATTTCTTCAGCTCAGTTCCTATCTTTCTTGTAATTTCTAAAATGATCTGTGTGAATTAGAATTTATCCTAAGTACTCATGAAAACAAACATTGTAACTAAAAAAATCCTAGTGGCTTTTGACCCAGCAACCCTCTCTGCGCTGAGCACAGTCCATAACCTTGATGCTATTGCAGCTCTCTTGGTACAGAAATGCAGAGAACCTGTTAGAGTATATCGTAAGCAGTAGGTCAGTGGAAGAGGTGGTCCTTCCTCTGCAAAATGTATGTATTTATTTAAATGTATTGCCCCCCCCCCTAAGCCAATGAACTGCTGAGTTTCGCTACTACAGGTTGAGGGTCTGTCCCAAAAGGCAATATAACAGGGGAACGTGTACTTTGGAAGAGGAGAAAGAAAATGCACCCTGAGGTTGCTTTGATAATGGGTGGAGGATTAATAGAGAGTGGTGGTGTCTATTTCTGCCCTCAAGAAATAGATATCTGCCCATTATGATGGTGGGGCAGCTGGGTGGCACACTCAGAGCCAGAAATGGATTGGAGGCTGATGTGGATGGAACATAAGCTTCTCCTCCATCTTGTAATAGCTGTTCTTTGAACCAAGCAAAATGTTGGGATACTTTTCAAAAGTATCACAAAAGCAACACTGCAGACAGTGCAATGCAAACATTTAACCTGGTATCTCCTGTGGCAACCTTTTTTTTTTTCTTCTTTTTCTTTTCCTGCTCTTTGTGTCATTTCAGATTTTTATATATGCGCTCAATCATTCCAGGTTTTTTTTTTCTTTCTTTCCTTAATAGAAGCAAAGCACAGGAGGGAATTAAGAGAGGGTGAATTAAAATGTTGTGTCAAAGAACCAAATATCTTCAAACCTTGCCATTACATTCATCACCATTTAAGCAAAAAGGAACAAGGAAAAAGTCTGTTCCAGGCAATTCTCTAGTGAAGCCTTTCATATGCAAATTTCCCCCCGGTTGCAGAATTCATAATTTGAGCTTCTACTTTTTATTCTATTTTGGAGAAACGCTTCATACGGCTCCTTATTAAAATTGGACAATTGCTGCCACTTGATTGGATGATGGATGGACACTGGCTTCCATGGCCCTGAAGAAGATCAGAGAAGTGTGTGGTGAATCTTTCTCTCATCTAATTCCAGCAACCAATTTTGAAGGGCGATTCTCCCTCAAAATCTATTTTTCCATCTCATTTTCAGGATGAATCTAATCAGGTGTTTTAAATTTGACATTGTTATGAAGCAGCAGAGGCTGCAGCCGTCCTCTGTTACACGTCTCCCAAACATTGTTTGTCTTCTTTGATCACTCCTACTTCTTGATCAGAAAAAGCCCACTTATATTCAGTGGAAGCAGAGAAGCTAAAGTCTGCTGCTGGAGGAAAGAAGGATATTCACAGACACGCCTGTGCCACCTTCTCTAACTACAGAAATGAAAGAATTCTGCATTCTCCACCCATACCAATTTCATCAAAATGGTCTTTTTCTCTGGAAAAGAAATGGAACGTAGCTGATTTCCTATCAAATTGACTCAGGATGGTTCAAAGCATGCAGAGGAAAATTCAGCATGAATATGAACATTGCTTATTAGAGCCACGGCTACTAAATGGAATTTCTCTGCTTAAAGAGAGTCTAACTTCCTTCTAGGAAAGGTTGAGTAAAGAAAGAACCAAATAAATTTAAGCCGGGGTCATATCCATTTATTAAGTGTGCAAATTATAATAAATCTCAGCCATTAAATGGACAGAGTTGGCGCAGAGAATCAGAGCTCAACATCAAAATACTACCAACAAAAAGATCCGTCAATCCTTAAAAAAAAAAAAAAATCTATATCTGATATGTTAAAAATGTTAATCAGGCAATTTATACCATGACTGGAGGTGATTTTTCATTTTTGTTTAGCTCAATTTATTTAGAATGCTACGTTAAATGGCTCTTATGATACAGCTTGCACCCTTTTTTTTTATAGTCCTCTGGTCCTTGGAATAATCTTAAAAACGAAAAGATGGAAACCTCAAAAGGGAAAGACAAGGAGCAGGATTTCTAAATTGCTGGATGACCCCATCCAAGCGATCCAATAATAGTCAGCTAACTGGATGCTTTCTGAAAATCTATAGTAAGAACACAAGGACATCAGACATGTCTGCTACTTTGTCTCCAGTGAAGGAGGTAAAATAAATCAAGCATGGATTTATAAGTGAGTAAATCTACGTGGCTGCTGTTGTACAGTCATTCAGTTGTTGCTGACTCTTCATGATCCAATGAACAACATTTTGTCACAATCGTCCATCAGTAACCCCTACCCTGAATTCCTGTCAGCTCATGTGGGTATCATCGGTGATAATATCTAGGCACCTTGTCTTCTGTCAGCCTTTTCTTCAATTACCTTCTATTTTTTCCAAACGTCAGTGCCTTCTCTAATGTCCGATGTCTTTGAATTATGTGTCCAAAATATTAAAGCTTATACTTCATTATTCAAAACTGAAGTCCAGTTTTACTTCATCTAGTACTGGGTGATTTATTCTACTTGAGGTCCAAGGTACTCTCACCAATTTTCTCTAGCACCACAGTTCAAAGGCAACAATTTTTATTCAAAGGCAGCAAATTTTATTCTGCCCACTTTTCTAATGCTCCAGCTTTCACAATCACAGTTTACAACTGAGAAAATCATAGTGTATGTATGTGTGTGTATGTGTGTGTGTGTGTATTTAAAAGTTTTAGAAGATAAAACTAACAAAAACTAATATAAAGTAAAGAAAGAGAAGAAAGGAAGAGAAAGAGAAAAAGGGAAAGACCGAAGTGCAAAAAGAAAAGATAAAAAGAAATAGAAGAAGCTTCTGATTCTCTTTGCAGCAAATACAAGTATGGTTACAAAATTATCTCTTGCTCTATGATTACAAAAAGAAAAGCTCTCTTTTTTCTATTATCTAGTGGGGGGGGTTTCTAATCATTGAAATCACAAATCATAAGTGCATTTTTTCCCCATTTCATGCAAAAAGTCTATAAGGGGTTTCCAGTCAGCCATAAATGTAGCGATTGTCTTTTCTCTAATTAAGGACATTAATTTAGCCATCTCTGCAAGTTCCATCATCTTCACCAACCATTCCTCCATTGTGGGCAGTGCTGAACCTTTCCACTTTGGAGCATATAATAATCTCTCTGCAGTTGTCATATATAACAACAAAGCTCCATGACTTTTTTCCAGCTGTCTGTCCATTAGTCCCAAAAGGAAAGCCTCTGGTTTCAACTGTACATTAGTCTTTAAAATCTTCTGAAAGAGTGTATGTATTTGTGTCCAAAATTTTCTGGCTTTCTTACACGTCCACCAAACATGATAAAATGTCCCTTGATGTTGTTCACATTTCCAGCATAAATTCGAAGTACCTTTATACATTCTAGACAATTTCTCTGGTGACATATACCAGCAGTACATCATTTTATAAAAATTCTACAACTGAGAAAATCATAGCCTTGACCGTACATACCTTGATTGTCAGTGCAACCCCTCTGAACTTGAATATTTTGTCTAGGACTATTATAGTCTTTCTCCCAAGTAGAATTCACCATGCCTGTGAATTCTTAAACCTAGGAAGATAAAATCTGTTACTATTCCTTCTTCTCCACCTATTTGAATTAGCATGGCAATGCCTGTTGACATCAGCTTAAGGTTTGGGGGGTTGGCTTTTTTTGAACATTGAGAAGAAGGTCAGCTTTTGCACTCTCTTCTTTAATGTTTAAAAGTACATTGTGAGGTGGACCAAAATGCCTCTGTTGTGGTATGAATTACACCATTGCATCAAATACATTACTCTTTGTATTCAGAAATCTGTACCAAACCCTCCTGGTTTGTTTGACAAAGAAACATCTAATACATAAGATGCATAATCTGGAGGAATGGGAAAGGGCTTTCGTGCAGGAGCGGGGGGGGGAGAGTAAAAAAAAAGTCAAAATGGCAGCTGTGACCACATAAAGTCGTGCCCATTCTTTTACTCTGCTTTTAAGAAATGAACATAACAAACAATGGCTGGTGTGGGTCTTCCGGGCTGTGTGGCCGTGGTCTTGAAGTTTTGTTTCCTAACGTTTCGCCAGCACCTGTGACCGGCATCTTCAGAGAGCAGGAGCACAGACAGGAGCGGTTCTCTCTGTGCCCAGGGTGATGTGACCCTTTTGTGGGTATTTATAGAGTTCTGAGGGAGGGGGAAGGGGGGTATGGTGGGGGGTTAGGGGTGGGGGGTGGGGGGTGGGGGGGTTTGGGTTACTGAGTGGCTGCTTGTTTTGGTGTCTGAATATGTGTGTATCTTCCTGGGGATTAGGCAGGGTTTTTTCTTCTATCCCCTAATCGCCTATCCCCCCCTTCCTCCCCCCTCAGATCTCTATAAATACCCACAAAAGGGTCACATCACCCTGGGCACAGAGAGAACTGCTCCTGTCTGTGCTCCTGCTCTCTGAAGATGCCGGTCACAGGTGCTGGCGAAACGTTAGGAAACAAAACTTCCAGAACATGGCCACACAACCTGGAAGACCCACACCAGCCATCATATTCCGGCCGTGAAAGCCTTTGACAATACATAACAAACAATGATAGCAGGGGGATTTGCATTAAAAACAATAATGTTAAGGTAAGTTGCATATAGACACTCCAGATGCTAAAGGAAGTGAGGCATAAAAGTAGATGTTGAATTTGCTTACAGATCTTTTAAAGAAAACCTGATAGTTCACAATACAGTTTCGCCATCACAAAAAAAAGGAAAACAGATCAGATTTCATTAATCCACCCATACTTTTCTTCAGCAAAAATGATTTTGCTATCCCTTTAGTTATATATGTTTGTGGGGGGGGGGTGCGTGTTGGGGGGGAACACACCAGACCTTTCTTTGGATCAAATGATCACAGCAAAATGTATTTGCTCTGATTTATTCCAAAGAGCAAGGATAAAGTTATGTACCAAATTTGCACCAAAGAGTTCTTCCCAAAGTAGAGAATATATGTAGCTCAGGGTTGAATATTTGGGTTCTTGGTGTTCTGTTCCTGCAGATATTTCATTATCAGCTTGCAGGAAAAAAGATGTCTGCAGGAAGAGAAGCAGCATTACAAAACCCCAAGAACCCAACAGTTCTCCTGAAATCAAGCTACGACCACAGGACGCCTGGAACACTGTGGCGAGCAACAGCTGTACTGGCGTAATTCAAAGTGCCCACAGAGAAGCAAGCAAAAGGTCATAATTAGCATCTGAAAATAATCCCCACCTCTTGCCTTATGGACTGATTGTGCTGTGCTGTTTCATTACATTGAACATCTTTGACCTCTGATTCCATTTCATGTTCCTTGAATGTTAGGGTTAAACAAGCAGGCTTTCCATCCAACACTGAAAAAAATCCAAAATCTCCAGGATCATCTGAGTCTGAGTCTGAGTTGCCAAACTGTCTGACAGGGGAAAGGCAATTGAAGGAGTTAATAGGCTACAGCTTTCACATTAGCACCCAAATCTGCACTGAGATGGGTTTCACTGGTATTTGGTTCCCATGAATCAGTCACAGGTTTCAGCATAACTGTACGACAGTGACATTCATTAGCAGAAGGAAATGCAGATGGAATCTTCTATCTGAAAGAACAAGTGGGGATGAGTTGCCCCTTGTGTAACTCTCATCTTCCTGATCTAGCAAAGCACAGCACTGGTCTGCCCTTGACCAGGCTCAGAAAATAAACAGAGTCAGAGACAGTTAGCATTTGGGTGAAAATCACAGGTGGTAGGCTAGAATGAAATGTTCTAAAAGAGAAATCTCAGGAAAAGGTAAAGGCAACCCACTTCCATTTTCTTGCTAAAAACAACAACAATGGGTGCATTCCCATAGTCACTAGGAGTAGAGTGCGACTTGGGCGAGACTTGACTTAGCTAAGGAACAACACAAGGTGTGACAGAAATGACTGGCCCAAATAGGGACACTTGAGTCACCCTTGGCTGCATGATGAAAATGTCAGCCTTTCGTGCCACAAATGGATTTTTAAGAGGTGAATGCCATGCTCAGAATCATTATCAAAAGGACTGCAAATAAAATCTCAAAGATAGCAATGCTATTGATAGATGGGGGGAGAGAGGAAGAGAGAGAATGGATGGATGGATGGATGGATGGATGGATGGATGGATGGGAGGAAGGAAGGAAGGAAGGAAGGAAGGAAGGAAGGAAGGAAGGAAGGAAGGAAGGAAGGAAGGAAGGAAGGAAGGAAGGAAGGAAGGAAGGAAGGAGGTTGATGGAAGATGAGAGGGAGGGAGAGAAAGAGATTTCATTTCATTTCATTTACAGGACTTATATGGCCACCTATCTCGTATGATGAGTCTAGGTGGCTCATAGATAGATAAATAGATAGACAGATAGGTGATTAATAGCCAAAAATTAAAAAGAGGCTGGTACCACCCTTTAACACTAACCAATTTTATTATAAGGCATAAGCTTTTGTGAGCAGCAACTCATTTTTGAAGTGAGCTTTAGCTGCCAAAACTTACGTCTTATAATATTTTTTTAGCCTTAGAAAGTGCTACCAGATGCTTCCTGATTTTTGTCTACTACAAATTAACATGCCTGTCTTCCTAAAATGTCTAGGATGATTGATAGGTGATTGACTGAGAAATATGATGCACCACACAAAATACTGTGTCCAGTTGACGTCACCAACAAGATGGATAGTGGGGAGCTGGAAAACATACAGAAAAGGACAAACAAACTTATTAGGGCTAGAATAGCTTCCCTAAGAGCAAGGACTCTATTTCCAAACACATGCTTTGGAGCATAGGGGGTGTGAACATAGCATCCGTCCACAGATCTTTACAGCACAGCTATGCCTTTTCCTGGAATCAGGCAGCTAGTTCTTCACCTATTACACAGTCTCATGAAAAATGTGGCTGCCTTAGCTGTGGCAGAGAGATCTAATGTTTGCACCCCCATTCATCCAAAGCAGCTTTGTGGAATTGAATCTGAAGCACCGCACAGCCCTCCAATATTAATCATCTACTGGAGCAAAGGCTATCTCGTTGAGATGGGCAGCCATATGCATTGGATAAGTAAATAAACGACCTTTCTGTCTTGGCTGTAGGCATCTAGAACCTTGGTCTGATCCAGCATCCAAGCCCTTCTCATGATCTTACACTCTTGTGAAAAGCAGGAGCATACAAACCTATGAGGCACTCTAAGGTGAGCAGCAAAACCGAATACCCGTAGCAGTGTATGTATGCTGTGGGTGTGTAAAAACCTGAACACCTGACCTAACTGAAGAAGCTCCTTTCCTTTCCTTTCCTTTCCTTTCCTTTCCTTTCCTTTCCTTTCCTTTCCTTTCCTTTCCTTTCCTTTCCTTTCCTTCCCTTCCCTTCCCTTCCCTTCCCTTCCCTTCCCTTCCCTTCCCTTCCCTTCCCTTCCCTTCCCTTCCCTTCCCTTCTTTCCTTCCCCTCCCTTCCCCTATCCTTCCCCTCCCTTCCCCTCCCTTCCCCTATCCTTTCCTTTCCTTTCCTTTCCTTTCCTTTCCTTTCCTTTCCTTTCCTTTCCTTTCCTTTCCTTTCCCTCCTTTCCTTTCCTTTCCTTTCCTTTCCTTTCCTTTCCTTTCCTTTCCTTTCCTTTCCTTTCCTTTCCTTTCCTTCCCTTCCCTTCCCTTCCCTTCCCCTCCTTTCCCCTATCCTTTCCTTTCCTTTCCTTTCCTTTCCTTTCCTTTCCTTTCCTTTCCTTTCCTTTCCTTTCCTTTCCTTTCCTTTCCTTCCCCTCCTTTCCTTCCCCTCCTTTCCTTTCCTTTCCTTCCCTTCCCTTCCCTTCCCTTCCCTTCCCTTCCCTTCCCTTCCCTTCCCTTCCCTTCCCTTCCCTTCCCTTCCCTTCCCCTCCTTTCCCCTATCCTTTCCTTTCCTTTCCTTTCCTTCCCTTCCCTTCCCTTCCCCCCCTTTCCCCTATCCTTTCCTTTCCTTTCCTTTCCTTTCCTTTCCTTTCCTTTCCTTTCCTTTCCTTCCCTTCCCTTCCCTTCCCTTCCCTTCCCTTCCCCTCCTTTCCCCTATCCTTTCCTTTCCTTTCCTTTCCTTTCCTTTCCTTTCCTTTCCTTTCCTTTCCTTTCCTTTCCTTTCCTCTCCTTCCTTTCCTCTCCTTCCTGTCCTTTCCTTTCCTTTCCTTTCCTTTCCTGTCCTTTCCTTTCCTTTCCTTCCCCTCCTTTCCTTCCCTTCCCTTTCCTTCCCTTCCCTTCCCTTCCCTTCCCCTATCCTTTCCTTTCCTTTCCTTTCCTTTCCTTTCCTTTCCTTTCCTTTCCTTTCCTTTCCTTTCCTTTCCTTCCCTTCCCTTCCCTTCCCTTCCCTTCCCTTCCCTTCCCTTCCCTTCCCTTCCCTTCCCTTCCCTTCCCTTCCCTTCCCCTCCTTCCCTTCCCTTCCCTTCCCTTCCCTTCCCTTCCCTTCCCTTCCCTTCCCTTCCCTTCCCTTCCCTTCCCTTCCCTTCCCTTCCCTTCCCTTCCCTTCCCTTCCCTTTCCTTTCCTTTCCTTCCAGGGCTGTGCCATGGTTCTGCAGAGGCATTTGTGGGCCCATCAGACCATGAACTTAGCAGCAGTCTGCAACATCTTAAAGCAGTGCCTTCTTTCGAAGGGAACCGCTTTCAAATATTACAGACGGGGGCTTCGTTTGCCGTCCTGCACACCCCAACACTTCTTTGGGAGATAGACTCCAAAGCGTTGCACAGTCCTATCTGTTTCTATCTTAATGCAATCTTATTAAGGTATTCCTAGGTATTAAATAAAGCCACACTGACCAGCTTTTTCAACATAGGCAGGCCATGGGATGTTTTGATAGAAGTGAGAGTAATGAGAGAGTCTCCCAAGCAAGAAAGGGAAATAATAAAGAAAATGCTAGGTTGGTTGGGGTTTGATGGCACCTGAAAGAGTTCCATTGGGCTGGATCTTATAATCACTCAAATAGGATAAATAGAAGGATTAACAGTGGGATTCAAGTATTAAGCAGTTTTAAATCCCTTTGGCTCCTTCCTCATGTTATTGACCGGTGGAAGATTAACCTGCAAAAGCAGCATGAACCACTTCTAACACGCTTATTGGTGATGACTGAATGACACCAACCTTATTCTCATGCTGAGAATTTCCCCAAAGGTATTTAATATGTTTTAAGCCGGATCTGTCCATGATGAGGAAGGCTGGTCAATCCCCAAATATCAAAACAAAAATGAAATCTCCATGGAGGGACTTCCTGATCTGCAATCTGTGGTTAGCCTTGCTACCGAGAAGATACACCAGAATAGATATGTGTGTACATACTCAGATTTCTTGTTTTCGAGCAACCACGTTTCTTTCTTTCCTGGGTTTAGATTAGCTCTGAACAAGCCATGTGTGCTTCGGGGTTAAAATAAATTTCTTCTGCGTGTTGCATCTGCTGTTACAACTACATGACAGGCACCAGTTCCATAAGTAGGATTAACTATCCTGCGCTTACTATCTTTCAGCACGTCATTTTTGTGAAAGAAACATGGGTACCCCAAATTCTTTCAGACAGGAAAACAAAGTGCGTCCTGTTCTGTACCACCATAATGCAGGTGGATAGGTTTCGGTCCTTTTATAGCTCTCTGGGAGTAAAGAGCAGAGCTGGTAGTAATGTAATTTCTATTTCATATTCTACAATCCACGTATATGGCTTTATTTATTTGTTTGTTTGTTTGTTTATTTATTTGCCTTTGTTCCTGGGCTGCTTCTACATAGTTTTCTTCTTTTGCCTTATGCAGTTGCATTTCAGCTTTTTCATTGTCGGCAGAACCATACTCTTGTATCCACACCAATGTTCCTCATCCTTGGCAGCTTGAAGACGTGTGGACTTCAACTCCCAGAATTCCCCAGCCAGCCTTGCTGGCTGGGGAATTCTGGGAGTTGAAGTCCACACATCTTCAAGAGGCCAAGGTTGAGGAACACTGATCCACACAATCTTTTCCCTTTTTTATTGTAAAGAAATGGGTGAGACCCTTCACGCTGATGAGCTGGTCATGATAGGGTGTGTACATCTGGAACCTCCTCCCACTGACTTTTTCTCTTCCCTGAACACATTGACTTTGCAAAAGATTTCACACTGGTGTTTTACACAGGTGTCATGTATACCTTTGAGGAAAACAATTAACCAGAATTCCAGCATTTCAAAATATTTTGCTAAGGGACAAACTTAGCTTGAGGTGACTTCACTTGGCCGAATAATTCGTTTTAAAAGGAGGATTATTCATATATGCATTTCTCCTCTTATTCCATGTGGCAAGAATGGGCAACCTGCAACTTATGGGCTATACGTGGCCCAGGTCCTCTTTTTAATGTGTAGGTGCACTCACAAACTTAAATTTGTCTAGTAAAATTCAGCTGCAAATCCCTGAAGAGCGTAAGTGTTCTTTTTTTATGCATCAATTTTCATTTTCATTTTAAAATTAAAGGAAGGTGGAAAAGCCACTCGTGTCCCTGGTTTGATCTTCTCTCTGTTAGAGAGCAAAAAAAAAAAAAAAAAGAATAGAAGATGGGGTATTAAAAAAGGACCCAATTTCTGAAAAAAAAAAAATTAAGACAATGTCTAAATACTCCATGAAATTGTAATAATAAACTATGGCCAATGTATATTGAAAGATCGCTCTTGAACCAGGGTAATGTTCCCATTTTTACGTCTATCTCAAACATTTCATAGAACCTTTGAACCATTGAATTAAAAAGTCAGCTGTGAAAGAGGCTGTCCAAATAAATTTGCTTCCCGTGGCTTTTAAAGTTGAAATCACACACCCGCAAGCACGCGCGCGCACACGCACACACACAGAAGCACAAACACTTATACAGTGTTATAATCTGAATGTGCCAGTATTGGAATAGCACAGAGGAGACTAAACTGAAGAGACATTCGTCTTCGTAAAGGCAATAAAACCTTCTCTTCTAAAGTCACCTTTTGCTATTAAAGAATACTCAAATGTTCCTTCTAAGATTACCTTCTTAATGTCAGCCCAAAACGGCAGGCGTGTAACCTGAAAGCAGAATACAAAGGTATATTTATCCGAATGCAGCTCCCATTTCTGATCCAATATTTGAATAGAAGCTACAGTCTTTTGTCACTTCACATCTTACCTGCTGAGAAATCCCTCTGGAAAGAAAAGCCACAGAAAGTGTGGCTCACTGGCTGAGTTTGCATGCGACACTAAGATCAGGTTGGATTTAGCTATGGTTCGCTGAACAAGCCAGACGGGATGGGTTCACAAAACACACCGAAGCCAAAGTCAGCAACCCTCTTTATGGCTCCTTGTAGTGTGGGAACCAAGCTGTATCAGGTTTTGCCATTCCCATGTAGGAATCCTTTCATGATACCGTAGATTTCGTTGCTCTTGGAGATTCAGTGTCAGATACGTTGACAACAACAACAGTGGCACAAATGAGCTTTTAGATTCCTTCAAATCTGTGAAAAAAGAAGGATGAAGAGAAGGACAGGGGTTTTTTTTCCAAATTTGTGTAGGAGAATTTCTGAAGATCAGACTTCAGGGTGAGACTAGCACCACCACTATAAATCCTCAAACCTGCCAAGAATGAGGGGCTGTGGCTGTTTGGGCCCCCTTGGACCTGGGAATTTTTCACCCTTGCTCTTGGATGGGATGGCACTTTCCATTTGAGACTAATGTGCAACTTGGGAGACCTACCTGGACTTACAACTACATTTCAAAGAGCAGGGAGCCGTTATGGCCAGGAAGGCCTTTGCATAGGTTCATCTTGTGCACCGGTTGTGCCCTTTCCTAGAACAGGAGGTCCTTCAGATGGTCATTCATGCCCTAGTCACCTCACAATTAGATTATTGCAATGCCCAGAACTGATCCAAAATGCAGTGGTGCAGGCAATGTTGGACACCCCTTGATATGCCAATGGGTCATCAATTCTCTGCAAGCTGCATTGGTTGCCCGTCTGCTTCCAAGTGCAGTTCAAGGTGCTAACTGTCACCTATAAAGCTCTTCACAGCCTAAGGCCTAGTTTTCTGAGGGACCACCTGTCTCCATTGGTTTCTGCCTATCCAGTGAGATCAGGCAGAGTAGGGGTGCCCCTGGTCCTTTATTAAATGATGTCACCTGATGGGGCCCAGGAAGTTTGTCTTCTTTGTTGTGGTATCTGATCTCTGGAATAGCATCCTCCCAGCTTCCACCCTACAAGGGCTCTGCAGGTCTTTAGCAACATAGCTGAGCTCCCAGGCCTGGGGTTCAGTAGTTTGCTGAGCCCCTGGCAGATAAGGGAATGCATGTGTGCTCCAGTTGCACATGTTCTTTTCTTTTCTATTTGTTTTCTTTCTTTTAATTCTGTAAGCAGCCCAGAGTCATTTCAGAGTTAGCAGCCTTCTAAATTTAATAAATAAGTAAAGATTCACAGAGGAGGAGTTCCCCGTTGTTGACTTCCCTTGTGATTGAATGGAATTATGGGGAGCTCAGGAGGCTGCAGATTCCTGGAGAGAATTATATACTGGGAGTCCTATGCACCTTTTGGCCACCCTAATAGCAAGTAAGGAAATAGGAAAGGAAATAAATAAATAACAATAAGCAGACTATACTCAGCCCATGAGAATGTGTGTGTAATGTCTCCTTCGGAAGAATATTGAAAGCAAATTCTCTTTCATCAACCTGAATGAGAATTAACAGGAAAAGATGAAGGAAAATTACTCTGTTGAGCACTTGGTGGTGATGATGATGATGATGATGAAGATGATGATGATGCCTTGGTCTATAGCAAAGCAAATATTTCCTGATAGAGTGCTGTCCAAGTGTCAAGTGTGTAGGAGTACAGCTCCCAGAATCTTTAGCCAACATGTCCATTGACAATGCTAACTGTGAATTATGGAAATATTAGTAGAAGTATTAGTTCCACCACCTCTGAAGGATATCAGGTTGAGGGCAGGTAAGCCAACCTGCTTCAGGCAATAAATCAATTTGCAGATAGCTTCTTGGAAAACCACAGTTTAGACTTTATACAATATCAAAAATGATTCTGGTCTCGCAAGCCTTTTGCTGCATAACCTGTTCATCTTCACTGGTAGAACCTGGGAAATAGTGCTGCTTGTCCACTCCCTCCCTGCAGATGGTGAACCTGAAGCAGCACAGGAAAACAGCTGCCAACAGAAGGCGTTCTGGTGCAGAAATGCATTTTTATGTTCAGAACAAATGTGGCATTGCTCAATTCCTTTGAGTAATGCTTTCTGCCCTGATTTGCTGCTCCACAGGCAAGAAAATGAAGCTGCAGAATATGACAGTTCCACAAGCCAATTGCAACATCCTTTGGATGTAAGCTTTTGGCGTGCTGAGAGTAATACACTGAACATGACACCTTCATTTAAAGAGACCCATGTACCCATGTTAGGGAATCTGCATCTGATAGCAAAGGGGGTGGGAAAAACAGAGCAGAGGAAGGGCTGTAAGGTGGAAACCATAAGCTGTTGATTAGAGCTTATTTGTCACTTGAGTCTGATGGCTTTGTTGGGAGAGGAGAGCATTGTAGGCAATACACACATGACTGCTGTCCATGAATTGCATTGCTCATTAAAGGGGATATTTTTTGAAAAAGAAAGCAAAGGCTATTACATTGTAATGGCTTCAGCCATTGCATCAAATCAATGCAAAGAAGGCACCTTTAAATAGGAACATAAGGAAGTCCTGCAGCCAGATCTCATTTCCTCTTACCTTGCAGACCACATGACATCACAGGTTGGTACTTAACTAAGTCCTCCTTTCAGATGTCATCCATTCCCATGTCTGAGTGATCTCTCCCTGTTCACTAATCATGGGGGAGGGGAGGTACCTTGATTTACTGAGGAATTTCTCCTTATCCTGCTTGATCTCTTGTAGCCCTTGGTATCATCAGTTGTGGTGTTTTTCTGGGGCAGGTTTGGGAAGCAGGGCAGAGTTTTGGAGAGGAAAGTTCCAATTTCTAATTAAGGTAGTGGGGAGGAGAGATTGATCCTCAGCACTCCATTATAGAGTGCCCCATCTTCCCTATTGTACGAAGCATCGACATGAAGCTGCTGGAAAAGGTCACCTTCGGTATGGGTTCTTCAATATAGAAGCGATAGTACTTTTAATTGGAATGTATTTATATCAAAGCATAGGTGTTTGTTTCGTTTTCGTTTGTGCCTTGGAGTCACTGTTGACTCCTCGTAACTGCCTGGACTGGTCCCTGCAGTTTTCTTGGCAGGATTTCAGAAGCAGTTTGCCATTGCCTCCTTCCTAGGGCTGAGAGAGAGGAACTGGCCCAAGGTCACACAAGTGATGGGACTAGAACTGTCAGTCTAGCCTGATGTCTTAACCACAACACCAAATAAAGCATAGTACAAGGTTTATTTTTATGTTGATGATTACCAGTTACGTCTCAGCCCAAACAACAAGGGAATCTTAGTCTTCTCTTTGAAAAGAACAGCGCTGAAAAACAAAATGAATCATGAAAAGTTAGATATAGGACTAGTTATAAATTCTGACCTATCATTCCCACTTGCTCAGAAGTTATCAACTATCTATTATGGCTACTGTTTCCTGGAATTCAGTAAAGACATCGTTTCTATTTGTGCTTTTTTGTGGGAGCCTAACATATGAACTGGGATGACCTGTCTATATGGAGAGACAATTTCTATTAGATCTAACAAGTTACGTTAGGTCGGATAGTTTAGTAGCAAACTGCTAAATGGTGTTGTGCCAGAGTTGTGCTTGAAATAAATAACATTCCAGAAGCTGGTCCTTTGTTTTGCAGCTCACTAGCTTCCCAATTTCAATGGGAAATGACCATGCAATCCACTTAATCATGGTGTAACTATGTAAAAAATCAAGTGGAGCAAGAACTCTAGTGGACATCAAGGGAAACATCTGCACACACATTAGCATCAGGTTGGGGATCTCTAGGATCTCTAAAGTTTTACAGGTGGAGTCAAGCTTCTCATGCCTTCTTGTTCTGGTAGAACTGACCCATCAAATCCGTTTGTCCTGGGAAAGTATGCTAAGGACACCCTGCCTTATGTGATGTTCAAGAGGAGGAGGCTGGAAGATAAGGGTTTTTTCTGCTGTGGCTCCATTCCTTTGGAGTTGCTACACTCAGAAATCTGGACAATGCTTTCCTTGATAGTATTTAGGAAGGCAGGGAAGATGGAGCTGTTTCTCTGAGATTCTAAGCTATATTTTCAATCATAAAGTTGCTGCCAGTTAACAGATCCTGGGGTGGATGGGGAATTTATGGATTTTCCATTATCTATTGGCTTGATTGTTTATCGTATAAATCACCAGTTGCAACTGCCTCTTATTCCCCATTTGGCAACCCTGATTGGAAGGCGGCTTCAAACTCACTCCCATTCTGTTTCATTCTCTGAAAAGGTCCTGTAACATGGTTACATCATGATGAAGTGTCATTGTGAGTGATATCCTTGGAGAAAGAGATGCCTGTTTATGATAACCATGTTCCAGAAGCATTCCAGGAACACTTCTGGAAAGTAATGTGGGATATCAAGAGCATATTTGCTTCCACCAGGGCTACTGCTGGCAAAGAGTTCCTAAGACAAATAATGCATTTCACTTCCAGAAATCCAGTCTTCCAATAAATTGGGAGAAGATTCCTTTTTTTACTAAAGGATTCTGTTGAACAGTACCTTTTGCCTTGCATCACAGGATCTGTAAATACTTGAAAGTTGTGTTCTGCAAATCCAGGCCAGTGAACGATCTAAGCAAGCAATGACAGTTGAGCATGTTAGCAACTTGGCACCGCTCAGTCAACCAGTCCATATGGCCATGCAAAATTGGATCAAATTGGAGTCTTCATCATGAGCTGAGTGTCAGCTCCAGACCCTACTACAGAGAGTGGGGCCACCGGCGGTGAACGAGGAGGCGAGCGACGGGGGGGCGGTCCGACACCCCCGCCGGCACCACCCACGGCGCCCCGGTCGGAGGACCAACGGGCGGCAGACACCCTGAGACTTCGAGGTATCACTGGGAAGTTCTCAGGGGACCCCGAACAGCTGCCGCACTTTCTGACGCACGTCAGGGGGTTCATGCAGAGGGGTGGTCACCTATTCGCTAGAGACGAGGACAGGGTATCCTACGTGGCCGAGCTGCTAGATGGCCAAGCAGCCAGCTGGGTGATCGGGCTGTACGATGCCAACGCGGCGGAACTACGGAGTTTCCTGGACTTCATGCAGGCGCTCCGGGACAGATTCGAGGACACATTGAGCGCCAAGCGGGCGGAGGACGACATCCTACAGTTCAGACAGCGGGGCAAATCGGTATCGGAATATGCCCTGGAGTTCCAGAGGTTGGCCGAGAAGCTCGCAGACTGGCCGGAGTCCCTGAAGGTGAAGTATTTTAAGAGGGGACTCAACCCAGAGATCCTGGAACGGGCACTGGGGCGGGACGACCCGTCCACAGTGAAGGATTGGATCTGGCTGGCCGAAACGGCGGAATCGGCGTGGCGGCAGATCCAACAGAGCACAAGACGACGGGACCAGACGAGGGACCGGCCGAGGGAGAGGACCCCCGAGGAGAGACGGAGCGGTCGACGGCAGTCCACCGGGAGGCGAGAGGCGACCAGAGCCCCGAATCTATGCTTCCGATGCGGAGGCAGAGGCCACCGAGCGGCGCAGTGCCCGACGGAGCGGGAAGGCGCCCCACCACGGCCCGAAGTCAAAACCCCGCGTGCGAACGGGAAAAGGACCGGTGACCGACCGCGGAAGGGGGCAGTGGCGGCGGTGACCGAGAAAGGACGCGGGGGGTGGTCGACCCCGGAGACAGCATCCTCCGGAGAGGACTCGGAGCCGGCGGGAAACGAGGCGCGCTCGCACTGAACGGCGTCCCAGTGCGAGCAGGGGAGTCGAGGCGCGCGGACCCAATAGGAGACGAGGACTGCCCACCGTTCCGGGTGAGGATACACGTCCGGGGGGTGAGATCCGAAGGGGAGGCGCAGCTACGGGCGCTACTGGACTCGGGCTGCACCCACTGCTTGATGCACCCAGCAGTGGTCTCGGGGCTCGGGCTACAGCTGAGGCGCCTCCGGGAGCCCATTTCATTCAGCCAGTTAGATGGCACGCTGGCGGGGGGGGGCAGCTCAGTATTACACCGAGCCGGTCCAGATGACGATCGGGAGTCACCGGGAAGAACTGAGGTTCGTGGTGGTCCCGGTGGCCGACTACGCGGTGGTACTCGGCTTGGCGTGGCTGCGGCGGCGGAATCCACGAGTCGACTGGACGGCGGAGGCAGTGCGGTTCGGGGTCGACAGACCGGCGAGGGGCGAGAGCAGAGGGGACCGAGCCGTGGAGACGGAGGCAGCCGCAACCACCGGCGGGCAAGCGGAGGGTCCGGGACACCGGGAGACGGGGCGAGAGCAGATGGGGCCCGAGACCCGGGCGGCAACAGCAGCAGCAGCAGCGCCGGGACCCCGGAGACCCGCCACGATCCCGAGGTGAGGGGAGGCAGCGGCGACTGGCGAGGCGACCGCAAAGCGAGGGGCTGGACCCGGGGAACCCCCGACGGGCGGCGGAATCCCGAGGCAGTATTGAGACCTGGCGGCAGCGTTCGGGGAGAAGGAGTCCGACCAGCTCCCACCACACCGGCCCAGTGATTGCGCCATCGAGCTAGAGCCAGGAGCGACCCTGCCTAAGCCGAAAATGTACTCCCTGTCGAGGAGGGAGATGGGGGCCCTGCGCGAGTTCATAGACAAGAACCTAGCGCGGGGATTCATCCAACCCGCGAAGTCACCATTAGCGGCCCCGGTGTTATTCCGGGAGAAGAAGGAAGGCTCGCTCCGTATGTGCGTAGACTACCGGGGGCTGAACGCAATCAGCACGGAGTACAAATACCCCCTCCCCCTGATGAAGGACTTGATGTCGCATCTGTCGAAGGGGAGGGTGTTCACAAAACTGGACTTGCGCGAAGCCTACTTCAGAGTTAGGATCCGCGCAAAAGATGAGTGGAAGACGGCGTTCAACACCCCGCTCGGAAGCTACCAGTTTTCCGTGATGCCGTTCGGATTAAAAGGGGCCCCGGGGGTATTTATGCAGCTAATAAATGAGGTGCTGCACGACCTACTCTACCGGGGCGTCCTGGTCTACCTGGACGACATCCTCATCTACACCGAGACCCTGGCGGAGCACGTGAGCCTGGTGCGCACGGTGCTCCAGAGACTGCTGAAGGCACAGCTGTACGCAAAGCTCTCGAAATGCGAGTTCCATCGAGAGCAACTAGACTACCTCGGCTACCGAATATCCAGCCGGGGAATTGAGATGGACCCGGCGAAAGTAAGGGATGTCCTGGGCTGGGAAGCGCCGCGAACCGGGAGGCAACTCCAAAGCTTCCTAGGGTTTGCGAACTTCTATCGTCAGTTCATCCCGAACTTCGCCCAAATCGCCCTTCCCCTAACCGACCTGCTA
Organism: Python bivittatus; assembly: GCF_059951505.1. Taxonomy (NCBI): domain Eukaryota; kingdom Metazoa; phylum Chordata; class Lepidosauria; order Squamata; family Pythonidae; genus Python; species Python bivittatus. Next base: position 52,477,323 of record NW_028277034.1, on the reverse strand, counting down.
AAAACCAAGGGCACTGGGAAACCCCCCAAGCCCAGCATGGCACTCGCGTGGACTGCAGAATGCCAGGGGGCGTTTGAGGAACTAAAACGGCGGTTCACCACGGAGCCGATCCTGCGCCATCCCGACCCAGACCGGCGGTTTATAATCCAAGTGGATGCATCAGACGTGGCAACGGGAGCAGTCCTGCTCCAACCCAGCCCGGAGGGGGCCATTAAGGTATCACCTTACTTTCTAAAGGAAGTATTCAAAGCTGATAGGAGCTGCTCCTTCTATTGATTTGTAATGGGTGAAAAAAGGAGCAAGGCTGATTCATCTGTATTATGCTAGATCATCTGTGAGTCTTGGAAGTCTTTTCCATGTTAATGACTAAAGAAAAATCTGTTGGAAGATTTAATAAGTGCACTTACTTCTATAATAGCTTTTATATATGCTCAAGCTGCTCTGTCCTGACATTAAAATGCAAGGATTGTTCGACAGCCTTTCATGTTTCTTTTTAATGACTTCATTAATCAAATCAGGTAAGGAAAGGGAGGGGCAGAGAAGGTGGTTTATTTCAAGTCGTTTTAAAAAGCAGGGAGATTAGAAAAAAATCTTAGTTTCAGCTCATGCCTGTAGGAGGTTATTGTGCCAACATAAAGCCGATCAATCAAAACTGAATGTTTTTTCCCTTCTCTTCTCATAGACATTATAAAAACCTTCAAAGGATGTGTGTGTTACAATTAACACTGGGAAAAAATGTAAATTGTTGAGAAGATGAATCTGGCTTTGACTGAGCCAAGGATTTTTATCATTTTAACCAGCATTGTCTCCTTTCTCAGACAATGCTTCCCAGTCTGGACAACTTTCAGATGTGTGGCCTACAGCTCCCAGAATTCTTATCCAAAATAGCCAGAGAATTCTAGGAGTTCAAGTTTACACACTGAAGGTTGGTCATTGTTGGAAACTTGATGATGATGATGATGATGATGATGATGATGATGATGATGATGATGATAATGATAATTTATCTATCTTTTTTTGCAGGACATGTTGGTGCCTGAATCTCAGATGACTTCACTGCAAAAAAAAGTGTGCTGCTTCTGAGTTAGGGACACTCTCCATCTTTTGTAAGAAAGTGGAGCTTTTGGATTTGATCTTTTTAGGCTCATGATGCAATGTTTCACAAATACAGGTTTCAAATGGTTGTGTCTCAGATTTATCCAGATAAGACAGTCAGTTGGCACTAGTTGGCAGCTCTTAGTTGACCTTAGCTGATCCAGAAAAATATGCAGAGTTGAGCCTAGTTAAGATTGGTCTTGATTAGTATCCAGGTGAAGAACCATCTGGGAAGTCCATACTTACAGTCTAGAGCAGTGTTTCTCAGACTTGGGAACTTTAAGATGTGTGGCTGGCTGGGGAATTCTGGGAGTTGAAGCCCACACATCTTAAAGTTCCCAAGTCTGAGAAACACTGCTCTAGGGTGAAAGTAGAAAAGACATCCTGGATGAAGTCAGTGGCTAACCTCTTATGAATCAGGCCAAGAAAACTGGATGGAGATGTCCATGTAAGCCACCAAGTGTCAGTCTGAACTCGGCTGCTTTTATTTAAATTAATTGGGTAGGTGAGTTGTGACATCAATCTGGAGTTAGCTCATTAATTTATTTATGAAATAGATTAAATTACTCTCCTTGAAGGCACCCATAATCAAGAATAGGTTTACATCTTACATTAACTGACACCAATGAAAATCCTCCAACCAATCAAATATGTAAATATTTTAATGAGTATATGAACCATCCCATTTTCTTGGCAATTATATGGAAATGGAGGCAGTGCTGCCATCTGCTGGGACCAAATGTATCTTAAAAATTAATTGTATATCTCACACAATAACACCAGCAGATTAAAGAATTACAGTATGAACTTCTGTAAATTCTCAAGTTCACTCAGAGCTGATCTTGAACTTCTGACATATTAGCTGGATTCAGACAACATGTTTAATGAGCAATTGTGTGGGTTTGGATAATTCAGTAAATCATATACTAATCAAAAGCCTGGATTTACATAACCAGCTAAACCACACAAGCTACACAAAGAAAACAACAAGTTTAAAACTAACCAAGCTTATGTGGTTTGAATGTAGTGACTTGTACTGTACCTGATGGAGCATTTCGGATTAGACTCAGCTAAATGTGTTGTGTTAGATTTAGTTTAGAGGTAAATTTTGTTAACCATCCAGAAAGGAATGACACGAAAATCTGTCACTCCAGCTAAATAACTTTTTCCACTAAAAGAAGATTTCCAGACCTCAGGTATCTTCCAGTCCATTTGAATGAGAAATCTATGGATTGCAATGAAGGACTCATCAGACTTGTACCTCTTTCCCACACTAATTGACCAGATCTCCTTTCTTTCCCACAGACTATTCCCTGGTGACTATTTGAAAAGCAAGGGACTGCCCAGAATTCAGATCTGATACTAACTCACCTCACTTATCTTGATGCAGACCAGACCAGTACTATATACTCTTCAATCAAACCCCTTCCTTACCTTACTGTGCCTCTCAAAACAAAAAGCAGAATTTGCAGCATAGAAAGGCAGCTAGCTAGCATTCAGATAAACCAAAGTGCATGCTTAATGACAGATCAAGAAGTGCTCCTAACTGGGCAGCTAACAAAGGTAGGCACTGCAGTAAACCCACTGTATGGCAATACATTCCTGATCTTTGTAGATGATCAGAGACTGATGTTCAGAGTTAATGCATTATGGTTTCTTAGCAGTTTGGCATCTCAGAAGGCAGAAAGATAGGGCTTGTTCTTTCATCACTAAGTAGTCACAGTATGCTCTAGAAGCATTCATGAAGAGGCAGGTAGATTCTGAGCCATTATGTGTACTATACTGCCATGTACGTATCCCTTGAAGTTGGCAATCTTGTGAAACTTGCAATGCTGTTCTTCAGTCAAAAGGTACATACAAGTAAGCATGTGTTAGGAGAAATCTATGTACAAAATGCATAATCTTTGGAAAAATAGAGGAAGAGGAGGAGGAGGAGGAGGAGGAGGAGGAGGAGGAGGAGGAGGAGGAGGAGGAGGAGGAGATATATAATTAGGTACACAAATATGTAAGATGCAAACAACTGTGATGTTTCACTGACCTCATCCTGGTGACTACATGACAAGTGTATGTAACTGATCACTGACTTCTTGTGGCATCAAGATCAACATCTAACCTACATTCCTGGGATTTTTTGGGGTGGTCTTTCATCCAGGTACTCACCAGCCACAAACTTCCTTAGCTTCAGATGACCAATGTGTAGAAAGTTACTTACAAGCCTTTTTTTAAAAAAATAAATAAATAACTTGATCAATAAAAATAGATATGCAGGACAGGGCAAAAAACCAAAGTGATAGCTTAGTCTGTTCCTAATTACAGTAGTAGTAATAGTAGTCATTTTATTTATTACATCCTTATAACTGGGACAGATATACAGTAAAACAACAGATACAGTAATATGTTGTAATCAGTTATAATATCTTAATGTAAAATCAGAAACATCTAAACTAAAAGATCCATGACATATCATTGTATTAACCACTACACATTCAAGGTGACAGATAAGGAGTTATTTATTTCGAGGCAACTTTACAGGGGCCATGAAAAATAAGCACTTTTGGAAACTTTGTGTGATCTGATTCCCAGTGTAATCCTGGAAGGAGATTATTCCAGAGAATTAAAACCAGGTGAGAACAAGCTCAATTGTGATGTGGCTGTTCTTGTGTGCAGTAGAACACAATAAGGTCCCTGGTCCAATAATGAGTTAACCACACAAGAACATGAGCCGCCAGCAGGTCTTTCGAACAGTCAGGTGTGCCCAGAGTCATCCTCAAGGGGATCAAAAAAAATCAAGAGGCCAGCCACAACTTCACAATCAAACGTTCTACACATTCATCATCTGAAGCTAAGGAAGCTTGTGGCTGGTGAGTGCCTGGATGAAAGACCACCCAAAAATTTCCCAGGAATGTAGGTTAGGTGTTGATCTTGATGCCAAATGTGTATCACAACACATATAAAAAAGGGGAGCTTCAATTGGGCAGTTGCAACCCCCATCTGGAGTTTTGAGACCCCCTGCCCCAAATGTCCTTGGGTAGGAGTGTCCCCAAGGGGATGAAAAAAATCAAGATGATGGCCACAACCATGCCATTAAATCTCATTCTTTTTTAACGTGTGCCGTGTACATTAAAGAAGGATGGGGATATTTGTGGTCACCTTCTTGACTATTTTCCTGCCTCTCTGCAGACCCTGCTGTTCCTGCAGGGCACAATGTATCACCTCCATCAATTTGCATTAATACCTTTCTCCAATGCGCAACCAATGCTATAATTAGTGATGAACAGAGGTGCGTATATATATTTGTGTGTGTGTGTGTGTGTGTGTGTGTAAGAAAGACAGAGAGGAGGGGGAAGTTATTCCTCCTTTTTAGAATATAATTGACAAGATTCTGTCAATGTAGCTTGACAGTAAAGTAGAATTAGCTCATCTGGTTGTTTCCCCTATCTGGTCTGCCTCTCAAGGCCAACATCAATCTTGTAAGTCTGAAAGTACATTCCCACCCCCCACCCCATCTCCTTTACAGCCGGAGAAACTAAGGAGGGTCTCTTCTGAGCCTCTTGCCCTGTCTTCTACCCAGCTGTGGGCTATGCTGTCTCTTATCTGACCATTCCCTTGGCAGCATCTCTTTGCCCAGTCTCCCACGGTCATTCCCATGTACCATTACAGGTGCTGATCCCTGCTTCTCTGTATGTAGGCTGTGGCAGGGGATGTGATGTAGTGTCTTTGTTTCCTTCCTCAGTTTTTCATTGTCTCTTTTGAATGGTGGGTAAATGTGGTTTATCTCTATGTGTCTGTTGATGGCTGATTTGTCTGAATGCCATGCTTCCAGGAATTATCTAGCATTTTTGGATTTGGCTTGGTCTAAGATGCTGACAGTTTCCCAGTTGAAACTATGGTTAAGTCTGTCCATGTGTTGGAGATTAAGGAGTTGTGAGATTAAGGAGATATCCTTAAGAGTTATGTCCAACAGAGTATGTCCATGTATTGTGAGATTAACCCCTTAACCAAGTTCAGAGAACACCAAGAACTCCACAATAATATGCTTCCTTGTCCTGATTCTGTCACTTTCCATGCTCTTCATGGGTCAATCAATATCATTCTTTACTATACTCCCTCCCCACCTCTACTATTGTCATGGTCAGTTGGTGGCCCTTCTTCCAACACACTTGACACAACACATCCTATATCATCCCTGACATTTCTGTATGATCTCACCAACGATTAACTGTTTTCACTAGCTTCATTGGGAAACATGAGTAAGTCCAGACTTCAACCATTATTCTTGGAGATGTGGTCTCAACACATCTGGAAGGTACTAGAGTGCAAAGGCTACACCTGACAGTGGTATAGTGAAGGCATGACTGGCAGAATCCAAAGTGGTAGAGTTGGAAATATTGTTGACTTGGTGCACGGTTGTGTCCATGGCAAGCAATATCAGGGTATGCTATGAATGAAATATCTTCCTGAGTTTGGCAGGGTGCTGGGAGAGAGTGAATCTCTTAATCTGCATGATTAAGATTCATATTGGATTCTGAAATCACTGTAATCACTATAATTTACCTAAGAGCAAGAGAAGATGCTTTTGAAAGGCTCAAGAAGCTCTGTGATTACATAGAGAGGGCTCTTACATTCTTATGAATGTTTGCACATTTTGGCTGGTTTACACCTTGTAAAAAAAAGTGCCTGATTTTTCTTGCATTTTTGTAAATAAAAAGGCTGGAGACCTAGTGCAAAATATTAACTAAAATAAAGTTGTCAGATGGAGGGACTTAGGATGAGTCATGCTATTTTTCTTCCTGCTGCTCAGACAAAATGGTAGCAAAGAAGTAGAGAAGGGATGGGTTACAGAAGAAACTGAGTTACAGCAGTCAAATCCCAGCTATATCAGGGTCAGATCCACAAAGCTGCCACAGAGTTAGGCCGAGGACAGTCTTAAATAACTTTCAGGACAGTGACTGGCTGGTTTGCATAATGTGCTAAGGCACTATTCTTATACCATGTCTGGCTGATAAAACCATAACAACTGGTTTCACACAGCTTGACTGGTTAACCCTGGATCTAAACAAAAACCACAGTATGGTTTAGTGCAATCACTCTTTCTGAAAGGATCGCCAAGAAATCACATATATTCATTCAGGGATGGAAGGGAATTGAACTTAGCAGAGATCCAGCCAGCTAATATTAGTTCAGGTGGGCCTTTACTATATCTGGTGACTTAGGACTGGGAGATTAAGTAAATTAAACAACTCAAAAGCAACTATTTTTTTTTAAGTCTGGGCACTATAGAGTTAACAATTCGATGAAAATTGGTAAGAGTTTGCCAGGAAGTTCCGACAGAGTTGAGTGTGGTTGCAAAAGGCTCTGTAACAAGATGTTAGAAGGTTGATGCTGATGTCAAAGGAATCTGGGGAAATAAGAACCTCTTGAAGACAGAGATTAGAGGAAGTGATAGACAAATTGGAGTTAGTGAGGAAATTATGACAGGGAATACAAAGCAGGAGGATCTCTTTTCCCAAGAAGTAAAGATGCAGAAATGAAATGTAGGGGCTGGTAAGTTATAAAAGGAGTGAGTTGTGAGTGCATAAAAGACAGCCATAGAGTGGCTGGAGAGAAGTACGGGACAAGAGTCCAACCAGCAGGAAGAAAGGTATCTTGAGAGCAACACTCTAAAAAGAAAAGGAGGAAGTCTCTTCTGAAGCAGGGAAGAAAGAAAGGCAACTTGAGAACAAGCAAAGAGATAGAAGGAGGAAAAAGAGGCCTTTTCTCCCTGTTGTAGTCCACTCAGTGGGGATTCCCTTCTCTGCAGAAAACAGTAAAGAGAGAAAACAAGGAGCACAATGGAGTAACAGCTGTGGTTGGCAATAGTGAGCCAATGGAGAAATTGGAAGAAGTAGGCCATATTCAAGGAGGAGAAAAAAATGGTTAGCTAATTAGGAGAATGGGGGAGGGTGGCTGGCAAGATCACCAGCAAGGAATAATCCCAGTGGAATGACTTGGTAGAAGATCATGCCTTGAAAAGCAAAGAAGCAGCAGCATGGATTGAAGAAGTAGACTGGATCAGAATGGCCAGGATGGAGGATACCAAAGGATGAATTGGGCAGCATGGCAGAGAGATAATGAGAGGTGCTACATGAGATCCTGCTGACCCAACTCTTGTTTGAGGCATTTGGCAGAGAAAGGAGAGTGTTCAGCAAGTGAATACTGGGCCTTAAAAAGGCACTGGGCCTTTAAGGCTGCTTAAGCTGCAGCAGAGAATTTGAAAACAGCTGTGGGAAGAAGGGACTTGGTTATGGTCCATGCATAAGTGAAAGATAAAGGACTAACTGCTAATTCTCAACATAAGCCTTTTTGCAAGATAAAAGGGGGTTCATCCCATTGAGTTCAATAGTGCATTGTTGCTTGTTGTTATTCTTGTACATCTTTGATAATGTTTTGACCATTTGCATATCTAGATACTTTTGGATTCCTACTACGCAAACCTGTTACTGTTCACAACCAAGACGAATATTTTTATTGAATTTCCCAGGGAGTGGGGAGGAAAACTGATCCATTAGCACCCCCCACTGGATGAAGGCCACTTTGTCTAGATTACATTGAAAAAGGCCTGAGGGAAGGCCACAGGGTCTTCATACCTCAGTCAGCCAATCCTTCTCCCTAACTATGCCTTCTGTGCATGTGCTACTCATCTCTTCATTGTTAGAATTGGAGTGTTACTTTAATTTCTTACTTCAAACAGGACCTTTGCTTGAATATCCAAGGAAGCAAAGCACCTTTTAAAGATTTACTCACAAATAAGATCTTGATGTGCTTAGATCAGCTGAAAAATTGCATCGATTTATTGATTACGTGCCATCAAGTTGGTGTCGACTCTGACTCTTAGTGATCACATAGATTAATGTTCTCCAGGAGGATTTGTCCCTAACCTGGACCTTCAGATCTTCCAACAGCACACCCATCATCATCATAATTGACCAGCCTCTGCCTTGCTGCTGGTCATCCTCTTTTCTTCCTCCTTTCTCACCATTAGAGCCTTCCCTAGAGAGCTACTGTAGGTCTTTGCATAATGAGTCTAAAATATGATGATTTGACCCTGCCCATTTGTGTCTTGAGCGCTTTCTTCTGTTTCCTGATCTTCAGCAGTCTCTTTTCACATTCATCCTTAACAACTTCTTTAAGTTCATTCCTTTGGTTCCCAATCAATGAGATTCAGCAGTTCAAAGTGATTCCTGATATTCTCCTTGAAAATGGTAGGCAGATACTCAACATCATATTATGGAAACTGGTTGCCTTTCTTCTTCCATTTTAGCTTAACTTGGAACTTGCACACAAGCAATTCATGATCTGTTCCACAGTCAGCCCCTGTCTTTTATAACTGAACGTTTCTACCACCTTCTACAAATAATAAAGTGAATTTGATTTCTGTGTACTCCATCTGGTGATGTATTGGCATCATTTTGGTTGTTGGAAGACTATATTAACAATGAAGAAATCGTTGGAATGGCAGTGGCTGGTAAGTCATTCACTTGCTTCATTTCTGTTACCTGTCCAAATACATTTTCCTCAATATTTCCAACTTTGGCATCCCAGTTTCCAACCACAAGCAGCACATCTTGCTTGCATGTTCTGTTGATTTCAAATTAAACTTGATCATAAAACTCAACAACCTCTTCTTCTCCTATATCAGTGGTTGGAGCATAACTTTGGATCATCATCGTATTGATTAATAATTGTCAATAGCCTAATTAATATTATTTGGTTGTTGATTGCATTGTAGCTAAGTACTGTTCTTGCTGTACCTTTCCTAACAATAAAAACCATGTAGTTCTTTCTTTGTTTTTCATGTCCTGAGTAGTAAACAATATGATCTTCTAACTGAAAGTGTTCAATTTATTTATTTATGTATCAAATGTATATGGCTGCCCATCTCACAAGAAGTGACTCTGGGCGGCATATAACAAAGATATAAGACAATAAATATGTCAAAAATCAGTCATCATTAAAAAGTTTAAAAAGCACAAGGCACATAAGAAATTAGACTAGGAAGGGATCTGACCAGTCCCCTGGGACTCCCAGGCCTGATGACATTTCCAATCCATCTTAAGATGCTTAAGATGTCAATGTGTAGTCAATTCATTTCATTTTTCATTCGGATGAGCTTCTCCATGTTCATGCCTCTTGCGTTCGATGTTCCCACTATAATTCTGTCTTTGCAGTGTCAGATTTTTTTTTTCCTGCATGGCGACATCAGCAACTCCACTAGACATCCTGAAGACTTGAATCTAGCCGTGTCCTAACCACCATTAGTGCTCTGAAAGATTCTCAGCTCTTTCTTAATAGCATGTGGAGTGCCAGATGACCTGAGGGGCCCATCAGCTGGCATTACATCATCAATCACTTTATCTTGTCCCTCCATGTGGTTTTCTTAGTAAAATACAGGAGTGGTTTCCATTGCCTACCCCCGTGCGGTAATAAATGATCCCTTTGCCATTGTCACTAAAGTGATCTTCTGCCTTCAGCATCTTTCTACATCACTGCTGCCCAGGATAGGTGTCTGGATCCTTTTGTTGGGCAGCTGAGATGATTTTCACACTCTGGGTGATCCTGCTGGGATTATATCCTCATGTCATACATTCCCCGTGTTCTTTACTCATCCCTTCCAGGAAAGCCCCCTCCCCCCCCCCACTACAAAGAGGTAGCCCAGCAGGTCGTGGGGGGGTTGAGGGCATAATACATTACTTGCACAAAAAGAGGAAGAGCCAGGTATATAGTCTCCCACCCAGAAAACACTAGAACCCACTAGGCCAGACAAAGAAAGGGAGGGAAGAAAGGAATCAATGGATAATTTTTGTTACCCATCATTTCTCTAACGTGTAGAAATCTCTCAGACAAGATGCTTTCCCAAGGAAATAACTCCTGCATACAGAACGGATGTTCCTGAAAGAGAACTTGGAAATTAAAAAGAAAAAAAAGTCACAGAGGCTAAGACACTGAGGCATGAGGTCATCATAGCTAGGTTATTGTGCTGTTGGACAACTCCTTGCATTTCTCTTTTGGCTGTCACTGAGGAGCAGAAATATATTAACTTGTGCAGCAGAATGATGGTGTGCTGCTACACTTGTAATAACAATAATAATTGCTCAATGATCCAGGAGATTTTTTTTTTTTTGCACATTCTCCGAGCATCAACTTTTTACATCTCAACAGGAAATGGTGATCTTCATCTAGGAAGGAAGAGAGAGAGAGAGAGGTACAATGAAACAGCCATTTCATCACTTACTTGTATTTCTACTTATACCGAAAGCAGAGGGTGAGGCCCAACAGTTTTCTAGCAATGGATAAATGAGGAGTGAGGGACAAAGTTTTTCCCCTTACTATTTTGAGCATTTTCTCCCTGGGCCAGATCATCTGCAGCATTTACGATTGTAATTCTTTTATTATTTCAATTTGTTAGACACCTTATAAAGCAGATTTGCTAGGTGCCATACAATAAGAACATCAAATTAAAAGTAATGCAGCCTAAATTCAGAGTATAAAACTTTACAAGAAAATTATAAGACCCAGCATATAAACACAATTAGCAGCATTATAGCTAAAGCTGATTATTTGCCCAAACTTAGTTATGAGAACTAAAACCACTGAAGCAAGCTGCCACTCATAATAGGAACTAAAATAGACAAAGTTAGATCTTTACTGTTACAAATACATCAGTAGCAGCTTTGATATTCAGCAGATGTTAAAATACATAATCATAATCATATTTAAGGAAGAAAAAGCAAGTCTTAGCGTGGCAGGAAAAGGGCGACAAGATGTGGTGGTAGATGAGCTTCTTTAGATGCTGAGATTGAGAAGATTCTTGATGAGTTGGGGGCTGATGTTGAGAAGATTCTCTTTTGTGGCCAATGTCTTCCTCTTGAGGGGGCAAAAAATGTTACTGAACTCATCAAATAGCCTATGAAAAGGGACAAGAACAGTTGTAGACAAATAACATGGGAAGTTGTAGACCAACATTGATCCTTCTACTTTATGGAATTAGTATAGTTGTACAAGGATGTTCATAGGTGTCCTAATGGTACAGCTAAGCCCATCTGGAAAGGGGTCAGTTCTAAAATAAGGTATAAAAGCAAACCAGATTGTACTTCCATGCTGGATGGCAATCTATTTTATTTTATTTGCCTTTTCTACAAACAGTGAAGGGCAACCCACCACCTTGGGTGTGGGGCAACTTCCCACTATACATTTTGCAGACTATGCCCAAACAGTGCCATTGAACAGTGAAATTCAGTAAAGAAACACTATTATATTGAGTAATTTTTCTTTCTTTCTTTTTTTTAATTTAGTTAGTTAGTTAAAGTATGGGGCCCCACTTGATCCCAGCCAACTTGGACTAGACTTGAAAACCAAGCAAGATAGGCTTGGTTTGTACTTGGAGGGGTGATCTCCAGAACATCCCAGGACTGAAGGCTAGATTGGGAAGTCAAAGGGGCCTCTCAGAAGATGAAAATGGCCAACCACCTCTATAATGCCGCTAAAAAAAGTATAAGGACATGTGTATGAAATCCACAAGAAATTAGACAACCTCAAAAGAAACCTTGAGGCTACTTAAATATGGATATTTGCAATGTTCCTTTGCAAGCTTTACCCAGAACCAATTCCTCCCACCTGCCCCCAAAACAAGCCAAAAATATTATTCTCACCCTCTTTGTGCATGCATCATTGGCCATGTGGTCCTCAGAGGCTTAAGAAGCGCAGCTCCCAGCCTTACCATTCTTATAATCCCCACTCCATCCTGCAATGAATGATAGCTGAGATTCTTAGGCAGTTCTTCCAGGCTGCCTCCAATAACTGAGTATCTGCAATCTATGACAGATTAAATGATCGTTTTAGGCCTCTATTCAGGACCTGATCATATATTTTCAATTTATAATTGCATTAATGCCTAGAAAAAAGATGGAAGAGCCACTGCTAACTAACTGCATTGCCTTCCTAGCATACAGTCACAACTCCCTGCATTTTATTCCCTAGATAAAATAGACCTAGAATTAAACTTGCTTTATTCCAAAGCACCTTTAATGGCTCTTCTTTCTTTTACTATTTAACCTAATCTTCTTCCTCTTCATATCTACTTAATTCAGTACAGTATAATAACTGTTTTCCTATTGTTCTCTTTTAAGCTGTGGGTCTTGCCTTCACGGAGAAACCATGCTTGTAATCTGTACTACTGCAGTCAAAAACCAAGCACTTTAGAGTTCTTCTTTGAAACATGTAGAGAGAGGGCGTTTCCTGCATTTTTGTATAACTCCTGTCTATGCAGATGAAAGTAAGCTTTGGGGCTTGAGTCAGTGTTTTTCTGGCTCCACTTTGGTTGGTTTGAAACCAATGCAAAAACAGACTTTTTTCTTTCTTTCTTTACAAATGGAGATGTAAAGGCAGTTGACTTTCCTATTGGCATCGCTCTTGCTAAACCAAGCATCCAAGATCTTTGGTTCAGACCAGCCATTATTGTCAGCTTCTGCTGCGATCTACCCATGATACTGAAAAGAGAGAGGATAAGGAAGATGCAAAGGAGGCAAGTGCTGTGAGGGGGTAGCAGAAGGATCAAATCACTTGTACAAGGAGTCAATGTATAAATGCAGTATAGATGATTGCAATGCACTCTACATGAGGCTACCCTTGAAAAGTATCCAGAAGCTACTGCTGGTTCAGAATGCAGCTGCACGGGCAATTTTGGGTGCCTGAAGGATGGCACATGTAACACCTTTTCTGTGGGAACTGCATTGGGTGCCAGTCTGCTTCTGGGTCCAATTCAAGGTGTTGGTCATCACCTTTAAAGCCCTACATGGCATGGGACCAGGCTACCTGAGGGATCGTCTCATCCCTATTACACTGACCCATCCCACCCAGTCAGGCAGGGAAGGTATGTTACAGAGCCCGTCAATTAAAGAATGTCACTTAGCGGGTCCCAGGGAGAGAGCCTTCTCTGCTGTTGCTCCTGCCCTATGGAATGCTCTCCCCTCCAAGGTGAGGTGGGGCCCCACTCTCCTGGCCTTCTGGAAAGGGTGAAGACCTGGCTTTGTCAGCTCACATGGGGTTCAAGGAGGGGTAATCAACCCTGAGGGTGGTTGGCACTCTGGAGACCCTCCCCTGGGTCAATAATCTATTATATACCATCAGTTCCTTGGAATATTTATTTATGAACGCTGGTTTTATTGTATTTTAATTGGTTTTTGTTTTTGCTTTTCTTGTAAACCATCCAGAGTCACTCTCTGAGTGAGATAGGCAGTGTCTAAATTTGAAATATACATAAAATAAATAAATGTGGGAGCTGCATCTCATCATTTAGAGTTGTGGTTCCCCCTCCCCCCCCCCCCATGCTGTACCAAGAGTAATCCTATCAAGTACCTCCTCTATGGCTGGTTCTTCGATGGTAGTAGCATCTGCATGGGTCCAACACTGGTTGAACCCCTTTCCCATTCTGCCACTGCCCTGTATTCCCATTACCAAGCTCTGGTTGCCTCATTTCACCCTCCTAGCTCTTATTAGAGCTTAAAATACTGGCACAGCAACATAAAATTCAAGTTGTTCCCCATGTACCCAACAACCAGACAAACGTACTCATTCCAGATACTTGATGGAGTGTGTGTGGACAATGCTGTACGTGGCAATCTGCTGCTGGTCACATCACCAAGACAGACCTCAGTGGAACTTTCTAAGCATTCCTTTGTAAGGAACAATGGCGTGACACCATACAAATGCAAACCGGCTCTGAAAACCTGGATGGGGGAGGTGGTAGCTATTTTTACATTTTTTTTTTGTTTTGAAGTTTTGGCAAAGGGATTATTGTTACTGTAGATGTAGTGGTTATGGAGTAGCAGGGTCTTTTTGCACTCTCCTCTTGGGCAGCTGGAAGGGGGGCCTGAGTGGCTCATGATGCCATGAGGATGTTCCCCGCGCTTCAAGACCAGGAGAAGTTAAGATGATGGCATGGCCATCAGAATCCTCTGGAAGGATCTAGCAAAGCAGTCCATTAAAAGACAAAAATGTGTTTTTCTTTTTTATAAATTTTAATTATGTATTTATTTGTTTTAATTTGTTGTAAACCGCCCAGAGTCCCCCATTGGGGGGAGAAGGGCAGGGATAAGTCTGACAAATAAATAAATAAATAAATAAATAAATAAATAAATAAATAAATGCACATGTTAGAATGATGAAATGCACAGCTGAGCAAGACATTTGTTCAAAGTAATCTGCTAAAGTATGGAATATTCTTGGTGTACTTGATGATAGATAACACAACCCCAAATTATTCAGAACTGGGGCCAAGCAAAGTAACATTAAGAAATGTGTCAACAGAACGCAACCAGATGGTCTTCAGGCCCAAATAGCAACATATAAATAAAAAGTCTCCATGGAGACATGGGCAATTAATAGACAGACATCACTCCATCCTTATCCCTATGCTGATCGAATTGACAGTTTTAAAAGTGATTCCTTTTTCAGCAAGAAGCATGCGATTTATCAGTCTGTGGTTTAAAAGATTTGTTTATTGCTTCCCACTAACAAATCTTGAAGTCGTTTGCAATAAAAATATGGCCCAGAACAAGAGACTAGTCAACTATAATGTCAGAACAGCCAGAAAGCGACAGTTCCCAAGATTCCATCAACTGAAATATATCTGACACTAACCTGGGGAAGAGAGTCCTCTAAGGGCTACCTGTAGTGAAAAAGGAACAAAATGAACTTCCATGGCCTTTTTTGACATCTCCTTTGTGTTGAGCTGAACTTCTGGTGACTGTATAGACAAATCCATGTAATTTCTTCCAGGATATTATTGTCCATTACCCAACCTAACCTACAGCACTGGGTTGTGTCCAGGTATTAAAAATAGGGTGAGTTTGTTTAGATTGTTTAGCAAAAAGCCAGAGGCTGTTGGTACCACCTGTTCCCATTAACATGCTTTATTACAAGGAAATGCTTTTGCGAGCTGCAGCTTACTTGATCAGATGCACAGAGTAGCATCTGATGAAGTTGAGTGGCATTCATTTGGTTGGCATTCATCAGAAGCATAGAGTGGTACACTATGCATCTAATGAAGTGAGCTGCTATTCGATTGGATTACTGCAATGCACTCTACATGGGGCTGCCCTTGAAGAGTGTTTGGAAGCTTCAGCTGGTGCAAAATGCAGCAGGGCAGATAGTCACGGGGCCTGGTTGCTCAACACGTATGACACCTGCATTGGTTACCTGCTCCACAACTTGCACTGGTTACCAGTATGCTTCCAGGTGCAATTCAAGGTGCTGGTTGTCACCTTTAAAGCCCTTCATGGCTCAGGGCTGGGTTACTTACGGACTATCTCTCCCAGGTTGTTTCTATCATCTTACCCAATCTAGCAGGAAGGACTTGCTCCGGGTCCTATCTGGCAGGACCCAGGAGGATGGCCTTTTCTGCTGTGGCACCACCCTTTGAAACATCATACCCCCTGAGATCAGGTTTACCCCACCCTTCTGGCCTTCCACAAGGCATTGAAAACTTGGCTTTGTCGTCAAGCTTGGGGTCCTGTGAGTGAGACCACTTTTTGGTTACGTCAACTGTGAGGTGTTTGACTATTCTTGGCTGCTATTTTATGCTGTGTCGCATTAGTTATGTTTTTAATTATTAGCTGTGTTTTTCTTCTGTTTTTCTTCTGCTTGAATTGTAAGCCACCCAGAGTCACGTATGTGAGATGGGCAGCCCCATCAATGTATTAAATAAATAAATAAAGTTTATGCCTTGCGATAAGATATGCTAGCGGGAAAAGGTACTACCTGATTCCTCCTGATTTTTGGCTGCCTTAGACAAATCCTCCTACAATTATTATTCAGCAGCTAGGTATGCAGGTCTGAAAAAGGGCTGAACCTGATGCAATGCACCCATCTATTACAAGCTGTTTGGGGCAGTGCTACCTCAAGGGTCTATGGCGCCTCAGGACCACATTGACCGATGGTGCCACCTCCCACCCATGCAAAGATTTGCATTTTTAGGAAGATTTGGAAAGAGGGGCAGCATTGGGGCGCCCTAGGCCAGTGCCTACTCAGCCTTAGCCTAAAGTTGGCCCTGGTTAGTGGTATATGTGTAAGTATGTGTGCATGCATTCACTGCCATCCATAGGGAGTTAGGACAGCAGATGACAAAGGATGAGTCACTACGTCACAATGCATGCTTCATCATCCCCCCCCCCCCGCTCTTTTTGTTTTTGTGTTGTGGTTTTGCGTGCCAGTAGCAAGGGGTGGCCCTTGCATCATGACATCACAGTGTGTGTTTTGTTATTTGATGAAATGTCAGCTTGTGGATGCTCCTGTATGTATGTGTGCATGGATGTGGCCTCTTGGTGTCTACCAGATGGGTCTGCAGTCAAAAGACCTTTCATATAAAGAAGAGCCTATCGTTTTGCCATGGATGCTCCTTTAAACAGGAAGAACTTGAGACATTTATCATCCTTGAGTCCCTCTTGTGCTAGATGGGGTCTGCCAGCTGCTTTAATCCCAGCACAAGGTGGCTGTTTGCCAATTAAGTATGAATCAGACACCTCTAAAGCAAAGAGACACACCAGTACCCCAGGTTATTAAGATAACAGAAGACAGTACTTCCTACTGGCAAATTCAAAAATAATTGTTTAGGACAGCAGAGCACTGATATTTCCTGCAATCACAGAGACTGATTCAGACACTCTTTAGGGGGGAATGAGAGCAGGGTCTGCCTGCAAACAGAATGCTAGAAAACTAGCAAGTGATGTCCTGTCCAGTTACATGCATTTGTTCAAAATCTCACTGGTCCCTTCGAAGTAATGTGGACAATTCCATTCTCCTCATAGCCCCAGTCCTTATTGTACTTTCCTCAACACACCTTTCCACCCACACAACCACCTGTTTGCTCATGGAAATATTTGGCTCTCCTTCTCCTTCTTCTCCTTCTCCAGCTACCCTTTCAGCTCTGTATCCTCAGTATCTAAGAACAGATTAGGAGCCTGTGATCCTCAAAACACTCCTGAACTACAGTCCCCAGCCCATGTTGGGTGTTGTTGCAGATCTAAAAGGCTACAAGTTCCCCCTCAGTGATCTACCACAGACTTTTGGACTCTCAAGCCAATCTGATCCCCGGGTTCAATATAGTATTGCTTTTTCACCAAACATTTGAGTTATCTTAGAGTAGCATACGTAGAACTTGTGACCTACAAACTAAATGTAGCATACCTGATGAGACACCTCTGCATGCAGGTTTAGCTCCCCAAGGTCTAATGGGCAGTCCTTAACCCTCTCTAGCTGATGCTGGTGATTGCATTGAATGTACGAATGACAGTCTGCAACAGGGAGAAATCCCTGTCAATGCAGAGTTATGTAGATGGTGTTTGATAAGCCTGTCCACTCATTCCATTTTGCAAGATCTAACTGGGCAGAAAGATACAATAGAAGATAATATATGTAGCTCAGGGTTGAACTGTGGAGTCCTTGGTTCTCTCTGAGCTTGGTTGTTTGCTTGCAGACATTTCATTAGCCAACTAGATAACATCATCAATGCTGATGCAGCGCTGATGATCAGTGGCACTGCTCATGTTACCTAGTTGGGTAGTGAAACATTGGCAAGCAAACAACCAAGCTCAGAAAGCACCAAGGACTCCATAGATAATCTGCAGTCCAGGTAGAAGGTCACAAGCTTGGGAGAGAGGCACCAAGATGAGAATTATTGTGATGGTAGTTGTTATTCCTATGTACACATAGTCTACCAGATAGTTCTGACTGGATTTGATATTTTTGACTATTGGATCCTTCCCAAGGATCTAGAATAGGTAAACATATCATTGTAATGTATCTGTTTTCTAACTAAAGCATTTGTAATTGGTGAGCTGAGATTCTATCCATTGTTATTCGATCCAAGTGCTTTTCCAGATCTTTTAATATGGCACCAAGCACACCAGCTATTACTGGCATCGTCAGTACTTTCTTTCTTCACATTAAATCCATCTCTATTTGAAAGTCTTTATAATTCCCTATTTTTCTTTGACTCTTCTGTCTCCAGCTATCAATGTTCCATACTTGCTTCTTTGTGACTACAATTATGTTGGGCTTATTATGGTTTATCAATTTGTACTGCGTCATTATTGTTGCCATTATTGGTGGTCACACAGTCAGCCAGATGTTTAGACTGGATTTGGCATTTTTATCCACCTATCAAGTCCTTCCCAAGGACCTGGGATAGGCAGATGTTGTTTGATGGTGTTAAAGGTATTGTTGCAGGATGGAAGCTATTCCAAGTCAAGCTGCATTATTATTATTAGCTGTTTGCTTGCTTTATCATACTGGCCTTTCCACTTTTTGCAGGGAGAATATCTGTAAATATTTGTAAATCTCTGCTCTTATTATCAGTCCTTCAACTGAGATAGTATGAAGCCTCCATATGTGCTCCATATGAATGCCATATGAGCTACAACTCTGCATTAACAGGGATTTTCTCATTCATACATTCAATGCAATCACCAGCATCAGCTAGAGAGGGCTAAGAACTGCCCATTAGACCTTGGAGAGTTCAACCTGCATGCAGAGGTGTCATATGAACAGAGCTTCTGAGTAACTGTCTTCTGTTCTCCCCTCCCTTTCTTGTGATGGGAAAATGCTGATGGGAAGCACAGGTTTGGATAATAAACTCATTGAAGCAAAAGCCTGTTTATATTTTTATTGTTTGTACAGTATTTTACACAAATGAGCTTTGGTCTGCAGTAGAGGTTGTAGGCACTCCCCTGTTGCTAACTATTAATTATTGCCTTAACATTCAGTTTACAGCACATCTGTTTCACAACGGCAGTTCTAGTAATTGAAGAAGGCCCTTTAATGAATAGAGGTACAAAAGTTTTTTCATTAATCACCCAATGTAAACACACACACACACACACATTCTGTCTGAATTAAGGAAAATAAGCACAGAGCAATTATAATGCATCTAGAACAGAGGTTGGCAACCTATGGCCCCTGTCTTATTTTAGCACTCCTTCCCCAATTTTCCAAAACCACAGTACCTCAATTGGGCACCAAAACAGGCCAAGTTGTAATTCTTCTACTTCTTCAAGAATACTAAAACAACCCAGAACAAGTGCTCTGGCCTCCTCTAGATTTACACCTCCTGTTTTGTGTTTTTAAACCAAGAGGCAGATTCCCTCCCCAAAAAAGACCAAACAAGACCCAACATTTCAGACTCCTACTTCCACAAGTAATATCATGGTGATTCATCCTCTTCAAGAACTACCAACCAACCAACCAACCAACCAACCAACCAATCAATCAAGTAGAGGCTTTACAAAAGGTGAATACTAACATCAAAGATGCTGTCTCCTAGTCTTTTAAAATAATGTTAATGTTTTTATTATGGTATAATTTTTAATATTTGTTTTTTTATGGTCTGTTTTTATTGTACGCCACTCAGAGTCATGCTCGTAGGATGGATGGCTTTATAAATGTGATGGATGGATGGATGGATGGATGGATGGATGGATGGATGGATGGATGGATAAATAGATAGATTTTTCCTTGCAGGGTTGCTGTAGGAACAGTAACATATTCATGTCCATGATCCATCACTGCTTTGATCTAGAAAATGCTCCATATTTGCTAATTACAGCCAGTTCTCATGTGCATAAAAACAGCAGGAGAGCAATAAACTGATTTATTTTAGAATCTGTTCACAGGATCCCAGCACATTTTCCCAATTAAGCGGCATGATTCTTTTTTGTCTTCAGTTCCACAGTGAGAACAAGGAAGAGACCTTGGGATTCCTTTTTCTAGTTTTGATGACTGTGTCTCAGCCTGAAAATTATGGACAAATTATTTGGTGAACTGTGAGCAACTGCTTCGCCTCTTTGACCATTGTCATTCCAGGTTGCTCAAAAGCCCAGAATGATGAAGGTTGTAAATGCTACATTATAAAAATGTGTGTGAGTGTGTTGATTAGAAAAGATATTCAAATGGAATGATGTGTCTATGCCTACAAAGATCAGAATTGTGCATCCATTGTATTCTCTGTGACACTCTACAGAAGTGAAAGTTGGACTTTGAAGAAGCAAGATAGGAAGAATATTGACACATTTGAACTTTGGTGTTGGAGAAGACTCCTGAGATGACCATGGACAGCCAAGAAAACAAACAAGTGGATCAATGAACAAATTAATCCAGGTTCTCACTCGAGGCACAAATGACCAAGGTCAAATTGTCCCACCTGACCTATTATGTGAAGACCCAGCTCTCTGGAAAAGGCCCTAATGCTGGGAAGGGTGGAAGGAAAGAGAAGAGGATGACTAGCAGCAAGGTGGATGGATTTAGTTGCAATGGTGATGAGTGCACCACTAAAAGAGCTGAAGATTAGGGACAGATCATCATGGAGAAAATCTATTTAGGTGGTCACTAAGAGTCCACAATGACTTGATGGCATGTAATCAAGATACACACACACACACACACACACACACACAGAAGGAAGTCATTATGAAATTAATGTAAATTAATGTTAGAAGGATACTGTTGCCTCTCACCACCATGGACAATTTTGATTTGTTTCAGGTTTACCA
Source organism: Python bivittatus (assembly GCF_059951505.1). NCBI lineage: Eukaryota > Metazoa > Chordata > Lepidosauria > Squamata > Pythonidae > Python > Python bivittatus. Next base: position 52,456,648 of record NW_028277034.1, on the reverse strand, counting down.
CTTCTGGGCAAAGCCCACCACTGAGTGATGAGAAGTCATCTCCAAGCATTCTTGGAAAATCTGATCTTCTCAATCTTTTGTCCAGGCATGGTTTGTGAGGTGGAAACAGCTTTGTATATTCTGATGGAGGAGATACTGTATGTTGGAGTTTTAATGGGAAGATAGATAGTCCTCTCAATTTTGCTGACCTTCCAGAGGGGTTCAGTGCCATTAGCTATGATAAGCTTCTTCATTATATGCCTTGAATAGTGCTGAGAGAACTGAACAGTGTTCATTCTAATTGGAGGAGCAGGTCCTGAAAGTGCCAGGAGAAAACAATTATTTGGCCCTTTTACTGATTGTTGGTGGCAAGGGTGGACAGTTTTCCACCTTCACCATATGTGGCCTTCAGCTTTGTGTTTATGTTGCACTCAGTCTATTTTTATGGAGTCCTCAACATAATGTAAAACATCCTTTTTCAAGAGATCAGCAGTCTGGTAAGAGATATCTGTTGATTTCCTGTAGGCCTGCTGTAGGCCTGAGAGAAGATGTCAAAGAAGTGTCAAGGGGTTCTTACAGAGAGAAAAATAATGAAATAAAAGGTAAAAAGGGATGTTACCGAGGGTAGGAAAAGCTCCAAAGAAAGATTGTGCATTTCCATCCACTTTTGACTTTAGGCAGCCCTGACCACTACGTGGTTCCCAATAAAGTATCCCTCATGGAATGGAGCCATCTATGGAAAAACTAATTCCAGCCCTGATTTGGGGGTTTTGCCCTCTCTCAACATGTGGTACTTAATATCTGTTTAACATCACAGGAAGAGATTTCCCATAGATTTGGGGCTGGCATTGCCAAAAGTCACTGATGACCCCCAGTGTTATGTCTCCTGAGTGAAAGAAATGGATGCAAGATATCACATCCGTACCATCTCTTTCTGGGAGGAGAAGATTCTTGTTCAGCTAACCCATTTCTTCATCTTCAAATGAGGCAGGAAGGGTTATTTTCATCCAGAAAAAATCATCTGTGCAAAGTGGAACCACATGCAGTAAAGGAGCAAGCTGCACTAACCCACTAAGCTCACATCTTGCACTTGCAATCAAGGGCAATGAAGGCAATTCTCCGGCATACGTTAAAATGTCCACCTGACACCAACAGCTCTGCACTTTGTCGTTAACCTGCACCAATTTAGCAGATGTTTCATAAGCACAAGAGGCCCTACTTTGACCTCTGTTTTATTGCAGGAGCAGCTGGGAAGGCCACAAGTGGCTAAAACAAAACCCCACTTAAAGACCCAAGTTCAGCATTACAGTCTGTAGTGCATAAGTGAACCTTCTGTTACTATTAATGCCAGTCCATAGGCACATTTTAATGTGAACTGGTTTCAGTGCCAATCCCAGAATCTATGAAAGAACGTTATGTATCTTTGCTCCATGCCACCTGGACAGAAACCATTGTCTTCTCTTTTCTCTTCTTCACCCCACACTGCGCTATAATTTCCTACAGGCTCTTTCCCGGTTCTGTTACTTCTATTCCACAGAAGTACAGAGAAATAGTGATAGAATCTTCACCAGGAGTGCAGATCTTGGGGAGCACCAAACCAAAACAGCCCATCAGGGAGCCCCTTGCAACGCATCAGTGATACGGCCTAGTCAGTTAGTCAAGCGTCTACCTACCCTTGAGCATATCATATTTGTGGCTCCCTGCTTGAATTGCATTTATCCATTTTTCAGGATGCTCAATTGCACACGATCTGCAACTTGAGGTCATTAGACCGAGTCAGACATTCTGAGATGAAGTGCTTAAGTTTTAGCCGCTTCTTTTTAGCAGCCTTTCTGGCATTTGAACCTTTCATTGCTGAGGAAAGGATGTAGTGTTGGTCTTCAGTGTTTGCCGATTATGTAGTTCCATCATTTTATCTCCAGATACTTTAAAGAATTAGGGAAGCAGTGGACAAGTTTTGGTGGCTGAGAGGTGCACATAACACTAGGGAGACAGAGCAGGGAATTATGTGGATGGAAAACTATGCAACATCAATGAGGCTAAATTGAATATATGCACGGAAGGTAGATTTTCTGAGGGCATTAGTCTGGGAGGAAAGCATGAGGGATATGTAGTTTTTAACATTATTAAGTCTATTTAGGACATGCATTACATTTTTTAAGTAAAGCTTGAACAATGTGGTTGGTACTGTCTCCAGAGTCACAAAAAAAGAGGTCCTGGGCTGTATGCTACAAATGTTTTCCACTTGGCTTGATCCAATAAGTACATCTGGACTAGGCTATCCAAAACATTTTTGCAAAATCTCCCATCTTTGAATATAAGCTTGTTGTTTCAAGAGCAACATGTGCTCTTTTGATCATTCTTTGGAAGCCCTTGGGGCACTTCCACAATGCTCATGCCAACATGTTTTCTCAAGATAAGGAGTGCTTTCTGAAATTTCAAGCTTAAATTTTGAAACAAAATATTTTGCACACTCATAATTTGAAGCAGGGGTCAGGTTTTTTTTTTTTTTTTTTTTTTTTGGTAAAGGCCCAGATCCCACCTCTCCTCTGCGTTCATGGACACAGCTGGCAGGTTGACAGGCCAAGGAGCACGGCAGCCATTGGATGGTGCTGATTCACCAGCAAGGAGGCCACTGATAGGCTGCCACTGTCACCCAGTATGCTGGCTTGGATCTGGTCATCTGTCACCTGCCTGCCCGCCCATTCTTAGCTTCCAGGTCATATAAAAAGAGTCAGCCGGTCAGATTTAGCCTGTGGGTCATTGTTTGCCAACTCCTGATCTAAAGTATAAATGCACGCGCATAGGATATGTTCCACAATGTACAATTCTTGCCCACAAAGCTAATGCAGAAGCACATCTGAAGAACAGCCATAGGGCATGCAAAGCAGAAGCAACAGTTGGCCAACTAACTGAATCAAAGCCAGTTGGGAATGTAGGAAGCCAATAATTTATTTTCCCTTTTCTTGGTTGCTGCAGATCAGTTTCTTTTTTCTGAGCTGTTGTCATGTTATTTAAGATGCCTACTTGGCCATGAATATTCTCTATATGTTCTTCGAGGAGCTCCTGCAGTAAAAGTTATTTTGTCTTATTTTCTTTTGTCAGCTTGACTAATGTGCCAGCAGAGGGAAAAGGTTGGCTTCTGTTCAGGCATAATCAGACATTGATTTGAGATGCAGGGAGAAGAAAAAGTTATTCGGGGCAGAGGAGGTGTTGCAATTGTTCTGTTGTCCTACTTGGAGGTTACAATTGCCTTTAGCAGTTTCTTTGCTGGCATTTCTTTCCTGTGAATCCCTTCCAACGAACAGTGGAAATACCTTGGTTTGTCTGTGTTTGTCTCAATACACACCCATCACATTGACCAAATTGCTGTGAAAGCAGCAGGCGGGCAAATGATAGCTTTTTGGTGCTCCTTTGCAAGTCTGTTTTCTTTCTTTAGTTGTTCAAAAGATGGCATGCATCAAATAAGGGGGAGGGGGGTGTCAGGCAAACTGTGACAGCTAACATGGACAAAAAAGCAGTTACAGATTCAATGAGTACCCAAAAAACTACAGGACGGCCTTCCCCCATTCTTCTGCCCATGAATAAGATCAAGAAGGGTCAGGTCTCTTTGGGTCTCTTCTTCTCTTATCTTCACTGACCATGGGGATGAAACTTGTCAGTCCTGCACATGCACACTCCCCTCCTTTGGAATAACATTCCTCCTGAGAGTATTTTGGTTCCTACCCCAGTAAGGTTTTTTTTCCCCAGAAAACCATTAGAATCTGGCTTTTCCAAAGGCCTTGGGGAAAGATTTGTGATGAGGGGCACCCTCCCACTATGGGTTGAGATGTGGCTGTTCATTGGGGTGCTGTTGGTTCATTTTCTTACCATTATAATTTTTCCTTTAACTCATTTTTGGGAACCACTTTGGGCCTTGTTGGATTGAGTGACATAGAAACAGTATAGTTAGAATAAATAAACAAACAAACAAACAAATAAATAAATGTCACATTGCCATTGGCATATTTAAGGCATGTTTTGTCTTCTTTGTCTATAGGTCAATTTTCTCTATACTGCTGGCACCAACCACTGAACAAATCAACCCAGAGTTATTACTTTGGGAACAAAAACCAGGCTCAAATTTCTTACTTCGGACACAAGATGTGAAGATCTGGCTCTCTGGAGAAGGCTCTGATGGTGGGAAAGGTGGAAGGAAAGAGAAGAAGAGGATGACCAGCAGCAAGGTGGAAGGACTCAGTTACAGTGGTGATGGGTGCACCCTTGGAAGACCTGAAAGACCAGGTTAGTGACCAGGTTAGTGATCAACCATCATGGAGAAAATCTGTCTATGTGGTTGCTAAGAGTCAATACTGACTCAATGGCACATTTTCAATCGATCAACAGTCAGTAATTTCAGATACTGAGAGAACATTGGAAAATAGGGCTTCCAGCCCAGAATAAGGTCCAGGAAAGAACCCAAATTTTGACATATTTCCAAGGCAGAGAATATATTTTGCATGTTGAAGATCCCACTTTCAAACTTTGCCACAATTTCCTCCTACCTGAGTTGTACCACAATTCCCATCATTCCTCCTACCATGACCAAAAGTGAAAAGGATCTTAAGTCAGTGAGGTAGAATATACCCTACCTGAAAACCCAGAGACTAGGTTAATTCAGTTGAATTAACCCAGTTGAGTTAACCCAACTTTATGGGTTTATCTTATACATCAAACTACAAAATAGCCAAATCAAACAGTATGCAAAACTAACAAAACAAAACAAAAAAAACCCGACTAATGTTAAAACTAATGAAGCTTAGCCTGGTCTAATCCCAGTTAAAGATGGTTCAGATGACATAAGTGACTCAGTGTATCATTAGCCTGAGATGAATATTCCAATGTGTTAGCAGCAGATGAACACAGATAGTCCTGTCAAACAGGAAACAGTTAGGAGTCATCCAACTTTTTTTTTTTTTAATAATCATTAAAATTAAAAAAAAAAAAACCAAGATGGGGACTCAATCCTACTACTGTCAGAGCTGCTAGAGGCATGCCCATCCTCTTCTGAAATTCAGCCAGCCAGTGTAGCTGTAGGACACCTGAATGAAAAGGAAAGCAGAAAAAGACGTGGTTAGCCAACTAACATAGCTAACCAGGAATGTGAGTTTGGCCTGAAACAACTCTGGGGCTCTTTATAGCAACTCCTTCTAAAATCTAGTGTTTAGTGGATTATGGTGTTCCCATGATTCACTAACCCTACCCATGACCCAGTTATATAATATTATCCAAATGTAATCACTGTCAATCAAATGAGACTTGCTTTTCTGACATCAGAAGACACCTACAGTTATTTGGACTATAGCTCCCATAGTCCCCAGTTATCCTGGCTGACAAGTATGTGGGTTGGGCAGTGCTAGGAATCATAACTCATCTGGAGGGCATCTTATTTACTTACTCACTTACTTACTTACTTACTTACATTATTTGCAACCCACTCTACTCATATAGATTCTGAGCAGCCTATAACAGGGAAAGCCACATTAAGCATTAATAGCCTAGATAAACTGATGCTCTGGTTCAATATCACCAGTTCTCAGGAGGTCTCTGAAGATACAAGCAACGAAGAAGCAGGATAAAAATGTAATTAAAAAAGATATAAGGCAGCATCATATCTTGATCTCTCATGCTTTGTAATTAACTCTGTTAACTTGACCCAAGGGAGAAAAAGACAAGCAGTCAAATTGTTTGGAACTCCGTACTGACTTATCTAGAAACCTGTATCCCCTGGCAGGGATATGATCCAGGAAGCTGGAAAGCCAAGGAAAAGCTTTGGAGAAAGCACAGAATTGCAATTGTCGAAAGTCACTGCTGCAGATGTCATACATTAGGCATTATTCAGATCCAGCGTTCTCTTGCCCCAGAATGACACAATCTCTTATTTCAGTGGGTTCAATCACACTTCCTGGGTACAATCATAGTAGCTAGGCACCCAGACCAGAGCAACTGTCCAGAGCAAGTGTGGATACACATTTGGCTTCCAGAATAAGACTGGTTTTCATTAGAAACCGAGTCCTACCAACCACGGTTATTTCTTAACTGTAACGGGGGACTGTGTCACTTAGCCTTAGTCTCAGCACATGTTTGTTCCCAACATGTTTATTGTAGAATCGGACTGGAGCTCTGATGCCCTCTTTCCTGGGATTCCAAAAAGCCCTTAAAATCTGGCTTTGATCCCAGGCCTAGGGTTAATGCATTGGGGGGCAGGGGCATCATGCTTGGTTTTAATGGTTGTTTTTAGTCCAGGGTGTCTTGTTTTATTTTATTTATGTTTTTAAATTGTTTCAATTAGTATTATATTTTGTAAGCAGCCCAGAGTCCACTGGAGTGGGCAGCTATATTAGATGATGATGATGATGATGATGATGATGATGATGATGATGATGATGATCTTTCTCCTTGTCCATATATATTTGTGCCTTTGAGTCAGCATTAACTAGTGACTGCCTGGACTAGTCCCTGCAGTTTTCTTGGCAAGGTTTTTTGAAAGTGGTTTGCCAATGCCTGCTTCCTAGGGCTGAGAGAGAGTGACTGGCCCAAGGTCACCCTGCTGGCTTTGTGCCTAAGGCTGGACTAGAACTTATGGTCTCTAGCCTGATGCCTTAACCACTACACCAAACTGACTGTCTTGCCCTAACATCACGCGAGGAGAACTTCTCCAAATATTCTTAGTTAAATAGAACTTAACTAATTAAATCAGGATGTCTCTGCTCTGTTCTGTTCCATTCCATTCCATTCCCTCCTTAGAAGATCTTTCTGTTGAGCGTACATTTGATCATGGGTTGTCACAGTATTTGCAGTTAGTGTGTTAGATTAGCTGACTTTCCAAAGTTCCCTACAACTAATCAATATCCATCAAAGCAGGGTAAGAAAAAAGGCTCCGCTTTACCATACTAGTCCTTTTATCTATTGCTATCCCAAATGACAAAATGTCTGTAGTGATCAAAGTTCCAAGAAACGGAGTCCTTTATGGAAATGAGATGGAGGTATAGAGCGAGTGAAAAAACACCGCTTTGTACTGATAGGAAGGCAGGTTTGAGACCTCCAGCCTTCTACCTTACAGGCTCAGAACTTGTCAGCACACTGAGACACACAAAACCATCAATCTGAAAATCAGATATAGAAGGCTACAGTCTTGAGTGGGAGAAAAGGGTGGTTTAGCCAGTTCTCCTACCAGCCAACTCTCTCACTTAGAAAGGAAATCATACCGATTTGCAAGGATTTGGATTGAGAATGTATTCCGTCTATAGGAAGACATGTGTGTTGTGTTTGAGCCTGCCAGCTGGCAAGGAATCTGCATTACACAGCAAGAACATAAGAAGACTCCTGTTGGGTTGTAGAAGAAAAATGGGGATAATGCATAGAATAGGGTTCCTGTCCACCCCCAAGTTTGAATGGAGTGCCCCAAGGAAGGGAGAGAGGGAAAGGAAACTTTCTGCAAGAGAGAAGGGTCAAATCCATCAGAGAAAAGGCTGGACAGACAGACAGACCTGTTTGAGAATCTCAGCTTGGCACTGAGGCAGGTTTTCAGATTAGGTATCAAGCCTCAAGGAAAGGAAGTAGATGAGGAGGGGAGGGGGCACTTGCAGGCAAGACGGTGACCATGCGACAAGGAGACAAGAAAGCAGATTGGCACACAGAGTTACCAGAAAAGCAAGTGCAGTTGAAGATCAGACCATGCTTTATCTAAATAAAGAGAGTGAAGTGCATTGGTATATGGGTTTCTTTTATAGCTGTAGTTTGTGATAAAATTCATGCATTATTGGTTATGTCACTGTGATGTATTATGTATATCAAGTGAGAGAAAGTGTTCTGGGTCTGGTGTTGTCTAATTCTGTTTGTATTTTCTTCGTATACCTATCCTTCTGGAGAGGTACTTTCTGGGTCACTAGCTTAATAGAGAAGTTCATTCAACTGTTTGAGTGTAGCCACAATATTTCCTTCTCTACCCTTTTGGACAAAATCCTCTGATAATGCTTACCTAATGTAGTAGTCGGTAGAAATATAGTCCCCAGCATTGCCAGCATGTGGATTATTGAACATTAAATATAACACACACACACACACACACACACACATCTTTTCTTTATTTGTGGGAATAAAGCATGCAAAGAGTTACCTCTGGGACAGGCCTATGGGTTTCTGTGGTCATATGTTAATCTCACTCCAGTCGGTGAGCATGTTCTTAATTTAGAAAGCTTGGTCCATAAAGCAGGAAGAACCATCTTTGCCAAGTTCCCATATTAGAAACTCGGAAATCGTGAGTTTCACACATTCCTGAGAGCAATGTCCCTGCTATGAGAGTCATAGAAACTGGACAGGCTTGGCACAAAATCCCTGCTAATTTGGAACTTGTTCTTTATGGCACCCTTGAATCCATAGAAAGCCTTCAGAATGAAGGATCTTTGTGGTCTCAGGTGGTTTTACAAAACCACAGAGCTGTTGATCTAGTAATGTTTGGGGGGGGGGGGAAGCTTGTACATTTCTCCAAGAAGAAAGTTGTTTTTATGTGGGTAAAAGTAGGGTTTTAAAGGATTTTTAAAGGTGCCGTGATGGTATTTCATGAAACTGCAAACACTACAGGCGATAGCTGTTGGAGCTTTTCATGGCTCATCTTCCGAAATTTAGGTTTTATTAATGGCTTAATGGCTGTGGCTGTGTAGCTTTCTTGAGATCAATATGGGACTGGTTTGTGATTGCCTCTTTCTAAGATGTTTTTTTCAACTTTCAAGCATAGCTCAGCCTCTGGATTTTCTGGAGTTTTCCTGCCCAAGTATTACCCAAGGATGACCCTACCCAGCTTTCTAGATCAGCAAGACCACCTAGCTTCTGCTACTTGCTAAGCCAGACAACTGGATAGCCAGATCAGGAGGCCATTGCATATGCAAGACTGAAAATCGGTCCCCAAAAGCAGAGAGGCTTTAATTAACCCACACTTCTTTAGTATTAATTTTGTTTTCTTGCATCTGGCCACCCTAACTCTCCACTATATGCCTCTGGCATACTAACAAGCCCTGTTGTTATTTCCCAGCAACTGGAACTGAGAGATAGGCAGCTCAGAGTCTAAGTCACATAATGATTTAGAATCACAAGTAGCTTTAACACAATTCTTTAAGGCCCTCAAATCTCGTCTCTAAGGAAGAAAGAGATGAAAGAGAGAGGAATCACACTCAGAGAGAGAAAGGACTATCAGATCAGACCAGGTTGAATTAAACAAGACTAAGACAGGTAAAATAGCAAGAGTTTGATATTTGAAGATTATGTCCATCCCAAAAGTTGTTCCATGCAAACTAAGTTTTAAAATGAACAGAAACAGCCCCCCCCCCCAAAAAAAATCCTAAGTTTGCAACCACATCCAAGAAAAATGTACAGGATATCTTTACTTTGTTGTTCATTAGCTATAGCATCTAGGCAAATAAATTACCCTCAACATTGATCCCTTCTGGAAAGGTGGGTCTTTTCTAGGCCTCTTCAAATGTATACAAGCAAAGATAAATGTAACTTTTTCCTTCTGATTCATTTCGGCCATATCTGTGCATCAATACATTTCTATTATAGTTCTACTGCCATCCAGTGATAGAATTTTCTTAGTGAACATGTCTTACATGGCAATTTACTAAAAGAAGAGAGAGCTTTAAGAAATCAGGATACAAAATACTTTTTCTTCAATCTAGTCTTTTCAAGAGCTGTTCTGATTCACTTAAGAGTGGAGTTAGAAAGGCCAAATCTATAATGGCAAACGAATGTTCTAAGTGTGGATCGTTAGGTATCAGAACAGCACACCCAGGCTTAAGAAGAAGGTATAGGTAGGATTAAAGGAATATCAAATTTTTTCAGAAAAACAAAAGCTTTGGAAGGTGAAATACAAATAACGTAGTGAGGACTGATTATTCTTAGCGATAATATCACTTTTATTGATGAAAATAGGGAATGGAAGAAAATAGAAAGCATTATGGACTGTATTCACGCAACCCGTTAACCAAGATCCAGCAAATTCACACATACTAGATACATACTAACAATAGCTAGGTTTGGCTACTGTTGACCTTGATTAGGCTTTTTGCAATTGACTGGGAGAAGAGAGGGAATAAAAAGAGAGGAGGAGGAGGGGAAGGGGAAGGAGAGGAAGGAGAGGAAAGAGAAGGAGAGGGAGAGGGAGAGGGAGAGGGAGGGGGAGGAGGAGGAGGAGGAGGAGGAGGAGGAGGAGAAGGAGAAGGAGAAGGAGGAGGAGGAGGAGGAGGAGGAGGAGGAGGAGAAGGAGAAGGAGAAGGAGAAGGAGATGGAGAAGGAGAAGGAGAAGGAGAAGGAGAAGGAGAAGGAGAAGGAGAAGAAGAAGAAGAAGAAGAAGAAGAAGAAGAAGAAGAAGAAGAAGAAGAAGAAGAAGAAGAAGAAGAAGAAGAAGAAGAAGAAGAAGAAGAAGAAGAAGAAGAAGAAGAAGAAGACAGGGAGAGCACTTGGGACCTGAAGTGCTATGCAGTGCTGCTGAGTGAAGAAGCCAAACTGTCACATAACAGTTAAAAAACATGTAATCCTTTGATGCACAAGTCTCAAATGAATTTTAAAAAATACTGCAGATGAGTTCTATGAACAAAGATAAGTTGAGGCCAAACCTCTCAAACACCTTTCCGCGACAGAGCATCGTCTTAACTGGTTTAGCTCAAGCCATACCATAGCTCTAGAACTGTAAGACGAGAAAGAAACTTCTACTTAAAGAGCAAGATCTGTCATGGAAATGCTCCCTGGGATTTGATGGAACAAAAGGAGGATCATCTAATGATTGCCTCAAATTGGAGCACAGCACAATGAGGATGCTATAAAGATCTAAGAGTTCTGGCTGCATAAAAAAGCATGGAAGATGCTGGATTTGAGGGGAGGGGAAACAAATGAAAAACTGGGGCCCAGGTGGGTGCATTGAGATGGAAAGATTTGGCTGGAATGTTGAAGGGTAACATTTTGCTGCATTATGTTACAAGCCTCACTTAATGTCTTTCTCTCCCATTACCAGCTTTGCTCTAGGCTCAACCCTTCTTCTTAATTAAAGATTATACAGAAATAGCAGCTGTAATCATTTGTTTAACTCAGAAGGAGCAAAGGAAAGAAAGCTACTTGAGAGGTTTTTTATAAGGCCTAATGCCACTTAGCAAAAAGGTCTTGTTGATTCCAACAAAGCACAGAACTTTGACCCTGTGGTTAAAGAAGATACAAATTGTAATGAAATGGTGTCCAGTCTTTAGAATGGGTTGGATCAATGATGGAAAGACACTCTACCCTGTTTCCACAGTCATGGAGAGTTATTGAAGTTGGGCACAGGAGATGCTTGACCTCTGGGGCACCAGCAGTGCAGAGCAGCTGTGGACCTCGATGCTTAACTGTCATGTCAATAGCAAGTGTCTCATGATGGGAAACAAATCCAGAAGTTGGTGTGGACAATTAAGGCAATAAAGAAGGAAAGACAAACTGACTTGGATTCTCACTTGGGAGATGTAAAAATGAGTGAAATGGCATGGAAGGGAACAGAAAGTGAGATGCACTTGACAGAAAAAGAAATATGCCACGGTTCATTGCTTTGTGAGGAAAATGAAATCTCTTCTTATCTTGATTTGAAGAGGGCTTTTGCTTCTCCAGAGGGTTCTGCTCTGTATTTCTGTAGGTTGCACTTGGGTGTCCTTTCAAACCATGGAGCATGACCTTTTCCCAAGGCAGAATTCACCTTGTTCTGCTCCTTCTCAACAGCTGGTCTTATTTAGTATTGGGGTTAGTAGTGCTGACTATGCCCCCCAGGACCCAATTACCCCCTCTGTAGGATGGGGGCTCCAATCTGTCTTAGCCCTAAGCCTCATCCTTCTTCTACTGCTTCCTACAATCTTTTCCTATTTCATTCTACCTGTCTTTTGGTATATTTTTTAATTTCTTCCTTCTAGTCTCTTCTGGAAAAAAATGTTCCAGCTAACAACATTGCTTCATCACCTTTCATCTGACATAGACAATTTGCCTAGTCCTGTTAGAATATGAGTTTGTTCCTGTAGCCAAAATGACAAAGAGCTCCAACTGAAAATTAGTGAAAAGGGCATACTTCTTCTCTAGCCCCAAAAATCTCACTCAAGATCCATGAAACCAGGACATTCTGATTTCCTGCCACATCATATAAGTAGATCAATCTGGCTTTCTGAAAATTGCAGCCTGGACACGGCACCAATTGGTCAAATAATCAGAGAAAATCAGAGGATGCTGTTTGGATGGATACCTTAACCCAGATGAACACAATCAAATGCTTCTATGAAGGCAACAAAAAGAGAGAGTATCTTTCCTCCCCATTGAGTCAATACTCATTTTGTTTTGGTGCTCAGCATACAACTTGCAGTGAGGGAGGAGAGGAAGATTTGCTGTTTCTAAAAGAGCCGTGACCAAGTGAAGCTACAGGCTTTATAACTCCACTAAGCTGGACATCTCATCCATCAGACTCAGAAGCAGCTGCCATTTGACATATTTCTATCACAATCCTGAATTATTAAATTCGGAGGATGCACACATTATGCATCCCAGTTAGGTCCCAATCCAATGCAGTGATGTCTCCTTCCTTCCTCTTTGCCTTTGGTGCTCTCGTCACTGGCTTCCAAACAATCCTCCACAATGAAAGGTCTCCTTAAGGAAACTAGAGACATTACTGGGCTAGGTCTAAAATGCTCTCTGTTGTGGTGATACTGTTATTGTTGGTTGCACAGTCAGCCAGATGTTTAGAGTGGATTTGGCATTTTTCTCCACCTATTTAGTCCTTCCCAAGGACCTGGGATAGACAGATGTTGTTGGTCAATGGTGTTAAAGGTATCATCACAGGATGTATGCTGTTCCAAGTAAAGCTGCCTTTTGCAATTGACTGATGGTGGTTTTGTTAATGCCGATGGTCTTCAAGTGGTGCTCCAGATGTTTTGGGATTGCACCCAAGGCACCTATTACTATTGGTACTATCTTTGCTTTTTTTTTTGCCACAGTCTTTCTATTTCTATTGGCAGGTCTTTATATTTTGTGATTTTGTCCAGTTCTTTCTCTTCTATTCTGCTCTCTCCAGGTATTGCAATGTCCACTATCCAGACTTTTTTGTCATCATCATCATCATCATCATCATCATCATCATCATCATCATCATCATCATCATTTCTGGAAAGTAGCAATGTTTTGACAGTTTGCAGAAAATTAAGTGGTGGATCTTAGCTAGGGATCTTCTTTTAGAACAAGGACAGTAGTAATCAAAAGCAAACCAATTGTCAAGATCCCACCCAATTCAGTTCCTAGAGACACTATTTTGGGGGAGAAGAGTTAGGATTTCATAGGATAGGGGTGGGCCAAAACACATACTTAATATTGGGGGGCTGAATGCTGCAAAGTATGTGAAGCCACACTATACGGGCTGGGTTTTAATGGACAGTTTAAGGGAGGGGGTTGTTTTTGTTTCTTAATTGTGTTTTATGTGTTTTATAGAACTTGCCATGCATTTATTCTATTGCAGGAAATTCTGCTGTAATTTTCCAACCATCATAGTCAAATAGCCTCCAAGGGCCACACAGAGGACTCAAAGATTGTGTGTGTCCTTGGGGCCGCAGGTCGCCTATCCTCAAAAATTCCACTTTCGTGCAAGACCTGAAGAATTTCCAAAAGGTCTGGGTGCTACCCAAGATGTCTCACTTAGCCATAATAATTCTAACCATCTCCTAAGTTCTGCTGTGACTCCCATCCTCTTCCCAAATCATTTCCATCAAAAGGTGATAGTGGATCCAGAAGGAAATTAAGATTTGCTGTAGGAATGCTTATACACTATGCTGACAGAAAAGATCTACTCAGAAGGAAAGCTCCACTTGAAAGATGGATGATATTTCATAAATTAAAAGTTTATGAAAATCCTAACAGCTATTCTTTGGCATGAAGAAGAGCCTCCAGAATAAATAATTTTGGGGATGTCCTCAGACCGCATCTAGTATACAATTCCCTAACACACTGTTTCTTTTACCCCAAAATTAAGAAAGGAGAAGTGGGGGAGAACCCACCATGAAACCTGAAATCTTGTGACTTTCAATCTATTATCCTGTGATAGCAATGAATTCCTCTGACCAAAGCATTTCCTGGGAAATTAATGACCATCTTGCTTAACAGCCCAAAGCTCTACTTTGAGCCAATCATCAGTGCCCAGGAAATGTTGCGGCCTTTGAACATTATTGTTGCGTCATAAAAACCAGCTAACATGCCACTTTGCAATGTCGCTCTCAGGATGGGGCGATGCGTTTGCAGTTGGGCAGAGTTCATCTTTCTCATGGCCAAGTGGTCATTGGTTTCATTTTAAAGGCATCACACTCCCATCGCTCAAGAACATTTGCGTGGGCTTGAACGGACTCCACACGACATGCAAAATTGTGGGGGTTTTGGCTTTGGCAGGGAACCAAGCAATGCATGATAAAGTTCAGCCTGGATAAGCTTGGGATGATACACCTCCTTGATATTGTTCTATGCAAAATGGCAAATTCCCTGTGGGTAAGATTTGCATAAGATATTCAGCATTTTTAGCAGCCTACCTTTGTTTCCTTAAGCAGGAATGCAAGGAGAAAAGAATGAGACCTGCCATGACTTTGTGAACCAGACCATCTTCTTCATGTAAAGACCTATGTTTAAACAGTAAAACCCTCTCATTTGCAAAGGTCCAGCCTTCTCAAGGAGAAAAAAAAATACAAAAAACAATGATCTCCACATTATATTAAGTCTGAAAAAATCTGTCCTAAATTGGGAAGGCATGCATATCTACTTAACATGTTGCAATTTGCTCTTTCTCCAAATTAAGATCGCTTAGCAATCCAAATAAATTACAGAGCAAGACTCTGAGAGGCCAAAGTTATGCGTGTCTAACGTAGCTTGGTTACATTCAAATTATGGAAGTGGTTGGAATGTATGGAACAGCATAGATATTGAAAAAGAGCGAGATCACACAGAGTGACTGCTCTCAAGGAGATTTCCTTTACTTCCTAATCTCTGTGCAAAATATGTAATTTTCAGCATGAAGATAATAGCACAGAGGACTATATGACTCAGAACTGGCACCTTTCAGATTGTTGGATGACCACTGAAGTTAGAAATTGTGGGAGTTTCAGTCCATTTGCAACTGAGTGAATATATGCAGGTCTTTCTTTTTTAAGTGAAGAAAAGTAAAGGAAAAAACTATGGACTTCTCATACCATTTTTCTCTGTGTGAGTAAAGAATCTTATCAACACCGAGGGTATGTTTTGATCTACCCTTACTCTCTCCAAATAAGATTATTTTGAAGCACAGAATCTTAAAATCATAGGGTTTGAAGGAGTTATTTAGATCAGGTCCAACCCTTTGCTTAGTGCAGGAATACATATTAAAGCCTTGCAGATAGAAAGCTGAACAGCCTGTGCCGCTACACTTCCAGGGAAGGTGAGCCCAACACCTCTCCCAGCAACTGATCCTCCTCTCACATTGTTCATCCTGTTAGGAAGTTTTTCTATCATTTAGTTGGAATCTGCCTTGGTGAAACTTAAATCCATTATTTCATGGCTCACGCTCTGGAACAATGGAGAACAATTTGGATCTTCCTCTGTGTAGATACTTTTAGTTATCTGGAAAGAGCTAATCCTCCCCAGTCCTACCCCTGCTGTCTTCACTTCTCAAGGCAAAACATCATTCATTCATTCATTCATTCATTCATTCATTCATTCATTCATTCATTCATTCTCTTCATAAAATTTGGCGTCTAAATTGCCTGGTCTTTCCTGTTGCTCTTTTCTGAACCTTTTCCAGTTTCTCTTACTCTATAAATTGTGGAGCCCAGAAATGGACAAAGTAATGAAATTGGTGTCTAAGCAGTACTTCCTATGATTCCTCATAGGAATCCCTCAATAATTCCTCAGATGTTCTGCCATTAAGCAATGGTTCCCCCTCCCATGATAAAACTTCCTCCTCCTCCTCCTCCTCCTCCTCCTCCTTGCAATTTTGAGAGTTGAAATGTGTTTATGCATTTCTGCATGTGGCAACTGAATCTGAGTGAAGTTCTTGAAGCATTTTCCCAGCATCACTTTTCAAGGGACAGAAAAAATGGGTGAAGAAAGAGAAAACATATTTCCTCCTGTAAATACTAGGTTAAATGTTATGCATTTACTGTAAATATTTTTCATTATCTTTTATTCTCCTCCTTAACATGGAAAGAGCAGAAAAGATTCTTTGAGAGACCAATTCACGTACAGTGGCACATTTTTACCTGAAACGCTGTTGGTTCTCCTTGATGGAAATAAAAATTGGAAAGTTTGGAGACACTAAATCTACCCTTGCTTTAAGAAGAATGAAATGGTTGTATCTCATCTAATGAACAACCTGACAGCACCTCTTTGGGGACCTGATTTATAGTAACATAGCTGCCTTGTTACAATTGTATTTGAAATTGTGGTTCCTTCGTGACCATTTTCTTCTTGTCGGGGGTATGAATTATTATTTCTCATTCCCTGCAAAATGATTGCTCAGAGGGACAGTGGTTTTGTAACCTGGCCTGATAAATTAAAAATGAGTACAGTGCATTTCTAAACACTTGCAGAAACCGAGAGGGAGACCCAACTACATATTACACTCATTTTATGTAATGTAGCTGCTGAGTGTAAACACAATGTTAAGAATGTTGGATGCTTTACAGGGAATGGCAAAAAAAGAAAAAAAATGCTAGAAAGGAACAAAAATAAACAAAGACAGCAGAAGCTGTGGCATGAACTCTACTTAGCTCTTTTCTCAAATACAATCACAGTGTTTCCTTCCACTCTCTCTTTCCTCAGATTTGAATTTGTCCTCATACTTCAGTATCTTCCTTTGTATGATTTTGTGTGAATGGGGGCCTTCGTTGGCTTTTAACCAATAAAATGGCTGGGTTGTCCCAAATGATGATGCAGTGAATACTGGTGGATACTGGTTAAGCATTATCAGTCAATGTTTATCACTTGGTAAGATTACACCAAAAGAAACTAGACATTCCTTAGGATAATTGTCGCATGTAAATTCTTAGAATTAGTGGAGATGTTGAAACTGACTACCTTGTTCAAAGAAAGAACACTGTCCAGCTTTGTTTCTATGTGGAAACCACTCTTGGATGTTTTACTTGATACACACAAGAAAGAAAGAAAGAAAGAAAGAAAGAAAGAAAGAAAGAAAGAAAGAAAGAAAGAAAGAAAGAAAGAAAGAAAGAAAGAAAGAAAGAAAGAAAGAGAGAGAGAGAGAGAGAGAGAGAGAGAGAGAAAGAAAGAAAGAAAGAAAGAAAGAAAGAAAGAAAGAAAGAAAGAAAGAAAGAAAGAAAGAAAGAAAGAAAGAAAGAAATTTTGACTTCGGGATTTGATGACTGATCTGTTTTATAATTACAGAAGTACCTTGTATTATTTTTTTTATATTTTCACTGATATAGACTTACTTTGTAAAGTTCTTTTTAATGTTACAGTAAAGGGTAGTTTTTATTGTGTGATTTTTTTAGATATTGGAGTAAGAGGTGAATTTATTCTATACCTATACCTGTACCAAAGAAAGTCAGAAGTTACCTTTTTTCTTCCTGTACTTTTCTTTTTTATTATTATTTTTTTCTTTTCTTTTGATCTTTTTGTATTTTACTGTTTTCTGAATGTGTGTGTGTGTGTGTGTGTATAATTGGATAATTGTCACATGTGTTCAGTCTTTATGTCCCAGCCAGAAAGAGCTTTGGCTGTTCTAATACCTTCTTCCCACATACTATCTAGCTGTGTTTGAATAGCACATTTAACTGAGTCTGGTGGTGACCCAATGGCTAAATTTACACAATAAGCAAAACTTTATTAGTGGCAATCTTGGATGGATTTCTTGCAGCTTTCCATGCTGAAGGAACACAGCTCATGATGTTAGTTTAGGATTCAGTGTATTGTGTGAATATAGAAAATGGGTTACTTCAGTAACCAAATGAATTAAATTGTATGAAAACTTCCTGCAGACTGAGATTTGAACTTGAAGGTCTGTAGGTAGATGTCAAAGGACATAGATCTTGATGAGATGGTTTTATTGTAAAGACTAGAAAAGCTGTGAATAGATAGGGAAACAATTCTTGCAAGCTAAGACTCAAGTCATATATACATTCAGCAGACCCAAGATTAACATCTTATGACTGCCTGTTCATCATAATGGACTAAGACCCATTTGTTTCTCAGCAGGAGGAGCAATTGACAGCTGTGCATTGCTACCATAATGGGCAATTCTGGTTTCAGGCTCCTTGCTCACTCCAACTCTCACACTAGCATGGGAAGAAACAGAACAGCATTGACACCATTCCAACCTCTGCAAGAATGTTGGCTCTGTTTTTCAGCCTGTTCATGTACAGCTGAATTCATGGGTTGGTTCATCAGGGGACAGCAAATTAATGCAATCCCATTTGCCAATGATGTATTCCATTTCTTTCTGTAATAGAGCTTGCTTTTTCTGTTGTATATGGTGCCTACATCCTTTCAGATCCTGCAGTATGGATTCATTCTATTTCTGTCTCTGCCAATATCTCTATTTATCTCTGTACATATATCAGATCTATGGTTAACCTCTATAACACTTTCTCTTGCCCACTCATCAGAATGGCCTGAGGGGTGTGTGTGTGTATGTGTGTGTGTACGTGGTGTATATGTCTGTTGGTCTGTCTTCTAATGCATAAGCATCACAGGACAGTTTTGTTTGTTTTTTGTCTGCACTCAGTCTTTGCTGACCCTGCAGTGACTGCCTGGACGAGTCCTTGCAGTTTTCAAGGCAATTGTTTTTCGGAAGTGGTTTGCCAGAGCCTCCTTCCTAGAGCAGAGCCCAGCTGGCGAGCGCAGGAGGCGGGGTTTCCATTGCTTCGCGCCCTTTGCGGGAGCCCGCAGTTTTTCACGCTTACCGGCAGCTGCTCCAGACTCCTTTTTTGCAAGGCGCCGCCAGCATTTTTCCTCCCACCAGAGTGAGAGTCCCCATTTATCTACTCACGTGAGTTTTTGAACTGTTGGGTTTACAGGAACTGGGGAGGAAACAGGAGCTCACCCTGCTAACGTGAAGGCTGGACTCGAACCGCTGAAGCGTCGATCATTTCTGGCCAGCAACTTTCAGCGTCATTAAGCCGCTGCGCCACCGCGTCCCCTCACAGGACAGTAAATAACTATTAAATCAGCCAAAAGCAAGAAATAGACGGTGATCAGAGGTAACTTGTTCAAAGAAAAATGTCACCACTTCCTAAAGTGGAAAGTCTTAGGTTTGGAAGGAGAAGAGAATGGATAAAGCGAATGAACAAGATCAAGCAGATATTTTGGATGTCCTTAAAAGAGCTCCAAATTATCACTAGGGAGAAATCAAAATGGAACACATTTGTCCATATAATCACCAGGAGCCAGGCCCAACGTGATGGCACCTGACTAATTATGAACACGCTCAAGTGTTCTGGATCAACTGCAGCCTTTGAAGACTGTGTAAAGGCCAGTCCAAGTAGAATACTCTGCAGTAACACAATCCAGATGAAGCCACCAGGGACACAGAGGGAGAAAGGTTATAGCTGTAGACATTCACTATTGAGATGAAACCATCAAATACAATCCCACAGTAACAGAGAAATATGGAAAGTTGCTGTCAGATCATTGGTCTAACTAGCTAGTATTATTAACACTGACTGACAGCACCTCATTAAGCTTTTACAGAAGAACTTTTTCTATCCTAGATGGAGTTTCCAGAATATATCAGGAGTCTTCTGCAGGCAGAATCAAGCATCTGCCACTGAGCTATCAGGTCTGTTCTTGATTAGATCTTTCCAGTCTTGCTAAAATACAATTTAAACAAAGTAGTTAATTCCTGACAAAATTATATGTAATGTCCAGGCTTTCTAGCACCAGAGAATCCTTTGTATAACATTCTATCTGCCTACAAGCCCATCAAACATTCAGCATGGAACTCCTGGGCTTTCAAATGATTTGGAGTATTTTTGAACATGTAAAGTGGGCGCAATTATGTTAGTTCCATTTGCCCCATGTTTACAAATCTGTCATAATATTTCTTGAATGTGAGAGGCTGATAAGCATTTTGTTTGCAGCTTTGCCCAATAATGACAGTTTTGCAAACCTTTTCCACAATATAGTACATTTTTGTATAGAACTTTCTGGAAATACAGTTGTTGTTATTATTATTGGTGAACTGCATTGCAAAATTCAGAGAAACATGAATTTCAAATGACAACCCAATTCAATGTTGAATGCAAACTGAACAAATGTCTTCCCCATTCCTAGAAAACATATTCACTTTATCTGGCTTTGCCTAGGTCTTTTGGGATTCTTGATAATCTCATATCCACAAAGATTATACTGTATTTTTGAATATGTCTGATATGGGTATATATTCATATGTAAATGGATTAATTTCTAAGGAATCAGAGATACCCAGAGTACATCTTGAGAACCATGAGCATTAAATAACTCCATCTTATTCTGGATGCATTGCAATTACACTTTCCATAACAATTTAGTTTCCATTCATGTTGGACAGCTGTTGACCCAAGAATTCATATTATCTTTGGCCTAACTCGTGTTCTTCTTGAGAAGGAAGCTTTGACCATTCTTTGCCTTGGTCAATTGACTTTTGCAACACTTGCAAGCAATCATCCAAGATTTAGCAGCTGGATTAGAAGCATCATTTCCTAATGATGAACAGAAGCTGCTCTTGGAAGTAAATCTGAGATTCTATAGGCAGCAATAAATACGAGGTGAATCCAAGCTCTTGCTGTTCCCCCCTCTTCAAATAACTGATTGAGTATCCCCTATTTTGAAGTCAGTCCTGAAATATGGATTTCTTCTCTCATCACCATTTCTCACCTGGCTGCCTCAGTCATTAAGCTGTCCTAAAGATCTGTTAGCTAGGTCTGACTGCCAGTTATATATCATAACTTAGGGTGAGTTGTGATAAGACACAAATTGATTGTAGGAGCCATGTGTTCAGAACTCAGGCAAACTTGCCTGTTGACTACAGAAAAAAACCCAGTAAGAATCCTAATGTAAATCTGTTAGTTAAAGAAAGCAAACATGTCTTTCTTCTTCTTCTTCTTCTTCTTCTTCTTCTTCTTGAAAAAAATATTGTATTGTAATAGCAAGGAAGGGAGGAAGGAAGGAAGGAAGGAAGGAAGGAAGGAAGGAAGGAAGGAAGGAAGGAAGGAAGGAAGGAAGGAAGGAAGGAAGGAAGGCAGGCAGGCAGGCAGGCAGGCAGGCAGGCAGGCAGGCAAGCAGCTAGAGATCTTGACTGTGTAGGGAATCCATACGTTTAATTCAAATGTCCTGTTTCATAATTTAGCAGCATGCTGGTTACTTGGTGGTGACGAAAAGAACTTTGATTGTTAAACATGCACTTAATTTGCATACATTTGAGACCCAACTGGATATAGCAATCAGTTAGATTATGTTATCTTCCCTATTTTTCAGCCCCCAAGCAAAGAGATTTGCTATTCTTCATGGTTAAAAAGATGAATCTGGTTCAATGGATCCCAAAACAAATAAGCTCAGGCTTACTACAGATTTGTGTAGGGACTAACCATTGAATTTGCAAAGTCTAAAAAGGATCCAACAGTTAGCTGAAACACCTCCTCATTATGCTGGGTATATATGTGTCTGAATTACTTCCATACAAGCAGACACACAGCAGTTACTTTCGGCTTAATTTTCCCCAGGTGTATTCCTCTCTTTTTCATGAATGAGTAATCCCAACAAATTAGGAATTACATAATCAAGATGCAAATAATGGGAAGCCAATTCAGAGTGAGGGCAGGAAGATTTTATTTTGAATGACTATCAGGAAAAAAGCCATATTTAGAATTTTTATACACTTATTTTTACCCCTAATACTGCTGAACAATGGAGTGATCTTTTGCAGGTGTACAAACGTTTGCAAAACATATTCCTTATTTTAGCTTTATGATCTGCATATTTAATGTTGTTTGGGCAAGTCAAAGTGATTATAACCTGAAACTGAAGTTAAAAAATTAAGAACAATCAATTAAAGGAACTGTTAAAAACAGCAATGATTTGAAATACCACATCATGTGGTATTTTGAATCTCTGCTCTTTTTAACAGCTAACTGATGTAGAATATTATTTTGGTTTTTAAAATGTTATTGGGTGTTTTATGGTAGGCTTTTGCTATAGGCTGTCTATAATAAAATAATTCTGATTTATTAGAAATTAATAAATAATTATGATAATTTTAATGAGTGGCAAATATTTTATCAAGGAATACTGAGAGGTTAATATCAATAGGTGTTTCTCATTAATGGTGAAAACTTCCATTTTAATGGAAAATTTTGGTTCAGCCCCAATTATCATGTACAACAGAGACATTTTTTTTCTTAACATAATGAATAGGCTCATTATAAAGGCAAATAAATAAATAAAGAATATTACCATGCAGAAGCAGAATAAATTTGGATGGATCAATCTGTGAATGTGAAAAAGCAGTTCCCCAAGGAATTTTGCCAGCTCAAAATGTGTGAGATGATATTGCTTGGTGAATTATTATGAAGAACTTGCTTCCTAGCACTTTTAGGATAATCCTTTGTGTTGCCTGAGATGAAAAGCACAGTGGCAGAATGTCAAGAGATATTAAGGCAAAAAGCAGAAAAGTTTAGGGTTTTTTTTTTAAATTTCATTTTACTGGATGATGCAAGTTGGAAGATGCCAAAAACTGTGTCGCTTTTTCAGACTTGATCTGCTAGCCAATGCGGCATTAGAAAAGCTTTTTTTCCTAAAAATATGATTTCAAAAATTCCCTCTCTCCCCATAAGCCCATCCATTCTGTGTGGAATGGATCTGGGGAGGAGGATGGTTCTGCTCCTTTTCAATTCACTATTTTGGAGTGGGCTTGGTTTGAAAGAATGGCATTCCAATAGAAGAGAATGGCATTCTTATGGACCAGTTCTCCCAACCATGCCTACAACTTCCAAAATTAAATGAACAGGCCAACTTGGAACACTAGGAGTAGGAATCCAAAAGCCCAAAGAAAATCATTCCGTTATTGTCAGTAAATATTGGGCTATAAATTCTAAGGATGCAGAGACCGCATGCTGCCTCCTAGTCATAGGTTCCTCTCTGGATAAAAGGAAACCCTTTAATAGAAATTAACTTGCACACATTCTTCAGAGCATATTCATTTTATCCCACCCCAAAACTCTTAATTGCAAAAATTAGAAACATTTGCCCGACTTTTATTTTTTCCCTAAATGTGTAAGTATAAGCATTTGCTCTTGATAAAAAGTTTCTACAGAACAAGTTCAAAAGTATCATCCGTGTGTGCAAAGACTTCTTTTCATAAGAAAGGTTGCACCATCAAACTATATTAAATAAGCTAAGTTACAGATCTCTGGAGACCCAGGTAATTTTTTTTAGATTTTCAGTTTGAACCTCTAGAATTAAACACCTGAGTACCACTTCAGTTCAAAGGAATACTTTGATAAAGGCTCAGATCAAGCAAATCATGAAGCACATCCCAGCCATTGTAACTCCAACTCCTTTTAACTCCAATCAATAAGACCCAATTTACAGGTATAAATGATCCCCTCATTCCACCTAAGCATTTAAACTTGGCTTGAAACAATATCTCCTTCCCTTTACAGGCCCCTTTTCCTCCTGGTTTTTAACCATCTTATTTTATGAAGAGGCCTAAGAAATTCAAAAGCTTGCAGCTATAAAATTCTACTGTTTGTCTTATTGAGATATTTCCTTTGTGGATTTTAGATATTTAGACTTGGAGCTGGTGCAGGTGTCAGACCTCAGAATGGTGACTGGAGCAACAGTGGAAGTAGCAAAAATTGCAGTGATGAAGCAACAGCAGAATGAGAGTGTAGATTCTCTGTGCACAGACTCTGGAAAACCCTCTGGTTTACAGAGGACATCCAGAGAATGAAGTAGCAGAAGAGACACCCAGAACATAATTGGGGGAAGATAAAGAGTGACTCCAACCAGACACAGGTAAGAGCTTTGTTCTGAGTTGAATTCCAGTTTTGCATGTCCAATGGAATTCACTGAGGCAAGGTCTTGTGTTGTTATCTGAGAGGAGTTCATGCCTGAGGAAGTGGACAAGATCCTTAAATCAAACCTGTGTTTTAGATCCATGCCCCTCCTGGTCGATTAAGCCTCCAGGGAGGGGGTGTATGGGTGGTTAATGCTTATTTGAGAGAGCAGGTGATTTTACCAGCTCTGATGAAATTCTCAGGAAGCCATCACTGGGTCCAACAGATCAGGACAATTGTTATGCTCTTTTCGACCTTCCCTAAAAGGTTGTTGAGAAGGTGGTGGGATTGTAGCTCAAAAGGGTCTGGAGGAAATAGATTATCTGAACCCTTTTTAGATGGGAATTCAGCTACTGAGACAGCTGTGCTTGTGCTTGTCAATGACTGATGGTGGGGCCTGAATGTAACATTGCATCTATTCTGGCTTTCCTTGATTTCTCAGAGGCCCATGGTATCATCAACCAGGGTATCCTTCTGGACTAGCTCAGGGGTTGGGAGTGGGAGGTCTAGTCTTGGTGGTTCTCCTCCTTCCTGCATGGCTGGTTCCAGCTGGTAATTTGGGGGGGAGGGCTCCATCTCTAAACTCCTGTTCTTCAGAGTGCCTCAGAACTCTACCTTCTGCCCACTTTAACATCTGCATGAAGCTGCTGGGGAGGTCATCCATCAGTATGGAATGCAGTATCATCAGTATCCTGATGACACCCAACTTTGTATCTCAATCCCTTGGTCAGCAGGTGAAACTCTCAAGGTTCTATCCCAGTGTCTGGAGGCTGTGGGGGTCTGGATGGGGAAGGATTGATTTTGGTTGGAGATGCACTGCTCAGACCTAGTGTATATTGTGGGACTCCTCCTGGGCTCCCAGTTCCTGTTTAATGAGCAGGTGGCAGCTATGGTCAGGAGGGCCATTGCATTTCTTTGTCTTGTGCACCAGTTGTACCCATTCCTGGATTGGGAGGCCCTACTCACTGTCACCCATGTCCTAGTCACCTCCTGCCTGGATTACTGCAACATGATCTACATTGGAGTACCACTAAAGACAATCCAGAAGTTACAATTGTTTGGAATGCAGTAGTATGGGTAGTGGTGGATGTATCTTGATATGTCTATGTAACCCCACTACTTCACAGCTTCACTGGATCTCTATAAGCTTCAGGATGGAATTCAAGGTGCTGATTAACATCTATAAAGCTCTACATGGGACAGGTTATTTGTGGGAGTACCTCCCTCCAGTGATCTCTGCCCATCCCACATGCTCTAAGAGAGTGGACACGCTTTGGGTACCTTCTATCCATTCCACTGAAAGGGATGCAGAAGGCATACCTTTTTATGGTAGCCCATGCCCTTTGGAACAATCTCTCCTCTAGGGTTTAAAGGCTTTAAAAACATGGCTCTTTATTTTCTCAGGCATTGGGACCAAGTTGAGAAGAGTTCCCATCTGGAGTGGGATATGAACGTGAGCCAGGTTGCATATTAATGATTCTTTGCCTTTTAATTTAAATTGCTCTTTTCATTGGTTGTTTGTAGTTGTTGTAAGCCTCCCAGAGTCACCATTTTCAAGTTGGGTATCATATAAATTCTTTAAATAAAAAATAATATGGGCATGAATGACTTTAAATTGCATCTTCCACCCCTCCTCTGAATTTCTTTCAAGGGGGGTTGGTGTCATAAAATGCTGCCTTTTTCCAACGTACAGAGTGGGGGATGGGGAGAGAGATGAAGATGATCTATGGATACATAGATTGTAGAAATGAATAGTGTCTCTCAGCAGCCTGAGATAACAAACCAAGGAAAAAAATGAAGAACTTGGAAATAGAAAGAGAATTTAGTGGAGATGAACAATGTGACAAGGCAACTGAACTTGGACAGCACTGATGTGAAGAATTTCAAAAGTCTGAACCTCTGACTCCTTACTTCTTATCTTCTTATTGGCAGAGAATGGAATGTGTTCCTCCTTCAAAAAAGTCAAGAACAAGTTGCCTAAATCAGCAACTTCGCAGTCCTTCCAAAATGACTATAATTGATTTCAAGTCATTGCTTAATAAGGAAGCAAACACCGTGTCACCAGCCACCTGCAAGGTAACTTTGAACTTTGCATAAAGGTAGAAAGAAAGAAAATTTAACATTCAGGTTCTGGAGAAAAAAGAGGGGGGAAATCCAACAACTAAGAGCAAATTCAGTGGAAAGGAAAACAATTATACTCATTCTTTTCCTATGGTGATGATTATATTATTGGTGATGATGGTAACACAGATCAATTTTCTTTAAGAAAATGGGTGCCCACCTCCCTGGCCCCATTCCCACCCCACTATGCATCTTGTTTTTCATTCAGAAATACAGACATCCCCTTGAGGGTTAGAAGGAAAACCAGAAGTATTGCTCTGTGTCAAATGTTTACCCCTCTCTGAACATTACCCCTCTTCTGCCTCCCACATAAGTAGCAAATAAAGTTGCCCAGGAGCCCTTCTTACACCCCTGGCAGGAGTTAGCTCATGGCATGCCAGCCCATTCAGCACAGACAGACATGGCCAATGAAGTTGATAGCAGAAACAAAACCCAAAAGAAAGGAGAACATCCAGGGAAGGTGTGGAGCAATAGGAGAGAGATTTTGTGAATGGTCTTTGATTCTCTGGCACAACTGGGCAGAATGGAAAAGTGTGGAGGAGGGAGAAGGATTTGGGGGTAGAGGAGGAGAAGGAAAAAGAGAAGACAAGAAACCAAAGAAGAATGGAAGAAAAGACACTAGGATGGTCCAGACAAGGTCCAAAACTAGATGGAGTACCAACCATTTTTGGGGTTGGAGTCCCTTCCTTCCTTCCTTCCTTCCTTCCTTCCTTCCTTCCTTCCTTCCTTCCTTCCTTCCTTCCTTCCTTCCTTCCTTCCTTCCTTCCTTCCTTCCTTCCTTCCTTCCTTCCTTCCTTCCTTCCTTCCTTCCTTCCTTCCTTCCTTCCTTCCTTCCTTCCTTCCTTCCTTCCTTCCTTCCTTCCTTCCTTCTACAAATGTTTAACTTCTAGAGGTCATATGAGGTTGCCTAAATCAGCAACTTCGCAGTCCTTCCAAAATGACTATAATTGATTTCAAGTCATTGCTTAATAAGGAAGCAAACACCGTGTCACCAGCCACCTGCAAGGTAACTTTGAAAAATATGATAGCATTATTGGGCAAGTTGGATATAGGTTTTCAGCCCTTTTTTGGCTGTGGGGAGGGAGTTGGTTTGGTTTTGTTTGTCATGTCCTAAACCAAATATGGACTTATCATGCTTATTTTGCTAAATTATTTTAGCAACAACCACCATTGTTCAGTTCAGTTTTGCCCTAAACATGCAACCTAGGGAGACTCCAAAATTGCAAAAAAAAAAAAAAAAAGTGAGGAGAGAATTATGTGGCTTCTAGCAATTGGTTGTCCAGCCCTGTTCTACCTCCATGCCTTCTTTTTGAATTGGAGTAGAAAGGTTGGTTTTGGGGTGGGTGGGTTGCTTGCTTGGTTGGTTGGTCAGTCAGAGCAGATGTTCATAATTTTGGTGACTATCAAATCACATGCTATTTTATGCCTCCCAGTAAACAAACTGGACTTTACAAGCCTAATTAAGAGAATAACAATGTCATTTATGTAACACAATGCAGACAGGGTTATATATCACCCATCTGACAATATTAAGGTGGACATAAATTCTCTTTCCCTCTTTTCTAGCTGTCTCACTTTTTCCCACCCAATGGTGACAGACAACAGCCACAAAAATCCCCTTGTCTCCCCCACAATCCACAAGGTGAAAAATACTCTGGCTTCCTTTCCTTGTGGTTATTCTAGAGAGGACTTCATTTAATCATTCAATTATTGTCCTATTCCTTTCCAGAGTTATTTTAGCAATCTTGGTGGACTTTTAAAGCGATGCAGGTAATTGAATGTCTTATATAAGTAAAGTGCTATTAAAGATAATAAATCTCTGGAGGGGAATACCTTGCTTAGCAATGATCAGCAGAAAAGTGGTAAAATTTTAGTGCTAATTTGACTTCTTAAAAAAATGGAGGTGAACAGGAATCAGATTATGCATCCACCAATACGTTGAAATTGGGGAACTGATTTTAATTATGTTGGCTATTGCAATTCCATACTCTATGGATGATCTCTGAACCCATCTCCAGTTGCAATGCTTATTGGAATGTTATTTGTTACTGCAGATTTACAATACCAAAATCTCACTTTCTCCCCAATTAATTGTAAAACACTCTGGAGGGCAGTGGCTACAACAGATCTTTAAGTTATCTTAAAGTCGCTTACCTTCAGGCATCAAATGGTTGCAAAAATGAATTATTTTCATTTGAACATGGATTCCTGCAATATGATCATACAGAGACGTAGGAATGCACACCCTTCTTTTAAGACAGACACCAACCTATAACTTAGGTTAATCAAGATATGTGCATTTGTCCAGCTATTTCCTAATCCTGAAGCTTTACTCAGAAAATGGAAATGGTAAATGACCATTTGAATCTGTGGAAGAATGAATATGGATCAGGATTCCATTAAGCTAGAAGATTTGCACCCATAAAGTTCCAGCATTTGGAACAGGGTAGGAATATTAGTAGTGCTGTTCTCTAGCACAGCTTTTTCAAGAGAAGGGTCTCTCTCTGGAATGGCTTCATGATGAGATCAGGTAGCTAATTCTCTTCGGCTGACTGGCATTCATCTAAACAGCTTGGATTGCTTAGGGGTTGCTGTGACATAAATGCATGTATAATGTGGTGGAATTCTACTTTGCACGCACCAGCTTTCTAACCTAACTGATTCCCCAGGGGTAATCAATGTAGAAATAGTTAGCAGAAGGTCTGTTATCTTCTTTCCTTGTCTAAAAAAATTACTTTGCTTGTCTCTTTGTAACAGGGTTCCTTGGGATTTTCATCATTTCCTTCCTTTCTCCATTCAGCCGTCGTTCTTTTTGACTCTGACCCATGAAGTTCTGGCACTTAATGGAGGACAGCAGATTATGGGCTCCTAGCTGCAGAGAGAGTTAAGTCATTCAGAATTTCTATGCCATTTCTTAAATCAAACTTATCTGTATTTCCTTTTGTGCCAACCCCAGCCTCGAGAATATTTTCTTATCAAAGTTAAACTCTTAACTTCAGTGTTTCTCTCTCCATGCATTCTTTCTGTGGTATAAAATTGTGGTCCGGCGTTATACAGTATGATCCCTGATTGTCTTAGATTACAGAGAAGGAAGACCATTCACAAGAGAATAGCACTGAAATAACAACACTAGAGGCAAAAATAAGTACTACTAACAGTTTAAAAAAATGGGGAAAAAACCCATGTTACTATGCGATACTGGGATGTATTTAAATTTATTACATGATCCCTAATTGGCTGGGGTGACAGAATGGATGCAAGGAGTGGTACTGGAACAGTAGCTTGTTGTTGTTCAGTCGTTAAGTCGTGTCCAACTCTTCGTGACCCCATGAACCATATCGTGCCAGGCCTTCCTGTCCTTCGCTGCCTCCCAGAGGTTGCTCAGTTTCATGCTCATTGCTTCAGTGATGCTCTCTAACCACCTCATCCTCTGCCGTCCTCTTCTCCTTTTGCCTTCCATCTTTCCCAGCGTCAGGGTCTTTTCCAAAGAGTCCTCTCTTCGCATTAGGTGACCAAAGTATCTGAGCTTGAGCTTCAG
Source organism: Python bivittatus (assembly GCF_059951505.1). Taxonomy (NCBI): domain Eukaryota; kingdom Metazoa; phylum Chordata; class Lepidosauria; order Squamata; family Pythonidae; genus Python; species Python bivittatus. The sequence continues at coordinate 52,426,924 of NW_028277034.1, read as the reverse complement.
TATCAATCCTCCCAATGAGCAGTCAGGGTTGATTTCCTTTAAGATCGACTGGTTTGACCTCCTAGCAGTCCAGGGGACTCTTAAGAGTCTTCTCCAGCACCACAGTTCAAAAGCATCAATTCTTTGGCGCTCAGTCTTCTTTATGGTCCAGCTCTCACAGCCATACATTACTACTGGAGGAACAGTAGCAGCAGAAAGGAAAAACATGTTAGCAACAGTTAGAAACTAAAGCAAATGCTTGTTTTGTTTGCAAAGCATTTCGAATTCCCAATGAATTTTTTCCCCTTCCTTCATTAATATTGGGGAGAGTCCAGTCTCTGACATGTTTGTGTCCATCAGAAAGCATTAAAGCACATCGTTCAACATCTTCTGAGGCTCTGACAAATGTATTTCATTGTGCTTGTGTGAGAACGAATGCAACTGCTTGATGTTAATAGTGATGATGGATGTTTTCCGAGTGTAATTATGAGTAGTTGGCCTGTTTGTTCCCACAGGCTATTGGTAACAACTTTTCCCAGTAGGGTTTTACAGCTAAGCATGCCTTCGTTTATTGCTAAGCTATCTTTCCCAGATAGCTGAATTTCTAGCATAGAAATTTCTAGCATTTCTGACTGTAGTCATACTTCACTGAGCTAATTCTTGGTAATTGCTGTGAGTTGGAGAAAAAGGCTTCCATCATCCTTTCCATTAATGAGAAATATAAAGCTTTGGAGGCATCACTTTCAATCATATGATAACGAACCTAGGCAGATGATCTTGGAATCTGTCTCCAGATTCTGAATTTTAATACACCAAATATTGGGTTGCCTGAAGAAAAAGACAGTGATCTTTGTTCCACAGATGGCATTCAGATGGCCTAGGAGTGAACTGCAACTTCTACATTGGCAGTGGGATATTGTCTTCTATCACACAACATGCTCCAAGAAAACAGACATATCTAGGAGCGCAGAGGCTGTCCAACAGAAGGCAATGGCTGAGGTTTCTGGAGAGATGTCTGTGAGCTGTTCCTTCTGTTTTATGATATGCCTTCTCCAGACCACATGGCAATTTAGATGTTTAAATCAGATAATCATCAGGATCTATAGATATGTCAGAGGGAATGAGTGAAGCAAAGAAGATATCTGTAGGCAACCTGGCTTGGAGACTAAGGGTCAAGATCAACCATGATCAAGAATGGGTTCAGTATGAGGAAAGTTGTCCAGATTTCCTCAGCTGGGGTTGAACAGTCCCAAATCTTTATAGCACTACATTCTGTTTCATCTCTAGCCTTGAGGTCAAAGACAGGGACAGTACTGTCTACAAAGACAGTAGAGTTCAGCTAAGTTGGATTCAGCTGTCCAACTTAGGAAATAGAGTTGCCAAGTCAGGAATATAACTTTTCCAAATCTGGAATCCACTGGTTTGTCAAACTTCAGGTTGGATTATCTATTAGTTAGACAAGTAAAAGATTATCCTGCCTGTAACTCTATTATTTTTGGTTTAGAATATCTCCATGGCTATGTATACCTAGTATAAATGTCAACAGTGGGTAATCTGGTGCATTCCAGGTATCTTAAAGGTAGACCTACAGTTTCCAGAATTCCTTGCTTTTGACCATGATTACTATGAATGGTACTCCAAACCATATTGAGGGTATCAGATTACCTCTCTCCTGTGTATTTTTAAATCAAGGAACCTTATGAAAGGAAAGTGAGCAGAAATGAATATACCAATGCTCCCTTCATCCATTAACTTTTTCAAGCCTCTCATCATGTAGAAGGAAACTATGGCTAATGGAGGATATCAATCAAGATTTAAAACTCAGATTTTTCAAGTTTCAGAATTACATCAAACCAGTAAATGTGACAGCCTGCTGCACAGTCATCCCTTACTAATGCTGAAATTTCACAGTTTTCTTCCTGTGCAAAAGAAGCTTCTGTTTTTATCTATCTTATTCTCAGGTTCCTTGCAAATTTCTTTCAAATTTCTCTTGGTCATATTTTTGAGCTGACTTGATACTTGGAGATAAATGGACACTAATCCTGCTCTTGTTATCTTCTGCTATATGTCTTTTCATCATTCCAAAGCCATTCTGGCTGTCCACACCACTCATTCTGAAAAAGTCCCCTGGGAGAAATTCCCCCATCAGATCTTCTTTCATGATTTAACAGAAGCATGTGTTAATCCCATGAAGCTGCTAATCACCGAAGAGGACATTATGACAAGGCATTTACATTAGCAGCTTGTCACTAAATCAGACAAGAACGCCACAGTCCACCCTTGAAATAAGTAGAGTTAAGCAAGCATACAGGGATGTCTGCAGGAAGATGACCAAAAAGCAAAGCTGATAGGTGTGATTGAAGTCTTACCTCAATTACATGTACACACTTGGACACATACACCAGGAGCAGGGCTTTGATCACACAGTCATGCTTGCCATCTTGGTTTCTGCCCCCTCCTCCTTCATGGAGACTTCTGAAAATATGCCAAGTTAAATTTTCTGACACAATAGCATCCTTGTCATATACAAGATCTGTGTATCCCCTTCCCACAGTCTTACCTTACCTGAACCCAGCAAAAACTCATCTTTTCATGGGTTTTTCCCTCTTCTTAACCTTTCCAATTCTTAACTTTTAACCTATTTATGTTGCTGGAAGATTCCCTTCCTTCATTATTTTGGATTTGATTTTCATTCAGTATTCTGCTGTTTTCAACATTTAGTGTATTTGTTTTCATTTTTCTAAGCAAACCTGAGAATTCATTTGGTGAGGTAGGGTGCAGGGTAGATTTTAGGAAATTAAAAAAAAAAAAAAGATCAATTCTTCACCAAACTGATCTTCATTTTGGAGGGCTTAAATGAAAAGATAGTATGTGGATGGATAAGTGTGTACATGTGTGCACACACCCCCGAACAATCTTTAAAAAGAAGAAAGTGAAGAACACAACAGATGCTGTTTGCACATCACACTTAAGCTTACTGAGTTAATCAATTTTGGGGATTCAAACAGTACATTGAAACTTAAGCTACCCAAATCAGCTGGATTCCCATTGCCCATTCTCTCTCTCGCACACACCAAATACTCCAATCCAATCAAACATTAAGATGACCCAAACTTCATACATTGTAATAATTCAGCTGCTAAAGTTCTTAACAGATCAGGTTCAGCAAATTGTGAAAACCTAGCCAATTTGCCGTCTAGAGAATGTCAGATCATAATGGCATCCATCCTGACTTCCAGGGTGTAAAAGATACATTTGCTGTTTGTTAGGGCCTTCAACAGGCAACCAATAAGAGGCCATTTTCATCTTGAATCCTCAGAACTTTTATCAAAGGCACTTTGAAACTTCAACAGATGTCCATCTTTTCTTGTACTGATTTCCCCTCCTCTCTCTTTCCCTTGCAAACTTTAGATAAGCATTATTCCTGCAAGCATTTTGAGCATGAAAGAAGAATATTAAGGGGGGAGCAGATTATCCTCTGTTGCCCAATTCTACCTTGTATATTTGTTGATCTTATTTACAGACCAGTTCCTTTTCAATGCAGACCAACATAAATAATGGTGAAAGACGCTGGGAGTTACAGCTTAGCCATATCGATAGGGCTAGAAATTCTCCATGTCTCAAATAATCCACAAATATTTTTTAAGTCCATATACTTTTTTTTGTAAAATGTGATTGCTTTTTAATTAATAATAAAAGGAAAGAAAAAACAAAACACAAAAATAATAATTTCTAAATCCATATCCATAAATATTTGGTGGATGTTGTTATTTGGCATCCAAATCACAGGGAAAGATTAAGTGAAAAGAAGGACATGGTTTAAGTCCAAAGTGAGGTTCTGACTCACTGCTGTATTTTCATGTTCTCCCCTTCTTCCTAGGAATCTAGCTGGCTGTGATACATTTCCCCTCCTGGAAGAGCATTGAGGATTGTAGGAACATTGTTTGCACAAAGATTTCTGTAATTCAACAAAGGTTTAGAATTAGCTGGTGTTTGGGATTTCCAAAGGTAAAAATGATCCCTGTAAGGGAAGAAGAGAACTTTCTAAAGTTGTCTTTGGCAAACATCCTTTTTGCTACTGAGCCTACATTCTCTTACAGCTTTAGCAATATCTGCTACTTCCCCCACCCCACCCCCACACATAACAGCAATTAGAAAGGCATGTCTGAACATCATAAAACAGTCTGTTTTGAGCTTCACCTGTCGTGGGCCAGCTAGTTGTATAAGAAGACCTGTGTCTGAGGATCCACTTGCTACCATAAACGAGTGGGATTTCTGACAGCTAACGAAATGGAAGCCTCTTATATTCTTTCTGAGATCAGAATAAAAATCACTTTTAAAAGCACGGATCCACATTTGGAATCCATCTAAAAATTTCCCTCTGCACAGCAACAGTACCAAACTGCCAAATACAGTAACACAGACTTTCCCCTTCTTTCACTCATATGGGCAAATATTATCCCTGTATTTAAAATCACCCTCATTAAAGTGAGTTTCTATAGGAACAAATTATGGCTGTTTCTCAGCATTTATAAAAGAGTTCTCCAAATGGTAGAGAAAAGATGAAAGCAGAAAAAAAAAATCCCCAAACCCTCTATTCCATTTCTGGCTGTGATGAAAAATAGAATCTAATGATATTTAAACAGAACCACTGGGCTTCCTCCACCTTTTTTTTCATTCTCACAGTAAGCATCTAAAATCAAAACTTTATGAACAAAGGAAACTGGGGACCTGAGTCACATAACATAAAACCTGCTGATCAAATCCATTCTCAGCTAATGCCTTAAAGGGCAATAAACAGGAATTAAAATAAATTCTACATATAATCGTAAAGGATTCTGTCTTTCAGCTCTGGAGGTAAAAGAAACACTGTCTGAAGAGCCATTATAAACCATAAGAAACCATTTGTGCCCTTTAAAGGAAGTGTCACAAAGAACTTTTTCCTATTATTATCCTAGTTAGATTTGTGGCACTTTGCAGGAAAGAAATGAAGTTTCAAGAATGCTTTAACTGGGGATGGGCAACATTTTGGAGATGGGATACCACATTTCACACTCTAGGGGTATAGAGAACTGAAATAAGAATTTAGCAAGATTTGCTTATGCCTCTCTATAATTTCTTTCTACATACTTTTATGCATATTTTTTCCATAGATGTTCATTTATGTGCAGAATTTTAGCGGTTGTACCAACATGCTATCCAATGATTTAATGACTGAAATGCTTATAGAATTTATGCCTTTAGCAAAACAGCAGATTCAAGGTTATGCAGCATTACTCTCTTAACTCTTTCCACAATAAAGTATGGAGTCAGCTTGTTAGAATAACGATTAGAGACTTGGCACCTCTCTTATATCAAAGCGTCTATGTTACCTTCAAAGAATGTAACTGTAGCATCTTCATACTTTGAATAATACACCATCTCCCTTTTTGTTATCTTGCATCCTAATCAGCTGTGCAGTAATTCTCTCTGTATTTGGGGATTTTTGCTAATATATCTGCATGTTCATGCTACCTTTAATCAAGATTCTATATAAGACCTGTAATCTTGGGGTTCTTGTTCCTGACTCATTTGAGTGTAAGAGACCAATGACTCACTGTAAGCTGCTGGCTTTTAAACTCATAAAATGATTGTGATCCTCTCCAGTTGTTGCTGTTTCTTTGTGGATTTATTTATTGGAGTCTGCCTACTCCAACAGACCCTGGACAGTTTACAAAATCCCCAAAACTGTAAAAATAGTTTAAAACATAAAACCACACAGACATAATTGTCCAGAATGGAGTGGCCTAGCACTGATCTCTTGAGGAGAAGTCATACTACCACCTCTTTCAAGGCCGACAACCCAGGAGGAGCCAGGAACTAACAGACAGGTGACCAAACTAACAGATTGGAAGATCTTGTCCATTTCCTTAGTTATCACAGAGTCTAAATCAATCCAAGTCTGTGCCTGGGCAACTCGCTTAGATCTGCCTAGTCAGAGTCCAACTCTGAATGAATCCAAGCAACTTTATCTCTTATATGGGCTCTTACTCATATCCAGTTGGATTCAGGCTTTCTGTTTCTCCAAAGGTGCTCCAAGTGTCACTGCTGGTACTTCATCTCCCAGAGTTCCTCAGGATCAGCACACAGACAGAGGCTGCATAGGAGCAATCCAGTTCAGGGCCTCAGTCACCCATTTATTCCAGGCTGCAACCAGGTCCTTGGCCAACCTGCCCAATAAATCCTCAGGGAAAACCCTAAGCTCCCTCTGGAGCCCAACAGGGTCCATCAGTCATGTGGAGCAGGCCAATCTAACAGGCCCTATCTCCCTGCAGGGGTAAGTGCTCCTGCAAGCCAGAGGGCAATCAAAGAGCGATCCAACCATGGCAACAAACTGATAGTGATGTCCTCCAATGCCAGATTGCCGTGCAACTGCCCCGAGACAAAAAACAGATTTAATGTGTGACCCTCAATATGCATTGGGCCTTTTAATATTGGGACATGTCCATGTTTGCCATGGGAGTTATGAACTCCTGAGCCATCCTGGACTCAACTCACCAGGTGGCAGATTAAAGCCCCCAAGGACTTCACTGCCAACCAGCAACAGAATCTAGCAGGTCAAGCAGGGATGGTGTTGCACAACAAGGAGGATGGTACACCAGCAGCAATCCCAACTGTGCTCAAAGGCCTAACTTCAGCCAGCGTGTCTCATACCCATAAATCTCCCTTGGTCTCCCACTGATTTACTGAATATGGCTACCATTTTTCCTTCAGTTCTTGAGGATCCTGGAATTTTTTGTAGAGAATGAGATATTGTGTTTCATGCCTACCCTCCTACATGGAGTGATATACAGTACATCCGACATTAGGCTGTATTCTACATACTGAACAGTGTAAATGGACTATTGCCCAATGTTAGTAAACAATAAAGGTGTTCCTGATAACATGGGAACAGAAACCAGTAGC